>NC_084737.1:73247673-73310173 GCF_033978785.1 Entelurus aequoreus
TGCAAAATGTACTGTTAGAAAAAACTTTACCCACTCTTCCCAACAGGGGGCGTCATGTTTACAGAAACACATCCCTCCTCTTACCCTCACGTCCCTTGAGCTCTGATTACATTCTTGGTTAATATCCTACATAGTCCCCATAAAAGTCCTCGTCACTCACTTCCTGTGCCATTTTGGCCATTTTTGTTTACATCGTTAATACTAAGTATGACATTCTCAACTGGGTTAATCTCTTAATCCTCAATCCATTATACTTCACTCATCTTGACAAGTGAGCGTTGCAGTGGCTGTCTTGTCTATGTTTCTAAATGTTTGGGGTACTTTAAAGCGCATGGTTGAGTGGCAGCTAGCAGGACAGATGCCCGTAAGGGACGTTGCATGTTGTTAAAGCTTGAACAACTGCAGAAGTGATCTCAGTCACTTAGGTCCACACATCTGCTCATACAATGGCATCAGACGTTGTGGCTCTGTTTCAACTTGTTGCATATCGAGTGGGGTTACCAAGAACAGGCACACCTGTGAGCACATGCGGTTTGTGCGCATGGTTGTATGTTCAGGGTTTTTTTGTTTATTTTTGTTAAGTGTTTTCTGTCAGCCACACATATGTGCACCTTGCTTAACTCATTGTATACCGGTATTAGTATAGTACGGCGATACTAATAATCATATTCGGTACTATACCGCCTTTAAAAAGTAACCGGTCAACCCCCCCCCCCCCCCCCCCCCCACCACCACCACCACCAGACGAGCATGTTCGGCAGCACACAATCACAGAGTACTTATAAGCAGACGCAGTGTGTAGACAGGAAAGGGAGAACTGACGCATTTTGGCTTAAAAACTAAAGATAAAGGTGAAGTTATAACACTGAAACGCCCTCAGGAAGAGGTGCTTTAAGACATGGCTAGCTAGCTAGCGGCTAAAGTCCATCCGTAGTCGGCAGTGTTTTAGCTACATCTAAATCACTAATCCTCGCCTCCATGGTGACAAATAAAGTAAGTTTCTTACAAGTATCATCCCTGCAGGACGAGGAATAGCTAAACATGCTTCACTACACACCGTAGCTCACCGGCATCAAAATGTAAACAAACGCCATTGGTGGATCTACACCTAACATCCCCCTAGTCGATACTACTATGATTACATCAACATTTTTTAGCAACACAAAATCTTCTTTCGTTTTTAAAAAATGTATATTATGTTTAAAAAAATCAGGAAATATGTCCCTGGACACATGAGGACTTTGAATATGACCAATGTATGATCTTGTAACGACTTGGTATTGGATTGATACCCAAATTTGTGGTATCATCCAAAACTAATGTAAAGTATCCAAACAACAGAAGAATAAGTGATTATTACATTTTAACAGAAGTGTAGATAGAACATGTTAGAAGAGAAAGTAAGCAGATATTAACAGTAAATGAACAAGTAGATTAATAATTCATTTTCTACCACTTGGCCTTAATAATTTTGACAAAATAATAGGTAGATAAATGACACAATATGTTACTGCATACGTCAGCAGACAGTTACAAGCCTTTGTTTGCTTACTTACTACTAAAATACAAGTTGTCTTTTATTTTCACTATATGTACCGTAAGATTTTTTTGTTAAAATAAAGCCAATAATGCAATTTTTTTGTTGTCCCCTTTATTTAGAAAAGTACCGAAAAGCATCGAAATACATTTTGGTACCGGTACCGGTACCAAAATATTGGTATCGGGACAACACTACATTGTACTTATAAACCGCAATAATAAACATATTGTTAAAATAAAATGTCTATGTCAACCAAAAGTGAGCATTGTTATTTCAAATGTTTTGATACTGTATTGTGCTCGTTCTCATTAGATTATGCCTGTGTACCTAATGTTGTGGCCAGGGAGTGTTTTTACCAAAGTTTGTTCTGGAGTCTGAGCCGATGTATAGATCCGTACCTTCCACGTGTGCATGCACGCTCCCATCCTACAGAGTTTGCATTAAGTCTGGGACATTGACCTCATCTGATAAACAATGACAAGGGGAACAAAATGGACTTTACATTTTCTCCTGTGTCTATTTCTTTTTTGTGTGCTCGTCAAACAACTATGTTCAACATATAAAACAATACATTTTGTATAACATTAGACTTGGACTTGGATTTTGACACTAATGCTCCCCCTTTTGACATAACACTCATAAATTGTGAGGTCATCTAGTCATTTATAACCACCATTTGTCATATTAGCCCAAAATAAATTCTAAATGCTGTGCATTGTCCACACATGTTGTGTACATTTAGTCCAGTCTAGTTAAATGTATTCATATAGCGCCAATTTACAGCAAAAGTAAGGCACTCACACATGGAGCAGGTCGAGGACCATGCACCTCATATGTTGAGGAAAACCAATTGAAGCCCACATTCTGGAAGCAAGTATTTAGCAACAGAGGCAAGGAAATACTCCCTCTTTGGAAGAAACCTTGAACAGAACCCATATTCTGTTGGGTGGCTATCTGTCTCGAACAAGTTGGGTGGAAATGGTGATTTTTTTGTTTAGTTTTTAATATGACTTGTAGGGGTGTGGGAAAAAATCGATTCGAATTCGAATCGCGATTCTCACGTTGTGCGATTCAGAATCGATTCTCATTTTTAAAAAATCTATTTATTTTTTATTATTTTTATTATTATTATTATTATTTTATTTTTTTTAAAATTAATCAATCCAACAAAACAATACACAGCAATACCATAACAATGCAATCCAATTCCAAAACCAAACCCGACCCAGCAATGAATGAATGAATGAATGAATGAATGAATGAATGATCTTTATTGTCATTGTGCATGTAGGTACAGGTCCAACGAAATTTAGGTTGCTTCCCTAAGGTGCTTTGCATTTTTATAAAAAAAAAAAGAAGAAGAAACCACAGAATATACAAAAACAACACAATATACACAATATGCAATATGGCCTAAGACCACTCTAAGAGGCAATGTAAAAAAACGAGACAGTAAAACGTATAAAGTGACTAGTGAACTGGCTAGAGAGGAGTAATGCTGGTTCCCAGTGTGCTGAGGGGGTGGGAGTCAGCATTTCCTACCTCCTATGCTGTGCAGGCATTTTATTTTGGATTAAAAAATGTAAATAAATATGATAAATATTGTCCAGTTGGCAACACTCAGAACTGCAATAAACAGAGCAATTGAGAGGAGACACAAACACGACACAGAGCAAACCAAAAGTAGTGAAACAAAAATGAATATTATCAACAACAGTATCAATATTAGTTACAATTTCTACAAAGCAGTGATTAAAAATCCCTCATTGACATTATCATTAGACATTTAGTTTATGAGATGTGATGCAAGTGTAAGCCACTGTGACACTATTGTTCATTTTTTGTATTATTTTTTTTAATTAATGTTTGTAATGATAATATCAATGAGGGATTTTTAATCACTGCTATGTTGAAATTGTTACTAATATTGATACTGTTGTTGATAATATTAATTTTTGTCTCACTACTTTTAGATTGTTCCGTGTCATGTTTGTGTGTCCTCAATTGCTCTCAATTGCTCTGTTTATTGCTATTCTGAATGTTGCTGGGTCGGGTTTTGTTTTGAAATTGTATTGCATTATTATGGTATTGTTGTGTATTGTTTTCATTAAAAAATAAATAAATAAATTTAAAAAAAAAGAAAAAAAAAAGAGAATCGTGTTGAATTGAAAAAAAAAAATCGATTCTGAATCGAATCGTGACCCCAAGAATCGATTTTGAATCGAATCGTGGGACACCCAAAGATTCCCAGCCCTAATGACTTGTATCTACTTCACTCTCGAACCTTAAAAATCACACGACTGGGAGTTATGTACTCATATGTACAGTATATACTTAGAATTGACATTTTACTGTCTCTTTAAGTAGAAAATGACATTAGGATGAGGATGTACTCTGTTTTTGTGGCACACAGAGCATTTGTTGTATGTTGTATATCCCCAATAATTGTTATTCTGAGTTAACAGTGCTCCCTTATTGCAGTAATGTCGTTAAACACAAGCATACACTTCCGTTCAAAAGTTTGGGGTCACATTGAAATGTCCTTATTTTTGAAGGAAAAGCACTGTACTTTTCAATGAAGATAACTTTAAACTAGTCTTAACTTTAAAGAAATACACTCTATACATTGCTAATGTGGTAAATGACTATTCTAGCTGCAAATGTCTGGTTTTTGGTGCAATATCTACATAAGTGTATAGAGGCCCATTTCCAGCAACTATCACTCCAGTGTTCTAATGGTACAACGTGTTTGCTCATTGGCTCAGAAGGCTACCGTAATTGATGATTAGAAAACCCTTGTGCAATCATGTTCACACATCTGAAAACAGTTTAGCTCGTTGCAGAAGCTACAAAACGGACCTTCCTTTGAGCAGATTGAGTTTCTGGAGCATCACATTTGTGGGGTCAATTAAACGCTCAAAATGGCCAGAAAAAGAGAACTTTCATCTGAAACTCGACAGTCTATTCTTGTTCTTAGAAATGAAGGCTATTCCACAAAATTGTTTGGGTGACCCCAAACTTTTGAACGGTAGTGTATTTACCATTTACCATTTACCAATAATAACTACAGTAGTTTTACAAAGTAACGTATTGCATCATTGGAGAGTGGACTCCTACGGTATCTCCTTCCAGCTGCTTCTTTGTCAAACACACCATCAGCAGCTTTTCCATATTTTAATGGATAAATGTCCGCTGTTGATGTATTTTAACATTCTTAGCTGGCGTTAGACTTTATATTTTTATATTTTTGTTCAGTGTATATAGTAGTTTGAACTTTGAACATCATAATATCGAAATTCTCTCTCTCTCTCTCTTGCTCACTCGTGCTCCCTCTCTCTTACACACACACACACACACACACACACACACACACACACACACACACACACACACACACACACACACACACACACACACACACACACACACACACACACACACACACACACACACACACACACACACACACACACACACACACACACACACACACAGGCCCAGACAGTGTTTACTTAGTGCAGGCCTTCACACGGTGTTTTGCAGCATGTGTGTACATGTGCCCCAGCATTGCCGTCTATGTCCAGGCATGCCATAATTAGAATGCAGTACTATTTTTTGGGTTCCCATCCCTCTTTCCCGCTCTCCTCTCCCTTGTCTCAGTCATTTTCTCTCTCTCTTTCTCCCTCTCTCTCTCTCTCAAAACACACTCCAGTCCTCACCTTTGTCCTGCCTCTACATATGTGTATATGTGTGTGAGAGGCAGAGGGTGAATGGTGCGGTGTGTCAACTGACACACACCTCACTTGAACTCTGTTGGCTTTTGTACCATTTGGACATCTCTGACTGAAGTGTAGCACATGAGACTAGAACTTTAGAGGATGTACTACGTGAAAAAGAAGGTAAATATTCTATTTGTGTGACTTTAGAGGGGTTTGCATGTGAGCATATGTTTTGAACTGTTATTCCAATTTCAATGTCCTTGTGCATGGGATGGAAATGTGTATCGCTATTTGTTTTTATCTATATGCAGATTGGTCTTTTTCTTGTTGATGCACATTGTGTTTTTGGTTAAAAAAAAAGAAAAAGTATTTGAGATGCAGGATAACTCGATGTATGATCCTGAAAAGAGGCCTGATGGTGTAGGTGTTACAACTTTGACAAGTGTGTCATCCCCATGCGCCTCAAAGCAACAACTCCTTAAACACAGCAGGTGGGCGGCGGGCAATTATACGGCACAGATTACCCTGGTGTTTTACAAGCCAGCCCAGATAGCCCCAAGGTGGCTGCTGTGTGGATTATGCAGCATAGAGGGATTTTTTTTTTTTTTCATTTACCTGGACACTGACCTCCACATTGCACGGTGTAACCCGACCTCCCAAGCTGCTGTCTCTCCATCATCTCCATACCTGCTGACATCGCTCTCCTCCCTCTTCAACTCCCTCATTCTCTCCTCCGCTCTTCCCTCACCCAGTCCCCAGTACAACTTGCTCAGCAGCAGCATGGAGAGCCTGGGAAGCAGGGCCAGGCCCGCCAGCCCCTACAGCTCCGAGAACGCCTCTTCGGCCGTGCCCACCCCTTCGCCTTACTCTCAGCCCAACTCCACTTTCGAGGGCCTGTCTCCTGCCCCGGCCATCCCTTCCAACACCGACTATCCGGGACCGCACACCTTCCAAGTGTCCTTCCAGCAGTCCAGCACCGCCAAGTCAGCCACATGGACAGTAAGTACGCTCGATAAGCCTCGTTCGTCTTCCCCCCCCCCCCCCCCCCCCCCCCTTCTTCGTGATTAGCCACCATGCACCCACATATACACATGTGCCCTTGCATGCACTCAAGTCAGCACATGTGCAGGCCTGTCCTGTGCAAGGGAAAGTAACTGATCATTCAGTGATTCATCTTGCTCAATAGTTTGTTCCCAAGGTAAATTTATTGTGATGAATGCAACTTTGGCTCCACATTTCACATCTTTGTATTGCATGGAGCATCTGGTTTAATATTATAGCTCAATTTAGTCAGTTATTTGTATTTAAGTCCCGGTTTACTTATATATATCCCTGCAAAGAAGCAGTTTGTTTCTGTTTTAAAAAAAAAATATTATTATTGGGGGAGGGGGGGTACAATAGTATGGTTTAATTTGGGCATGTTAAAAAAACAAATAAAATACAGTACAATACAGTTTAGTAAAGACAAATACTTCACAGCGAAAACACATAAAAAGATTAAAACAATAGATAACGCTTTGGTTTTCCATATTCAAAAAGGAGTGGGAAGAAGTATTATTCCCACCCTTTATTAATAAATTAACTACCAAGCTTTCTTAACATTATCATATATACAATGATTGATTTACTGGTCTTATATATATATATATATATATATATATATATATATATATATATATATATATATATATATATATATATATATATATATATATATATATATATATATATATATATATATATATATATATATATATATATATATATATATATATATATATATATACAAACATATACATATGTATACATATACTGTGTGTATATATACATATATATAAATATATACATATACAGATGTATATAAATATATATACATATATATAAATATATATATATATATTTATATATACATATATTTACAAACATATACATATGTATACATATACTGTATATATACATATTTATAAATGTGTACATATATATATATAAATATATATATACATATATATAAATATATATTTATATATACATATATTTACAAACATATACATATGTATACATATACTGTATATATACATATTTATAAATGTGTACATATATATTATATATATACATATACATATATACGTACATAAATATATATACATATATATAAATATATACATATTTATAAATGTGTACATATATATATGAATATATACATATACAGATATATATAAATATATATACATGTATATAAATGTATAAATAAATAAATGATAAATGGGTTGTACTTGTATAGCGCTTTTCTACCTTCAAGGTACTCAAAGCGCTTTGACAGTATTTCCACATTCATCCATTCACACACTGATGGCAGGAGCTGCCATGCAAGGCGCTAACCAGCAGCCATCAGGAGCAAGGGTGAAGTGTCTTGCCCAAGGACGCAACGGACGTGACTAGGATGGTAGAAGGTGGGGATTGAACCCCAGTAACCAGCAACCATCCGATTGCTGGCACGGCCACTCTACCAACTTCGCCACGCCGTCCCTATATACATATATTTACAAACATATACATATGTATACATATACTGTATATATATATACATATGTATATATATATTTATAAATGTGTACATGTATATTTCCTTGAATTCCTTCTAAGTCTATCTGATAGCTCAGTTACAGCTCTTTTTATTACCAAATATGTGTTATATGTGTTTCATGTTGCACGATTGCACCAAGAAAAATTCCTAGTTTGTGAACCCGTTCTCAAACAATGGCAATAAAACGATTCTGATTCTGATTCTGATTCTGATATGTACATATACAGATGTGTGTACATATATATATATATATATATATATATATATATATATATATATATATATATATATTATATATTATATATATTATATATATATATATATATATATATTATACATCGCGTTAATGACAATGATACTATTTTACCTTACAAAATGAAGGTCAAATACTGATTTTGTGGTATTATTATTATAATTCAATGGTCACTTTAACAAATTACCTCTACCAGTCCAGGTACCGTAGATGTTACCCATCAGGAGGAACAATACAGTTTTAAAGAATAAAACCTTTTTCTTTTTAAATTACAAAAAATAAATACACACATACTTTCCTACAATAACCTCAACTTTTACCTGACTTGCTTTTTGGCCCCCAAAACAGGGAGTGGGGCCAAACAGTAAATAGATTTATATCCAACCCCCAAACACGCACAGGCCTCAGCTCCCATGAACCCCTGTGAAAAGGTGTCTCTGACTATCACACATTTGACCTGCGTAAAAAGAGAAATGGGATACAAACTGCACTTCCATCACTCAGCATGAGTGTCTGTTGGAGGGGCACATCCATGTTTGCTTGAAGGTAACCATGCATGGTGGGCTTCTTCACGTATACCTCTCAGTGTTGTAAGAAGATCCCTTTTTGGCCATAAGAGCGTGACCTTTGACCTGCTGCTTTTATTCCGTTGTTTCTTTCTACCTCCGGCTTAAACACACTTAAACCTCTCTACTCTGGCGCCTATGTAACCTCCACCCTTTGTGTTCGGATTGAGCTCTTTTTCAAAATCCCAATTTAAAGGACAAAAACAAAGGTGGTGGGGACGAAAGATGAATGAATATGGATATTGGCTGCACAGTCATGGATTTTTAAAATATGCCTAAAACCGGTCACAACCTCTCAGTAGTAATCTGCCCATCTCCCTGCCATGATGTTTCGATTTTTCAGTTATCGTGAAAATAAATAAACTAATAACTAAATAAGCACAATACTCAATACAATATTCTGCATGTCAAATTTGTATCTGAGTATTTTGCTCCCCTTTGCAATAAAACTGTATACCGTATTTTTCGGAGTATAAGTCGCACCGGAGTATAAGTCGCACCTGCCGAAAATGCATAATAAAGAAGGAAAAAAACATATCTAAGTCGCACTGGAGTATAAGTCGCATTTTTGGGGGAAATGTATTTGATAAAACCAAACACCAAGAATAGACATTTGAAAGGCAATTTAAAATAAATAAAGAATAGTGAACAAAAGGCTGAATAAGTGTACGTTATATGAGGCATAAATAACCAACTGAGAACGTGCCTGGTATGTTAACGTAACATATTATGGTAAGAGTCATTCAAATAACTATAACATATAGAACATGCTATACGTTTACCAAACAATCTGTCACTCCTAATCGCTAAATCCCATGAAATCTTATACGTCTAGTCTCTTATGTGAATGAGCTAAATAATATTATTTGATATTTTACGGTAATGTGTTAATAATTTCACACATAAGTCGCTCCTGAGTATAAGTCGCACCCCCGGCCAAACTATGAAAAAAACTGCGACTTATAGTCCGAAAAATACGGTAGTTATCAGCTTTGGTTTGCAGTTACACTTTAGTTTATAAAGTATTCCAGTGTGTATTCCATCTGCTTGAGCTTTTTAGGCAATTCAAGTTTTTATTATTGAGAATAATTTAGAAAAAGTACTGCGCAGAAATCAAAAATGTTTCAGATGCCTCCATGCCATTATTGTTGCTTTTTATTTTTATTCTTATTGTTATATTTTCTATTTTATTTCCATTTATACCCCCATTATTTACTTTTTAAATTCGATCTCAATTTTGTACACTGCTGCTGGAATTTTAATTTTTTATTGATTCCTGAAGGAATCAATAAAGTACTATCTATCTATCTATCCATCTATTAAACAGGCGTATTCGAAAGAGAGAGACTGCAGCTTTAATTAAATTGCCTTTAATGATTTGTCGTTAATTCATTATAAAATTGATACAATGACAACTCAACATGTGGTCTTACATATACAGTATATGCATATATAGGCTCATACAGAATGATTGCTGTTGTTGTATGCATTTTTGTTCTCACAAAAAAAGCACATATATAAGGCATGACGCCAATGCATGTGGAATGCTAAAGCTGTCAGGTAATCCAAATTATATATTTAATAAACGTGACATTGTTGTGTACTAATAAAAGTTAACTCTTATAAACACATAAAATGAAGAACAAAATGAGCTAACTTGGGTTTTCAAGGCTTGTGCATAGTAGATGGGCCTTATAAACATTATTCTGTGTCAGTGCTTTCTATGGTCTTGTATGGCGAGCAGGTGGTAGGTTTTGTTTATTTAGACTGGCCAGCACACATAAAATCTGCAGCTCACTCAGTGATGCAAGGCTTATAGCAGGGGTCCTCAAACTGTGGCTGACCAGATCCGGACCGCCAGCATTTACAATCCGTCTTGCGGAAGGTCTCAAAGATGGTATTTGTCGACAATAAATTGGAACTACTGAAAACGTAGTCCACGCGCCACACACAATTCAAAATTACACCCACTTAAATCCATTACAAGGCTTGATGGGTCCTTTGTAAAACACTCTCCAGTCTCCACACTTTGCCATGTTTGATGCATTTTAGCTGCTTGATATTTCTGATGTAATACACAACTTTAAGGTTGTTGTGTGTGTATTTTGTGTGCGTTTGTCTGTGTGTGTGTGGGTGTGTGTGCCTGTGTGTGTTGGCACGTGCAAGTCCACATGACAGCGGGGGGTGCTGGAGCCTATCTCAGCTGCATTCGGGCGGAAGGCGGGGTACACCCTGGACAAGTCGCCACCTCATCGCAGGGCCAAGACAGATAGACAGACAACATTCACACTCACATTCACACACTAGGGCCAATTTAGTGTTGCCAATCAACCTATCCCCAGGTGCATGTCTTTGGAGGTGGGAGGAAGCCGGAGTACCCGGAGGGAACCCACGCAGTCACGGGGAGAACATGCAAACTCCACACAGAAAGATCCCAAGCCTGGGATTGAACCCAAGACTACTCAGGACCTTCGTATTGTGAGGCATATGCACTAACCCCTCTGCTATATACATATATATATATATATATATATATATATATATATATATATATATATATATATATATATATATATATATATATATATATATATATATATATATATATATATATATATATATATATATATATATATATATATATATATATATATATATAGTACAGGCCAAAAGTTTGGACACACCTTCTCGTTTTCTTTATTTTCAAGACTATTTCCATTGTAGATTGTCACTGAAGGCATCAAAACATGACACCTGTGATGTGGAAACCCTTTCAGGTGACTAAACTCATCGAGAGAATGCCAAGAGTGTGCAAAACAGTAATCAGAGCAAAGGGTGGCTATTTTGAAGAAACTAGAATATAAATCAAGTTTTCAGTTATTTCACCTGTTTTTCTTAAGTACATAACTCCACATGTGTTCATTCATAGTTTTGATGCCTTCAGTGACAATCTACAATGTAAATAGTCATGAAAATAAAGAAAACGCATTGAATAAGAAGGTGTGTCAAAACTTTTGGCCTGTACTGTATATATACATACATACATATGTATACATATATTTATATATGTATAAATGGTAAATGTGTTATACTTGTATAGCGCTTTTCTACCTCCAAGGTACTCAAAGCGCTTTGACACTATTTCCACATTCACCCATTCACACACACATTCACACACTGATGGCGGGAGCTGCCATGCAAGGCCTTAACCACAACCCATCAGGGGCAAGGGTGAAGTGTCTTGCTCAAGGACACAACGGACGTGACGAGGTTGGTAGAAGGTGGGGATCGAACCAGGAACCCTCAGGTTGCTGGCACGGCCACTCTCCCAACCGCGCCACGCCGTCCCGCTTTATATATATATATATATATATATATATATATATATATATATATATATATATATATATATATATATATATATATATATATATATATATATATATATATATATATATATACACGTTCGGTCAGGAAAAAACACAGAGGCTATATCATCCCTATAAGCCTGTTTCGCAGGTTTTCCTGGGATGATATAGCCTCTTGTGTTTTTTCCTCACCTAACGTATATTCCGCTCTACCCCGGTATTGAGCACTGTATAACAGATAAACCACAGAAACCTTGACTATATATATATATATATATATATATATATATATATATATATATATATATATATATATATATATATATATATATATATATATATATATATATATATATATATATATATACATAAAATCCCCTGACGAGTGCTTGTAGGGATGATATAGCCTCTGTGTTTTTTTCCTGACCTAACATATATATATGCAAATTAGTCCGGGATCTATATATACATACATATATATATATATATATATATATATATATATATATATATATATGTATATATAGATCCCAGACTAATTTAACTCAATGTGACCCCAGAGTCAAAAAGTTTGGGAACCCTTTGGCTTTGGTTTCGAGGATGCTGCTTTAACAAGCAGAAGATAAAAACAATGCCCCTTCTTGAAGCATATTAGTAATAATGGGTCAAAGACTCTGCCTCCTTCTTGACCAGTGGAGCTGATTCCACAGCTCACAAGCAGCCTGACAATGACATACAACACCTCTTGAAGGTTCCCACCATAAGCTTTTTTAAAAAGTTTGTTTGTCTTTGTGCACATTATGGTGGGTGTGTGTGTGTATGCGTGCGTGTGTGTGTGTGTATGTGGGTAGGTGGGAGGGATGGTGGTGGGGGGGGAGTTGTGATGGGTCGTGGGTGCGAGTTCCTACATGCACTGCAAGGCGGCCTCGTCAGAAGCTGCTCTTCTCAGCTATTAGCTTCTCTCCGATAGGACGCAGGTCCCAACACGCCCCGCGCACCGCATCTCTCTTTTAGTTTTCAACGAGCATCCTCTGCAACCTGGACATGGCTGCTGATGCCTCCCTGACAAAGTCTAGGGGCTCATCTAATTACCTATCTGTCCTATCATTCCTTTCTTTCATCCATTCAAACATCTACATCTAAATACAGTTTTGACTGAATAATGAATAACGCTGCATTAAATATGATTGACCTATACCTATTCTTTGTTCAGGGTAGTATAATATATCGTTTTAACTTACTATACAGGTGAAACTATCCTTATAAGGGCCACCACATTGTTTGTCAGTCCAATATAAGTAACTGTATTAAATCATTGGAGAATGAGGTAACTTCTTGTCAGGCAAGTTGTTTCTTGTATATATGGATGGCGATCAAGCAATTATCACCCTGTTTCCAGGGGCCTGTCAAGACCTGCCCCCTGTGGACCACAGTGAAGTGACAGAAAGATGTTCAGCTTCCAACAATGAGGATGCAGTACGTTTGATTTTTTGATTTTCTTCTAGTCAGACAATAATTTAGGTACGACGGATGGAATTTCAACCTATCTGAAGTAAAAATCCCATCCATTGTACCAAAAATAATGTCTGACTAGAGGAAAATTGAAAAGTATATGAACACGAGAATATGGTTGATACTTGAAACCGGTTTTCCCGGTTGTTCGATAAGAAAAGAACCGAGTCCTCGGACTCGAATCCCTTTTTGAGAACCGGTACCCGTTATCGAGACCACTATAGTAAAGAAAAAGAGTTGGTTCTTTATTCGAATCCCTCGGAACGAATCCCGTCCTGACCGGAAACGCTCTGTGTGACATCACAAGAAATGACGTCACGTAGCTCAGTCATTAGGTGCAGATAGGGAAAGCAGGAAAAAAATGGACGGGAAAAAGTGCTCCAAGGTGTAATAAAGTTCAAAACAAAAGGTATAATCCAATGAATAACTTTACTGAGAGATTTGAGCAGGGTACAAACACATTTACGACCAACCGGAAACATAGCAACCAGGCTAGCAACGCACCTCCTTTACGGCAGCTGTCGCAATGTTCCTTAAGCAACCGCAGCACATACATATATGACATCTCCCTTTTTCAACTTTTGTTTTTCTTTCCTTGTAAACAAAACAAAATCACACTGTAAATGTGTTGTCTGTCTAATTATAAATAATGCAGACGAGGCGTGTTGGCTGAGTTCTTGACGTTTACTTTCACAGCGTGCTCATAACCTCATTCTTAGCTGCCGGGTGACGATATGCAACAACACTTTTCGGGGCTACCGCGCGTGCTCGTCACTCCCGTTGCATGCTGGGTAGTGTAGTTGTTGTAATATTCCCTCGCTCATAACATCTTTCCCCCTATAAAGAAATAATGTTAACTCAATAAAGTGTATTTCTTTTTTTTTAGCTTTAACTTTTCATTTTTTAGCATTGTAACCATATTTGCAAATAACTTTTCTCTTCATATAATTTTTTTTCAATAAATAAATAAAATAAAGTGCAAAAATGTCAAAGCATCATAACAAACAGTTATGTCAAATAGCAGCAGAATTGCACTTTTTGGAGAGCTGTATTATTTTCAGTTTTGTGCCCAAGGGACTGATTTTATTCAACACTATATTATTATTTATACACCTATAGTGATCACAGAGACAGGTTGTTTGTGTGTTACTGTATATATTTGTTTTTCTGAAAAATCCCACTTAAAATACTTTGGGTAACAACAGTCAATATTTATTTATTTTTTTTAATTTTTTTTAGGGGGGTAACAGTCAATATTTATTTATTTATTAGATTAAATTGTTTTCTTATATAATAAAAGTGAGCTTTTGTTAAACCAAATATTCTGTTTTTTTTTTTCATATACAACAACCTATCTGTACTCGATAAGAGAATCGATAAGGAATCGGTTCGATAAGAGGATTCGATAATAGGCTCGAACTCGATAATTTCTTATCAAACATCATCCCTACACGAGAACACCATTAATTTTTGAACTACTTTACAGGATGCATTTGGAGATGCTTTATTATTACTAATATTCCTGTTGATTTTACGGACATTCGTTATTTAAAAAGTCTATTTCGTAAAGCAGTTTCAAGAAAAAGTCAAAGTTAAAGTACCAATGATTGTCACACACATACTTTGTGTGGTGAAATGTATCCTCTGCATTTGACCCATCCCCTTGTTCACCCCCTGGAAAGTGAGGGGAGCAGTGAGCAGCAGCAGTGACCGCGCCCGGGAATAATTTTTTGGTGATTTAACCCCCAATTCCAACACTTGATGCTGAGCGCCAAGCAGGGAGGTAATAGGTCCCATTTTTATCGTCTTTGGTATGACTCGGCCGGGGTTTGAACTCACGACCTACCGATCTCAGGGCGGACACACTGACACAGAACTATTAATCTTCATTGGTTCTGCTCAATAACCCTTGGTTAAATGTCCTTCTTCCTACCACCCTATTCTTCAGATATATCATCTTTGTCAAGTGGTTCCACCACTAAGCATCTTAGGAAGTTATATTTTTTTTAAACAATGCAGATTTTCACTTCAAACACTGATGCAGGCCAATTCATGTGTTGCTGCTGCATGTTAACGTCAGTCACGCAGACTGGTGGACAAGTCGAGACACCTCCAACGGTATCCGAGTGTGAGACAAAAAAATATTGGAACATTTTCATGTACTGTACTTGAGTAATCTCTGTAACATAACTCATTATAATGCATCATGCAATAAAACGTAATTTGTATAACTTTTATAGTTCAGTGATGCAATAGTGCCTTTGATCATTTTTAATCGCCACCAATTGTAGATACAATATGTTGTGACGGTAACGCTCACATGAAGTACGAAATGTTGTGAGTGACTTTGATGGAAATTAAAATATTGGATGGACTTTTGTGTGAAAATAAAATCCATCCATCCATCCATTTTCTACCGCTTATTCCCTTCGGGGTCGCGGGGGGCGCTGGGGCCTATCTCAGCTACAATAATTCAGGTTATTGTGGGGCTGTTGAAACTTGTCAGGCTGGGCTGAGAGTGTGTGTGCGTGAGAGAGAGACTGTAGTATGGGCATTTCTAGTACTGTAACAGTGTCACAACAAACAGTATCTTATTTTTAGCCTAATATTCTCTCGACCAACCTCTAAGGCCATCACAGAACATCTGTATTCATACTGAGATTATATTGCACCCACACTGTAAAAAAAAAATTCTGTAAAAAAACGGTCATTTACTGGCAGCTACGGCTGCCAAACGAAAACCATAAAATTAAAGTAAAACATTGTAAACCAAATAATGATCAAAAACATTATATTTACAGAAATTGTCATGAAACGTTTTGCGGAAAAATATCGTGATTTTACAGATTTTTACAAAATTATTAAGGTCTACCACCTTTAATAAAGTGACGATGCAAACAGTTCTGCAGAAAAATACCTTTATTCTACAGAGTTTTTCCAAATGATTACGATCAAACACCTTTAATGAAGTGACAATGCTGGCAGTTCCACAGAAAAATACCATTATTTTACAGATTTTTTCTGAACTGTAAAGATCAACCACCTTTAATAAAGTGACGATGCAAACAGTTCTACAGAAAAATACCTAGATTGTTGGTATGGACATACACTTTTATATAACAAGCTACATATTTAATGAAAGATAATTACTGTAATTTTACATGAATTTGAAAGTAATTTAGGAAAACAGAAAATGCTATGTATAATTAATTTGGTATTTTTCTGTAAAAAAAATAGAAATATACATAGTTTGTCATTACTGGCATATTACTTAAAATAACAGGCGGATTGTTTATTTACAGATAATGTCTTCAATTCTACAGTTTTTTTTAAAAAATTTAAAAATTATAGTGGAAATTTAGAGTAAATTAGCCATAAAAATAGGATTTTTTTTTTACAGTGAGTCGTTATGTCAACATTTGATCATTCAAGCAATTATCAGACGACTTATTAAGGCTATTATTTAGATAGATAGATGGATAGTACTTTATTGATTCCTTCAGGAGAGTTCCCTCAGTAAAATTTAAATTCCAGCAGCAGTGTACAGAATTGAGATCGAATTTAAAAAGTAAAAAGTAAATAATGGGGGTATAAATGGAAATAAAATAGAAAATATTACAATAAAAATAAAATAGAAAGCGACAATAAAACAATAAAAAAATATTATTTATTGTTGCGTTGAATGTAACAGTGTTGCATATTGACATCCTATTTTCTGTGCACATCTGCATGGCCACACATATGTAAGTTCACACTTTTTCCTTATTTTGCCCCTTTTGCATGTTCTTTTCTCCCCCAGTACTCTCCCCTGCTGAAGAAGCTCTACTGTCAGATTGCCAAGACGTGCCCCATCCAGATCAAGCTGTCCTCGTCTCCGCCCCACGGCAGCATATTAAGAGCGATGCCCGTCTTCAAGAAGGCGGAGCACGTCACGGAGGTGGTGAAGCGATGCCCCAACCACGAGCTCGGACGGGATTTTAATGACGGTATTGTCACTTATAACCCTTATTAAGAGGAACCTATGATAATTCTAATCAACATATAACACACTTCCTTGTGGCCTAGATGAGGGATTCTTAACCTTTTTGATCTCAGGGCCCAACTTCGGCCCTCGGCTGTGTTTCATTATCCCCGTTGACAAAGCCGTATTGTATAAAGTCTGGATTGTACTTGCAAAAAAAAATTGCCTTTTTGTGACAGTTGGCACCATTTTTAATATTCTCCATGGTATTTTGCTACTGACTTCTTCTGATTGTTTGAGCTTGTAATGCGTCACACAGTCAACTGACTGACGCATTACTGCCACAATTGGTGGGAAAGTGTATTACCCTGTGGTTAGAAACAATGGTCTCGATCAGGAATGCCCAAAGTGCGGCCCGTGGACCGAATTTGGCCCTTCATGTCATTTTGTTTGGCCTGCCGAAGGTTGGCTGTCAAATCTAATACATACTGACCTTTTTTAAGATGCACAATCATTGACGGCATGTCCGCAGGGCTGTACTGTATAAAAGTCAGTAGATTTTACTGAAAAAACCTGGCAGCTCATCCATCCATTTTCTACTGCTTGTCCCTGTCAGGGGCGGGTCGCCAGATATTTACAGTAAAATCTTCAGTGCTACCATTTTTCCATTTGCAGTAACGCACTGTAAAAACCGGGAACGTACTTTTTATGGTATAAATGTTGCAACTCAGTCGCCAGAATTTGCGGTGAAAATAACAGTGCTACTGTTTTTCAATTATTAGTAAAGCACCGTAAAAAAAAATGGGCATAGATTTCACAGGGGAAAAAAAACTGGCAGCTCAGTCACCAGAATGTTATTGAAAAAATAACTAACAATTTTTTAATTTACAGTAATTTGGCGTAAAACCCTTGTAAATGTTATGGTAAAATATGGTGACTGAGTGGCCTGGTTTTTTTTTAATCCTAAAATTATTAAAACATTTTTTTAGAGACTAACTAGTTGCGTTTGAATGTGAGACCCCTGCTCTACAGTAAAGTTGTGACTTTTTGATGCTACATGGAAAATAATAATTTTTGTTGCCATGTTTCGCCCACGTCCTATAATGAAAACCTAAACGCTTAGAAATTCAGCATCATCCATTTCTAATCCAGGTGTAACCAAAATCCGGCCTGCGGGAAGTCCCAAGTTTAAAAAAAAAAAAAAATTATTTTTATTTTTTTTAAATCTGTCCTTTCTAATCCATTTTCTAACGCATGTTACTCTCTGTGTCTCCTAGCTGCTCAGGCAAATCATATTAAAAATGCATTTTCCCATCGATAACGTGACATCATCAGCGGCAAGTGAATTATAGTGCACGCTCTTTCAGTCAATTAGTGCGCGAGAAATGTATACATATATGCGTATATATATATATATATATATATATATATATATATATATATATATATATATATATATATATATATATATATATATATATATATATATATATATATATATATATATATATATATGTATGTATGTATATAGAGCCCGGCCCCCAGCCAAATTGTTTTAACCCAATGCAGCCCCAAAGTCAAAAAGTTTGGGGACCCCTGGTCTAATCTGTCTGGGTAAAGTTTGAAAGCAATCAGATGAAATATCTACGACAGGGGTGTCCAAAGTGCGGCCCGGGGGCCATTTGCGGCCCGCAGCTAATTGTTTACCGGCCCGCCACACATTCTGCAAAAATTGCAAAATATATAATATTGCAAAAATTTAAAAAAACATCTAAAAAAAGTGCAATGAGGTGAAATCTAACAAGAAAAAGTTGCAATGTTGACACAAAGCTGCCATGCAGGCTGTTTTTTTTTCTTTTGTCTTTGTTTATTTTTCTTTTTTTTGCCATTGCTAAAAAAAAAAAAAAAGACTAAAAATCTATGTTATAAGGAATTATTAGTTAAAAAATATCACTTTAAAATGTTTTATGTGGAAAAAATATTGCATATATTGTGTGGTTGCCATATAAAAACATCAAAGTTTTATTCGACAAAAAGAGCATAAAACAAACAAAATAATAGTTCAAACGTAAAATCGACAGAAATATCTGAAGTTGATCTCGTAATTTAAGTGTTAAAAGTAAAAAAAACTAATAAAAATGTATCACTTTATGAGTGGGGCACCTTTTGGATCCCAAATATATTTATTAGGATTTTATTTAACTTTTCACTGTGATAACTCAAAAATATTAAATAATTAAAATTAATGGTGTCTTGCATTATTGATCTTTTAAGGCTCTAATTACTAAATACTGCATATTTCGGTTTTACTATAAAAAACAAAGTTGTCTTTGACAGGAAACCTTTTTTTTTTAAACTTGATATCAACCTCAAGTTGATATAGAGATTTACTGTAAGCGTGAAATAAATAAAAAAAATAATAATTTCACTTATTTTTAACAGTTTAATGACTGAGACCCTTTATAGTCCGCGGGAACCCTAAAGGTTAAAAAAAAAAAATCCATATATTTTGTTAAGGTTTGAAAATGAAAAATATCAAAATGGCCCCCGCATGCTTAAATTTTTACATGTACGGTGCTCAGTGGAAAAAGTTTGGACACCCCTGGGACAAAGTAGTTACAGAACAACACCTGGAAATGGCGAAAATCTGCACAAAGTGGTCTTTTTAAAGGTTTTGAGGTTCCATCCATCCATCCATTTTCGACCGCTTGTCCCTCTCGAGGTTGCGGGGGGTGCTGGAGCCTTTCTGTGGCCCCAAGGCCTCCCTATGGCTTAAGGACCTCATGTTTTTCTTAGATTTAGAGAAATTTAAACATAATCTGAGGGGTGCACCAAAACAATTTGACTTGACCTGGGGCTGTATGATTAGTCACATAGCTAAATTAAAGACACTATAGGATATATGTGACACTCACTGTTGACAATGAACTTTTCCACTTACCTCAACAATTTTTTGTTGTTGTTGTTTTTATTTAGTGACACTCCTCTGTTTATTTGTGATTTTTATTTTTGTTGTTACTTTTTTTCCCTTTTAGTCAGTTTGTGTGATTATCTATCTGCTTGTGGTGAAGAGGAAGGCAGTACATTGTTACCCACTGTGACTGAAATGTAGGACAGGGGTGGGAGGGGATGTTATTATTTTACTTTTATTATTTTTTAGGTTTTTTTTGTTTTTATTCTTAGTATTTTTGGGAGGGGGGAGGATAAAAAACAAAACAAGTGTATGTTTTCTCAGTACCTGTATTATGATTTCCCTATCAAATGAATAAACAAATATTGGTAACACTTTAGTATGGGGAACATATTCAAAGTAAAAAAAGACTTAATTTAGAGTTATTAGGACACTAGGGGAACATATAAGGGTTAGGGTTAGGGTTAGGGTTACTAATAAGCAATAATTCTGAGGTTATTGAGGGAAGACTCTTAGTTAATGGCTTACTGGTTGCATAATAAGGCCATGCAGAATAAGGCATTAATAAGTACTTAATAATGACTAATTAAGAGCCAATATGTTACTAATTTGCATGTTAATAAGCAACTAATTAATGGTGAATATGTTCCCAATACTAAAGTGTTACCTAAATATTATATTTTAAAAAAAGAAGAGGAAAATCATCATAGGTCCCCTTTAAAGATAAAATGATTATCTATATAGTGACATGTGCTGTCTTTCCTAAAATCTGTGCATATGGCATTGTATCCATTCAGATGCAAACAGGATGAACGGTTCGATCAACCACATCTACATATTTTGTGTTATTGGTTCTTTCCTTGCAGGCCAAGTAGCCCCAGCCAGTCATCTCATCCGAGTGGAGGGGAACAACCTCAGCCAGTATGTGGATGATCCAGTAACAGGCCGCCAGAGCGTCTTTATCCCCTACGAGACGCCACAGGTGCGTGCTTCTTATTCACACAATATCTCTTTTGAATACATTATCTATCATCGAGAGAAGGTTTGACCATTAGGAGCATCATTACAATTGTTGGGATCAAAGCACACGCCAATATTAATCAACTTTTGTCCCATTTCTTGGGAAACTTGTTTTAGTTAGGGTCACACAAAAACATGTGTGACTAAAAAGGTTATTGAAATAAAACCAGCTTCATTCAAACGCAACATGTTGCACAACACTGCCCTCTAATGTTAGACCTGTCACAATCTGCCCAACATTCCAATATAATGTTGTTTTGTTATTGAATGATGCAGGTGGGGACAGAGTTTACCACCATCTTGTACAACTTCATGTGCAACAGCAGCTGTGTCGGCGGCATGAACAGGAGACCCATCCTTATCATCATTACTTTGGAAACAAGAGAGTGAGTCATCATTTCAATATACACTATATTGCCAAAGGTATTTGGCCACCCATCCAAATGATCAGAATCAGGTGTTCTAATCACTTGGCCTGGCCACAGGTGTTATAAAATCAAGCACTTAAGCATGGAGACTGTTTCTACAAACATTTGTGAAAGAATGGGCCGCTCTCAGGAGCTCAGGGATTTCCAGCGTGGAACTGTCATAGAATCCCACCTGTGCAACAAATCCAGTCGTGAAATGTCCTCGCTCCTAAATATTCCAAAGTCAACTGTCGGCTTTATTATAAGAAAATGGAAGAGTTTGGGAACAACAGCAACTCAGCCACGAAGTGTTAGGAGAGTGTAATTTGGAGGAGGACAAATTATGGTGTGGGGTTGTTTTTCAGGAGTTGAGCTTTGTCCCCTTAGTTCCAGTGAAAGGAACTTTGAATGCTCCAGGATACCAAAACATTTTGGACAATTCCATGCTCCCAACCTTGTGGGAACAGTTTGCAGCAAGCCCCTTCCTCTTCCAACATGACTGTGCACCAGTGCACAAAGCAAGGTCCATAAAGACATGGATGACAGAGTCTGGTGTGGATGAACTTGACTGGCCTGCACAGAGTCCTGGCCTGAACCCGATAGAACACCTTTGGGATGAATTAAAACGGAGACTGAGAGCCGGGCCTTCTCGACCAACATCAGTGTGTGACCTCACCAATGCGTTTTTGGAAGAATGGTCGAAAATTCCTATAAACACACTCCGCAACCTTGTGGACAGCCTTCCCAGAAGAGTTGAAGCTGTAATAGCTGCAAAAGGTGGACCCTATGGGTTAGGAATGGGATGGCACTTCAAGTTCATATGTGAGTCAAGGCAGGTGGCCAAATATTTTTGGCAATATAGTGTACCTTCAGATACAAAGATAGATTTAATTGTGTCTAATTGTCCTTAATGTATTATTATATTTTTAAAAATATATATATATATATATCAAGGGCAGCACGGTGGCAGAGGTGTTAGTGCATCTGCCTCACAATACGAAGGTCCTGAGTAGTCCTGAGTTCTTGGGATCTTTCTGTGTGGAGTTTGCGTGTTCTCCCCGTGACTGCGTGGGTTACCTCCGGGTACTCCGGCTTCCTCCCACCTCCAAAGACATGCACCTGGCGATAGGTTGATTGGCAACACTAAATTGGCCCTAGTGTGTGTGAATGTGAGTGTGAATGTTGTCTGTCTATCTGTGTTGGCCCTGCGATGAGGTGGCGACTTGTCCAGGGTGTACCCCGCCTACCGCCCGAATGCAGCTGAGATAGGCTCCAGCGACCCCCAAGAACCCCAAAAGGGACAAGCAGTAGAAAATGGATGGATGGATGGATATATATCAAGTAGATATATAGTAAACGTGTTGAATGGACATACTATATCAACTACATCGACTAGAGTAATATACTATAATTTTAGAAGCTAAAATCCATTTTATTCACCATTATTAAATACAATATTTGTGTACTGACCGACCAAGCTTTTGCTATATTAACTACAACTGTTCTAACTCCTAACACCCCTGCAGTGGACAAGTGTTGGGTCGCAGGTCCTTTGAAGGGCGGATATGTGCGTGCCCTGGCCGAGATCGTAAAGCAGATGAGGACCACTTCAGGGAACAGCAAGCTCTGACTGAGAGTGCGGCAAAGAATGGCACGGCCAACAAGCGCAGTAAGTCATCAATGTTATTATTACTGAGCTGTTACAACTACAGCAGGTTTATATAGGATAGGTTAGCACTTCATTGTCATTGCACAAGTACAACAAAGTTTGGGGGGGGGGGTGCTAAAAAAATAAGTCGATAACAGACCAGGCTCTTATGCAGGTGGGGGTGTGGGGTGTTTCATTCTGGGACCAGGAAAAAAAAACTTGATAGCCTTGATGCAAGAAGGCAGAAACAGAGAGAGAGGGAAGTGTGACCGCCTTTGCCTAGAGCAGTGGTTCTTAACCTTGTTGGAGGTACCGAACCCCACCAGTTTCATATGCGCATTCACCGAAACCTTCTTTAGTGAAAAATAAATTTAAAAACATTTTCTAATTCAAGACATATGTTTTTTTTACTGGTGCACAAAATGAACCGTGCATGAACATCACCTTACTCAAAGAACAAAACCAACACAGTGCATGAACTCACAACAAATTACACACCTGCAAATCGGTGTGACTTCTGCTGTTGCCTTTGAGAGACAAGTTCAGATTTGCGTGGCTTCACCTTGGCAAGTGCCACTCTCATGTCATTTTCACAACAAAGTCTGTTCTTTTTCTTCGTTTTCCACCCAGACATACAATACTAGTACACAGCTCATGAAAAACAATATTTTTTGTTATTGTCATTGTAAGTGGGCCAAAACGCTTATATTAGAAAATAATCTCATGGAAATGACTGCTGTCATTTGATTATAATTATAAAACATTTAACTTGTTATTTAGTCAGGTTTGGGAAAGGTGTATTGCTGGTGTGGCCACAGTGTGCACATCTGACGTCGCTTACATGTGCTCCCCTCAATGCTCAGGAGTTTTTGCGTTTGCTCACGCATATGGAAAATTAGAGGGAACATTGTTTGGGGGTTACCATAATACGCAGATAGGAAGAAGTTTTTATTTACACGATGAGTCAGCTGTGTCTTGACCTCCGCGGCGGAGGCTCCGCCGAACCCCTGAGGCCAACTCACCGAACGACTGGGCTTTGATCAAACCCAGGTTAAGAACCACTGGCCTACAGTGAAATATATATATATATATATATATATATATAAAATATCATACATATATCCCTCCATCCATTTTCTACTGCTTGTCCCTCTTGGGTTTGCGGGGCTGGCTGGAGCCTTTCCCAGCTGCATTCGGGCGGAAAGCGGGGTACACCTTGGACAAGTCGCCACCTCATCGCATATATTGTTGTTTATTGTCATGCAGGATTAGGTCTCTGCTTGTTGCAGATGATGTGGTCCTGATGGCTTCATCTGGCCAGGATCTTCAGCTCTCACTGGATCGGTTCGTAGCGGAGTGTGAAGCGACTGGGATGAGAATCAGCACCTCCAAGTCAGAGTCCATGGTTCTCGCCCGCAAAAGGGTGGAGTGCCATCTCCGGGTTGGGGAAGCGATCTTGCCCCATGTGGAGGAGTTCAAGTATCTCGGAGTCTTGTTCACGAGTGGGGGAAGAGAGATCGACAGGCGGATTGGTGCGGCGTCTTCAGTAATGCGAACGCTGTATCGATCTGTTGTGGTGAAGAAAAAGCTGAGCCGGAAGGCAAAGCTCTAAATTTACTGGTCGATCTACGTTCCCATCCTCACCTATGGTCATGAGCTTTGGGTTATGACCAAAAGGACAAGATCACGGGTACAAGCGGCCGAAATTAGTTTCCCCCTCCGGGTGGCGGGTCTCTCCGGGTGGTGGGTCTCTCCCTTAGAGATAAGGTGAGAGGCTCTGTCATTCGGGAGGAGCTCAAAGTAAAGCCACTGCTCCTCCACATCGAGAGGAGCCAGATGAAGGGGTTCGGGCATCTGGTCAGGATGCCACCTGAATGCCTCTCTAGGGAGGTGTTTAGGGCACATCCGACCGGTAGGAGGCCACAGGGAAGACCCAGGACACGTTGGGAAGATTATGTCTCCCAGCTGGCCTGGGAATGCCTCGGGATTCCCCGGGAGGAGCTGGACCGCGACCCGACCTCGGATAAGCGGAGGAAAATGGATGGACAGATGGATTGTCATGCTGAGAGTTTGAGACTGTAGACTGTAAACTATTATCTGTTGTTCACAGATTTCAAACAGAGCCCACCAAATATCTCGAGCCCAAATGTAAACAGGAAGAGGCGGCATGGAGACGAAGAGATTTACTATATTCCTGTAAGTGGCTTTTACTATTTAGATTTATTGCCCAATGTTGTTTGCTTAGGATGATATTTTGAGACAACGCTGAAAAACAATGTTGCTTTTAGATCTTTTAAAAATATTTTATAACAAAAACATGTTTTATAAACACTTTGTGTTTGTGTGCAGGTACGTGGTCGAGAAAACTTTGAACTGCTGATGAGGATTAAAGACAGTTTAGAGCTGGTGGAGCTGGTCCCACAGCAATTTGTGGACTCCTACAGGCAACAAACTCAACAGCAGCTGCTACAAAGACCGTAAGTCAATGTGATGCACTGACAATAGTGTGCATACTGGCATAAATGAAAAAAGACATATGCTTTAATTGACATTTCTCTTATAATCCAATGTCCAAATTGTTTCCTCAGGAGCCACATCGCGTCTCCCTCCACTTACTCTCCCCTGTCAAATATGAACAAGCTCCACTCCCATGGAGGCCTCAGCAAATCACCCACAGCCAACCACCTGGCAGGGCAGCAACCCCAGCAACAACACACAGCCTCCACCTCCTTAGCACATATGGGTGAGTTAAGTTGAAGTTAAAGTTAAAGTACCAATGATTGTCACACACACACTAGGTGTGGCGAAATTATTCTCTGCATTTGACCCATCACCCTTGATCACCCCCTGGGAGGTGAGGGGAGCAGTGAGCAGCAGTGGGGGCCGCGCCCGGGAATCATTTTTGGTGATTTAACCCCCCATTCCAACCCTTGATGCTGAGTGCCAAGCAGGGAGGTAATGGGTCCCATTTTTATAGTCTTTAGTATGACTCGGCCGGGGTTTGAACTCACGACCTACCGATTTCAGGGCGGACACTCTAACCACTAGGCCACTGAGTATCTGCAAGTATGACGTTTGTACACAGATGAAGATATCAAGATGATAATAGGATATTAATATTATTAATAAAACTAGGAAAACACTCTGCGAGAGCAGACCTCCGCTAGGCCCTACCTCCCAATAGTAAAAATCCAGATTTGTTCCTTGTCCCATTTGTGAAAGTTGGATTATAATGTGCCTATAACAATTTAAACTATTTATAGAGGAATGAAAAAAAAGTATTGAAGCCTTATGTCAGTCATCCACTGTTTTTGTCTTTGTGAAGAGCATAAACACACAGAAGTTCAAGCTTGTAACATAAATGTAAGGTATTGTAGTAGAATTTATCCAAATCGGCCCCAGAACGTAATGACTTAATTGTTACTTTATCCCATTTTGGACATTTCCTAAATGTTAAATGAAAATCCACCAGTAACATTTTAAACTATCTATAGAGGAATGAAAGACACAAAGTAAACACCCTTGTTAGTCATCCACCATCCTTGTGTCTATGGGGTCACAAGCATACACACAGACCGAAACGTAACAGAATGTAAAGTAGTAGAACTGATCTGCATCTGGCTCAAAATATATTCAGGTGTTCCTTATCCAATTTCGGCCGTTTCTTTAAAGTTTTATTAAAATCCACCCACAATTTTTTTAGTTATTTTGCTAACTAACCAACTAGCTACCGTAATTTCCGAGCTATAGAGCACATATGGGATTTTGTAGCTCACCTTGCTCCCAGTGGCACCTATACTGGTGTATGAATGTGCAGGACTCTCTTAAAAAAGAGATTTTTAATCTCAATGGGACTTTTCCTGGGTAAATAAAGGTTAGATTAAAAAAAAAAAGAGAGCTGCACCCACCTATTTTTTGGAGGAATTTTATTTTGTACATATATTGGTCGTTCATGTATAAGCCGCAGTTATACACGTCATATAATACAATTCAATTTAATTCAGTTATTCTCCCTGCAGATCTTAATAATAACTGTCCCCTTGCACAAAATAATTTACATCAGTGGTTCTCAGACATTAGAAAACACTTGGCTCTCCAAGTACCACTATAATACACACACACATATATATATATATATATATATATATATATATATATATATATATATATATATATATATATATATATATATATATATATATATATATATATATATATATATATATTATTATAATTATACATACATATATATATATATATATATATATATATATATATATATATATATATATATATATATATATATATATATATATAGTATAGTATAGTACAAGGTAAAGCCGCTGCTCCTCCACATTGAGAGGAGCCAGATGAGGTGGTTCGGGCATCTGGTCAGGATGCCACCCGAACGCTTCCCTAGGGAGGTGTTTAGGGCACGTCCGACCGGTAGGAGGCCACAGGGAAGACCCAGGACACGTTGGGAAGACTATGTCTCCCGGCTGGCCTGGGAACGCCTCGGGATCCCCCGGGAAGAGCTGGACGAAGTGGCTGGGGAGAGGGAAGTCTGGGCTTCCCTGCTTAGGCTGCTGCCCCCGCGACCCGACCTCGGATAAGCGGAAGATGATGGATGGATGGATATATATATATATATATATATATATATATATATATATATATATATATATATATATATATATATATATATATACATATTATTATACATACATACATACATATATATATTATTATACATACATATATATATATATATATATATATATATATATATATATATATATATATATATATATATATATATATATATATATATATATATACATATACATATACCTCGGATAAGCGGAAGAAGATGGATGGATGGATGGATGGATGGATATATATATATTATTATACATACATACATATATATATACATATATATATATATATATATATATATATATATACATATATATATATATATATATATATATATATATATATATATATATATATATATATATATATATATATATATATACATATA
Source organism: Entelurus aequoreus (assembly GCF_033978785.1). Classification (NCBI taxonomy): domain Eukaryota; kingdom Metazoa; phylum Chordata; class Actinopteri; order Syngnathiformes; family Syngnathidae; genus Entelurus; species Entelurus aequoreus. The sequence goes on from NC_084737.1 coordinate 73,276,210, forward strand.
CCGCTTGTCTCTCTTGGTGTCGCGGGGGGGGGGGGGGGGGGGCAGACACTCGTGACGCATATCCATTTACAAAACTAAAAATTACTGAATCGTCAGCATATTAGATTTTTGTCCTGTTGTTATATGTACTCAGACACATTTGTGTACAAATAAACAAGAAGGGGGACGTAGAAGAACCTTTCCTGACAAAGTATAATTTCTGGTTTCTCTTTGTTAAAAATGCAAATAATATCAAGATAATACTTCAATGGTATGTACTAAACGTGTTAAGTATATTAAACATACAACAGACCTTTAACGAAGTCGTCACTGCAAACTTGTGCGTTCTTCTTCTTTGCTTCCTAGTACTGGAGTGTGTGACATTTTTGTCGTTGTCTTTTGTAAAATATTACACTATTTCACCCTTATTGATTACATCTCGAGGAACTGTAAAGAAACTTTTATCCTTTTTGGATTTTCAACTGTTCGTACAGCTGAAAACAACGCAAGCATAGGGGCATTTTTCTTTGAGAAAGGCTAATGGCACCTAGTGCCCATTGAAAACAGACGCTGCTCGATCACCACAAATATTCATTGAGCCAGGCGTGAGTCGTTCAAATCCAAGCAATATGCTGTCATGTGGACCCGCGCGTGTATAACGCGCACACACATTGACACGTGCACACCAAAACACACACACACGGACACATTTTTTGCGACACAACACATAACAACAATCTATTTGTACAAAAATAAACCATGACGAATTTACAATATTATCAGGATATGATAAAACACACCCAGTCAGTTTGTTAAAGAATTAATTAAGACAAGCTTTAGCTAACAGACTGAACAACAACATGTTGAACTCCTATCACTGCAACAAGAAGTATATACGATAAACATTGAATATTAAGAGTATGTGAACAAATCAAAACTATTTTTAAATTGTGTATGGTATTATTAGACACTTGTGATAATGTCCACATAGTTTAGTAGGCAAGATGGATTTTATTGTACCACATATTTTAACGTTCTATGTTGGTTTTTCATTAATTAACCCATTAATTTGGAAGGTTGTCTGAATTAGTACCTATGTATTACATATGCTTGTGTAAAGCACATGGTCAATATTAATCACTGTTGACCATATTCATTAGAGCAGTGGTTCTCAACCTTTTTTCAGTGATGTACCCCCTGTGAATTTTTTTTAAATTCAAGTACCCCCTAATCAGAGCAAAGCATTTTTGGTTGAAAAAAAGAGATAAAGAAGTAAAATACAGCACTATGTCATCAGTTTCTGATTTATTAAATTGTATAACAGTGCAAAATATTGCTAATTTGTAGTGGTCTTTCTTGAACTATTTGGAAAAAAAGATATAAAAATAACTAAAAACTTGTTGAAAAATAAACAAGTGATTCAATTATAAATAAAGATTTCTACACATAGAAGTAATCATCAACTTAAAGTGCCCTCTTTGGGGATTGTAATAGAGATCCATCTGGATTCATGAACTTAATTCTAAACATTTCTTCACAAAAAAATAAATCTTTAACATCAATATTTATGGAACATGTCCACAAAAAATCTAGCTGTCAACATTGAATATTGCATTGTTGCATTTCTTTTCACAGTTCTTTTTGACAGACATTTTAGTGAGGGTCAAAACATCATAGCATGGGGGAAACTCTGGGTTTATGGTAATGAATGGAATAGCCTACTTGATTTGATGTTCAGTTTATGAACTTACATTCATATTTTATTGAAGTATTATTCAATAAATATATTTATAAAAGATTTTTGAATTGTTGCTATTTTTAGAATAATTTCAAAATATCTCACGTACCCCTTGGCATACCTTCAAGTACCCCCAGGGGTACACGTACCCCCATTTGAGAACCACTGCATTAGAGGGTAACACATTTGCAATATTTCAAATTCCATGTTTTAAAAATCTACTTGGAACAATCCACGGGCTGTGGTTTGGGAACCACTGAATTGAGCAATTGTTTGGCGTACCACTATATGAAGCTCGCGTACCGTACCACAGTTTGAGAAACACTGATCTACACAATCTGGAACATTGCAGTAAGGCTTTGTATAATTCAGTAAGGGCACATGGTACACAAGCAGAAGCCCCAAATGCTGTAGAGCAGTGTGAGTGTAGGCTAGCAAGGACAAGGGAGTGTGAGTCCACCATTAACTTGTGTCCCAATTATTTTGTCCATCTCATGTAAAATGACAGTTTGCACTTTGTAATTGTTCCTGTCTTCTAGGCCACAACATGCTCAACAGCCATCACATGCAGTCGAACAGTGACATGAACGGTGGCCACAGCAGTCAGACATTATTGTCTGCTTCACACTGCAGTCCACCCCCTCCGTATAACCCTGACCCCAACCTTGTCAGGTACCTCACCCTCCAATGACACTTCTTAATTTTTCTGTGTAAGATAGTCAGAAAGAATATGAGTCATACTTTTATGAATCAAATGGTCATTTTGACAATAGTAAAGTCTTGCAACTGCATTGTAGCCCATTAGAGCAACAGCTGGTGTCAATAGACCACTGGAAAAAAATACCATTATACTTTGCTTGTAACATCTGAGCTGAAGAAGGGGTTGTGTGATGTTGTATGAGTAAAGCTCAGACAATTTTGTGGGTGGACAGTGGTCCTGTCCTATGCACCGTATACAATGGTGTATTTATATGCACCAAATATGTCCGCCTTACACATTTACAAAGAAACTGTCATTCCTAGACGTGATAGTTCCTGACTTGGGTCTATACTTGCCCAGCTATAGCTGTAAGAGTTTGTTACTTTCACTACATTGCAACCAGGGGATTTTTTTATGTAATGAATATGCATGCAATTAGAAAAAACAACACTGTCATCTTGTCTACTACCACAAACCTCCTCACAATGCACAGGAGAACATTTTCTTCAAAAGAAATTGCCATTGTTTATGTTCTGTTTTTTTTCAAAACTTTTGTTCTATTTTTTCTGAACTTCTGTATCAGTGCACTAATTTTAATACCGTGGACTTTTTAATGCGGATGTTTCCCACCACTGTATGTTGCCAATACTTTTATATTTTATGTATTTATAATAAAGGATCTTCACCAAAGCAAGAGTGGCCTTATGAATCATTAATATATCGGCGTGTTTATGATTTCTGTCAGGATTAGTCGAGACCTGTGTCTCGCTGAGTCTTGAATAAATTAAGCAGTGCCGCTTTTGTCCCCATACAGTTTCCTAACCAGTCTGGGCTGCCAAAACTTCATTGAATACTTCACCTCTCAAGGTCTTCAAACGATCTACCATCTTCAGATGCTTTCAGTGGAGGTAATAATTCAGTTTTTCAAAGTGAAGTCTGACTAATTCCTTAATAAATTGTCTTGTGCGGATCATTGTTCCTGGTCACTGCAACTTGTTGCTAGGCAAAATTAATGGGCTACAATCATCTCAGGGCATTCAATCGATCGCAACCGGACTGTTTGGTTTGTCTTTGAAGACATTTTGCTGCTCTGGGACAAACCAAACAGTTCAGTAGCGATTGATTGAATGCCCTGAGATGACAATGACCTGGATGAATGAGAACTTTCATAGACATGGGACACAATCATTTGTGCTGACAAGCCCACCGAACAAATTAAGAGAGAATGGACAAGGAGAACTGGAATGACCACAAATTTAGGAAACAAACCGCACTATAAGGATTTAGACATAAAAATTGCTGTATAAAAGCATCAGGCTCCACCCCCCATATGCTACCTGCTTTTTCAGGCAGGGCACTACACCTGCCCCTAATGCAACAATGTCATCCTCAAATTTCTGCTATCTTTGTATGATGAATCATATTTTAACACATTTAACACTATCTAATTGCGCTTTCCACAGGAATTAGGTGCCCTTAAGATACCAGAGCAGACTCGCTTAGCCATCTGGAGAGGTCTCCAGGACATGAAACAATGCGCTTCCGTCCAGCTGCCGGCCTCCTCTCATCACCACGACTACCACAGCCAGCAGCTTCTACGCTCTAGCAACAACATGACCGCCTCCGCCATGGCCGCCATCGGGGCCGCCGGTGGGGAACTGCAACGTCAGCGCGTGATGGAAGCCGTGCACTTTCGCGTCCGACACACTATTACCATACCCAACAGGTCGGGTGTCATAGGGACAACAGGGATGGCGGCAGCTACTGATGAGTGGGCTGACTTTGGTTTCGACATGCCTGATTGCAAAGTGTCACGCAGCAAGCAGTCAATAAAAGAGGAGTTCATGGAAAGAGATGTTCACTGAGGCTTAAGACATACTTAAATTGTTTTGTCAACAGACATTTTAAAAATACTAAGTACTAGTCGGTCTGCTGGATCTTTGAATATACGAGTGTTGCCATTCTTTAGTCAGTGATTTAAAAGAAAGGCTATAAGTGGGACACCACCATAATTCCAATGCCTCTTCTTTATTCAATCAAGACTCAAAAGGACATTTTCAGATACCACCATTGTCAAGGCAATACTTAATAGAAATTGCACATTATTTCCCTTTTGTGCTTGGATACGAACAGTTAGTTTTCAGTTCAGACTTATTTATTATCATTCCATGTGCCCTTGACCTTGCAAAAAATGTACATAATGTATTTTGGATGTGGTTAAAAAAAAATTGTGATTCATGTTGAAATTGGATTAGTAGTAATTGAATGGAGTGTGCTCAAATCAAATGGCAACAGGATAGCTTAGGAAAATATATGTAATGGCTATGGTGATGTGTTAAAATATTACATTGGCATTGTTATTGGTGTGTATTTTTAAGGATCAGAATCTTCATGCAATAGCAGAAGTGGCATCCATTTTTTGTTCCATCTGGAATCCGGTAAATGTTGTGAACAGGTTGAGGACATGTTAAAACAGTATTATATCTGAATAGCAGTTATGTAATCACAGTTGCTAGTTATTTGTGACCACCATGAATCTAAACAAAACAGTAGCATGTTCAACCTTGCAGGGCAAGGTTTTCCTATGTTGGTTCTTGACGAGCAGGTACTAAGTATCCTTATGGCACTTGTTTGTGAATATTTAACTGAACATTCCATATTTTTGTTGTTGATTGTAGTTATGGTGCACTTCTACTGGAAGTGTCAATTCCAATATTGTTTCATTGCAGAAGCAGAATTGTATCTATTTGTATTGTTGTTTTAAAGTCATATATGGAAACATGCATTTTTGCTCACCAACTGGTCAAGGAGGAGCACTTTAATGCTGTAAAAATGTTTTAAAAAGTGGGGTTAAATGTGCGTATGATCAGTATTATACATTATAACGTGTTTTGATATTCTTGTTTCTATATGTATTGCTGTTTGTAATTGCTCAGTCGTTTCTAACATTACGTGGAGTGTTTTTTTTTTCTTGTACACATGTTGAAATATTGTCTTGATGTAGTTTCTCACAAAAATGTTAAATATTTTTTCACGGTGCCATTAAAATCGGGCGTGTGTAAATCAGACAAATTAATGACTTAATAATTTCACATTTCGCCCGAATGCAGCTGAGATAGGCTCCAGCACCCCCCGCGACCCCGAAAGGGACAAGCGGTAGAAAATGAATGGATGGCATTGGCGTGCGTCTGAAATAGCGCATCGATGTGTGATCGTACCTCATCGTTGTGGGTTTGTGTCGGTGTTCTACTTGTTTGGTCTGCCGACGAATGAAGCCTTTGCGGAAGCTCTGACGTGTTCGCATCAGTTTGGCTAGTGAGACTAGCTGCTAGCTAGGTAGAGCCGGGTAGTGACACAGCGGCTGTATCAGGTAAGGAAATACTGCCTTTTGTCAATTTCACACCGTCTGTTGAGACACGGTTACGAGTTGCGTACATGCTACCATGACAAACAATTGACCTGAAACGACAAATATTTCGCGAATACTACTCAATAACGGAGTGATTTAAATTAGCTTGCTAGCGGCAAAAATCGTTGCCGTCTTGTTCCATTTTCCGGAAGTGAGTTGTCATATTTCACCGGCTGTTGCTGGTCGTTGTAGTTTAGCAGTAACATGGTGTACGTGTTTTGAAACGGAAAAGAAAGTGCCAAGAACTACAATTCCAATGACGTGTGTTATTAATGACCAACATGCATGGGGGTTTGGGAAATGTAGTTCTTTAAATGAATCCTAGGTACGGGTTGCAAAGAAAGCAACGCGTAAAAAAACTACATCACCCACACACACACGACACTTAAGGCCGAAGGTCGACGTGCATTTAGATGGGAGGTTAGCTACTGTGCAGCGCTCATTTTCAAGCTAACGTGAGTAACCAGACACGTTACCTTTTACTTCAAATAATGTTTGTTTATTATGTGTTTCTCTTGCTTTTGTTCAGTGGGACTTTGGAATCGTTTGCCAATTGTTGCCTACATAGCTGGTATAGCATGTAGCTACATTACCTACGCAAACGCTAGCTTTTGAAAGCAGCTCTTCTTGTCGCCACTTTATCGGTTAATGTTTTCATGACAAATATATGGTTTTGGTGGAGAGTTATGTTGAACGTATTACTTCAATGTATTTGTAAAATGTGATAAACAGTTTAATATATTGGCATACATTGATTGGGGAATCATGAAAACTATTACTTTGAAGTAGCTGAAATATCAATCTAAGTTTATTTATATAGCCTTAAATCACGAGTGTCTCAAAGGGCTGCACAAGCCACAACGACATCCTCGTCTCAGATCCCACATCAGGGCAAGGAAAAACTCACAACCCTATGGGCTACAATGACAAACCTTAGAGGGGACTGCAGATGTGGGGGTGAAATATGCCAGCGTCGACGTCCGTCCATCCACCCATTTTCTACCGCTTGTCCCTTTCGGAGTCCTGGGGTGTTGGAGCCTGTCTCAGCTGCATTCGGGCGGTAGGTGGGGTACACCCTGGACAAGTCGCCACCTCACCGCAGGGCCGACACAGATAGACAGACAACATTCACACTCACATTCACACACTAGGGCCAATTTAGTGTTGCCAATCAACGACGTTGAAAGTAATCTACCTATTTTATACATATATATATATATATATATATATATATATATATATATATATATATATATATATATATATTAGGGCTGCAACTAACGATTAATTTGATAATCGATTAATCTGTCGATTATTACTTCGATTAATCAATTAATAATCGTGTAAAAGAGACAAACTCAATTTCTATCCTTTCCAGTATTTTATTGGAAAAAAACCCAGCATACTGGCACCATAATTATTTTGATTATTGTTTCTCAGCTGTTTGTACATGTTGCAGTTTATAAATAAAGGTTTATAAAAAATAAAAAATAAATTGCCTCTGCGCATAGCATAGATCCAACGAATCGAGGACTAAATTAATCGCCAACTATTTTTATAATCGATTAGTTGTTGCAGGCCTTACAATATATATATATATATATATATATATATATATATATATATATATATATATATATATATATATATATATATATATATATATATATATATATATATGCTTTAGTCTTACCAAAAGTTCCAGCTGTTGTCACACCTGACCCCGGCTTACCTCAATACAATTGAAAGACTATCATTCTACAACTGTCCTTTGGCAAATATGTTTTTCTTTAACTGTCTCCTATCCAGTTCATGTGTGTCATTGTATAACGTTAAATAGTATTTTTCCAAAAGCTCTAGTAAATAAGGTTTTTCATTCATTTGTTTTTTTTATGTTAGCCCCCATTGGATAATAAAAATGCTGCATCCTTGTTATTGAAGGGGCCACACCAGTTCTCAGTCATTGCAGTCATTACTATGCTCTTGTTGAAAAATAGTTTCATGTGTGGGTGCCATGGTCTATGTGGAGGGGAACAGCAGAACTTTTCAACACCTCTCTTTTTTTAATTTACATGTTAAAAGTGCAATTTCAATGTTGATGATTTGCATTTATTAGAGAAAAAAAGAATGAAGATTATGGTGAGCAGAAACAGTTTTGTTTAGTTTAACTGTTTCCCTGAGGTACATATTGAGGCTATAAAGTGTGAATTTTCCCAATACTCAATTAATGAACAAACTAATAGATTCAGAAAATGATAAATTACCGGTACTCACTTGAAATAGTTGATAGCTGCAGCCCTAATCTCACCTTTTTTCATCTTTCCTCGTAGAATGTCAGAAGGGGACAGCGTTGGGGAGTCAATCCATGGAAAACCAAATGTAGTCACCACCTTTTTTACACGGATTGGACAGGTAACGTGAGCATCTATCATACATTTATCAGAATGAAACTAAGTAACGGTGAAAGTTTTTAGCTGTATCATATAGGCAAAGCTCTAGCTACTGGCTCAAAGGTTATATTGCCATTCTCCAATTTTTTGGTTTTGTGTTTTTTGGAACAGATCTATCAGTCATGGCTCGACAAGTCGACGCCGTACTCTGCAGTACGATGGGGTAGCACGCTTCTACTCACCGCTCTATACATGATCAGAGTGTACATACTGCAGGTAATGTTTGACAGTGAATGAAAGTTGCTTAATCCAAAAAACTAAATAAAAGTAATACGACCTTGGTTTAAATTGATACATTTATTTCATTGTAAACTTTTCTTGAGTGTACTGTTGCATTGCATTGTAGCTATTAATCAATCACAACTTTATTTATATAGCTCTTTTAATACACAAGCAAGTTGCAACACAAGGTGCTTCAAAAAAGTTTTAAAAAAAAGAAAATGGCTAGAATTGGAACCGTTTACAAAACCCACGGTTCAGAGCTTATCACTACCCATCACATGTCACATTATTTACAAATAGCCATATGCAGCAAGCCAAATTGTCTGTTGAATTCAATTATAATATATATTTGGTAGAGTAGTGAAAACATTTCCTTTATCAAGAAAAGCCTTCAGTGAATGAAGTTCAATGGAAAAACACTTTAACTTAAATAAGAAGACTGCTATTATGGCAGCCCATCACTTTTAAATCTTCTGTAGCAAGCATTCCGTTTTGCTGTTGTTTCATCAAAACCAAGCCTCTGTATTCTACTTAAGTATAATGCAAGTCCATCTGCCCTGCACTTCTGCTTGCCTATATATGTTCTTGTGTTATTTATGTTACTAGCAAAACTGAAAGAAGGGCTTTCAATTTGATTTTGCACTGGTTTTCAGGGTTGGTATATAGTAACTTATGCCTTGGGAATCTACCATCTCAACCTGTTCATCGCCTTTCTATCGCCAAAAGTGGACCCTTCATTGCTTGACGAAGGCAAGTACACGCTCATACATGGAATTGTATATTGATTTGGTTACAACTGTACCACACGACATAATGTTTAAAATGATTTGAACATTAGGAGAGAAAAAAATATTGCTACTACCGATTACCAAACTGTATTTGTTCAAATCATGTGTATACCTTAAGCTTAGGACTGGGCGAAATAAGATAAGAATTCATTTATAACAGTTTTTTATATATATAGTTTTTAACCAGGCAATTTTAAAGCATCTGTACTAGAGATTAGTTTTTATTAACATATTATATAATTAAAAAACATATTTAATGTAATATGAATAATAATTTATAACATATAATCTAATAATAAAAAAATAAATAATATAAGACTAAAACAAACAAATAAAAAAGTAATTTACAGTCTTGAGTGTTTGTGTATTGATGCACCAAGACCAAAAATAAACTAATTGCCCCATCAGGATGCTGTTTTGAAATGTAAACATTACAATTTTCAAATTACAATGCTGTTACTTGCAAGTGTGCATCATCTTTAATAACAATACAGATAGTTGCAAGTTAAAATATTGCTGCTACTAGTAGCTAAACTGATAATATGCTTCATGTGCTGGCAGCAGTAGCAAGATGTGCAGACCCTATGAAAATCCTCTTGCATTTTCATGCTTTCTGTATAATCACTTGGGCGGTACTTTTTCATATGTTTGAACACATTTGTTGTGTTACTGAATGTGTTCTACATAACTTGAAAATTGGCTTGATTTGCTCCACATCACTTTGGCGCGACCCAGACCACTGACACACACCTAACATTGAGTTAGCTTTTATAGCCTGCTTTTCGGAGTATAGCGCCCAATTCACAGCTGACATTTAATTTGCTTCCTTTAGCTGCACGTTTGGCTCCAGGTTTGGTCATTCTGTTTACTTCAGCGGTACCTTACAACTGGAAGTGGAGCGGGAAAAGGTTGACTTTTATTGACTGTTGTCACGGAGTATTCCGCCATGTTTGATCGAGTTCATATGCTCACAGCTGATTTCCTTAATTTTACCTGAAATGTATCTTGATCATATACCCAGCCCTAGAAGTTTATTTCCATTGAACCTTATCGCCCTGTCTTCTCCATAGACGAGGGCCCCGCCCTTCCTACAAAGCAGAATGAAGAGTTCCGTCCCTTCATTAGGAGGTTGCCTGAGTTCAAATTCTGGTAAGTTGACTTCACACTGAGCACTTCTGCTGAGGCCACGGTACGATATTATTGTGGAACTTTAACATGAACTCAAGATATCTGTGTTTGTTTTTGTGTTCCACTGTTGTTAATTCAGACTTGGACCACATGACCATATTTCTATGCAAACAGCATAGCACCATGTGTGGCAAAGCAGGAGCAGTATTTTGCATCAGCCGGCAATACAGTATCTAATCCTGTTGCAACTAAGTTGAAACATATTAAGAGAGCCTAAATATCTCAGTCATATGCGAAACAACAATTACTTCAATTCAGTTTTAAAGTGTATTTAATGTTTCATGCTGAGCTGAGCTTAGCTGTGCTAGGACTATACCTGTGATTAACAATGTGTTTTTTGTGGCCGGCTCAAAATTACACTTTTTTTAAAACCAAAAAATACCACAATGGCCCCAGTGGCTAGCATTGTTACAAATAGTAGTTTAAAAGAACAGATTTAACAAATACATGTCAATAATTACCACAATTAGAAGTTAAACTTTGTAAACCTTAGTGTTTGGGTCAAATTAAATTGTCTTTCATGGCTGTCAATCGTAGCTGTCTTGTACACACTCGCATACCCAAGGCGCCTGTCCACCAACAGAAGAGGTATTTGCAAACAAGGGGATTAATAAACGGATGCAATGTCCACCATGCTGCTGTTGAAATAGGTGAGCGAGACCAAAAATCGCTCCAAACACCGCCCTTGCGACATGCCTGAGCATAGGTTAAGCATATTTTTGATGTTTAGAACCAGAAAGATGGTGATACTGTGTCTTTCGAACGTGATTACCCTCTTAGCATCTACCGAACCGTGACATACGGCAGCTTTAATAATATTAAATATGAGTTGGAAATAGAGCTACAGTACATTATTTTACATGAAATATTTTCTTTACAGGCATTCAGCCACAAAGGGCATCGTCATTGCCATGTTTTGCACATTTTTCGATGCCTTCAACGTGCCAGTGTTCTGGCCCATCCTTGTAATGTACTTCATCATGCTCTTCTGCATCACCATGAAGAGGCAGATCAAGGTAAGATGTATATGTATCCAAAACAGTGTCAGGATGGGTGTATGAGGTATAATTTTAGTTTGTGCATATACAAAATTAGTCAATTGCATTTGCAAAATGTACACCCTATATAAATGTACTCTATGAATTGTTCAGTGACATCCTGGTGCAAAAGAAGAGAGCAGCAGAGGTCGGGGGAAATGTTTTACATCCTCTTAAAATGTTGCCATTTGTTAGACTGATGCATACACTCAAAACCTCTTTGGTGGATCATCAAATTTAGGTTGTTTTATATTTTATGGTGTTTCTAGAGATGATTTCAGAAAAATGCAAACATATAAATGCACTGACTTTATTAATATTATGAAAAAGTACTTTCTCATTCTATGCATATCCCACCTGTTTATTGTTTACTAACTGGATTTTTTTTCTCCTCCCAATCTTTTAGCATATGATCAAGTATCGATACCTACCATTCACACACGGGAAGAGGACATACAAAGGCAAGGAAGCCACAGGGAAAGCTTTTGCTAGTTAAAACCTCCCACTTTCCCTCCTCCTCGCTTGTAATTTGCCAGTCATCGTCCATGGCGAGTGACGGGTTAGGTTATTTTTTTGTAAGGGGACTGTAACATGACAATAACAAAGATAATATTTTTTGGATCCATGTCTGACAGTGTTGTAGGCGCATACCAGCAGCACCGATCAAATTAGTCTTAAAATGGCCTTTGTCTGCGAGCATTGTTGGAAGGTGGAGTTCCTTAGAGGGCTCTAAGACTAATTTTACATTTGGCCAACACTTTTTGAGTAGTTAGAAAACTCTGTGCTGCCTTTTGCGTTTTAAAAATGCCCACTGAAAACATGTACACTTTCAATTAATTTCTCCACAACCGGTGAAATCATTCAGTTAGTTTAGTTTTTTATTATATCGCCACCAACTTGTTTGTGACATGTGATGTATGTCAGTAGTGTTAGATGTAAATGAGGACATATGAAGGCCACAAAATAGTTTTAAGGTCAAATAATTGCATCACCTCAAAACAAAAGGGTGCTGCTGCTCTGAAGTCTATTAGCTGTCTGACCTTGGTGCTAAATTTAGATTTGTGGTATTTCACTTGAATATGCATTCATGATAAACATCACATTTCAAAATTTTTTGAATTGACTGTCAGTCTATAGTTGGCTATTTCCAGTTCTAAATATTTATATTGTTTGAATTTTTGACTATTCACCCACCTCATTGGATGCATATTTTAAGACAAGCCACACAAACAGGCTTTTGTCCCCACTACCCTATACAGTATATGTAGTCCACAGTCACCTAGATTCAGTTACTTACAGGGCATTTTGCTTGAAATGGCAAGTCCATGAATTTGCTTTACCTCAGATTTCAACACTATTATTTACTGCACTCCTTGTCTGGAAAGAATGCACCCAAATGCTTATAATGATGATGATATAGGGCTCCAAACAGTATTAAAATAATCAAGCTTGGAGCACATTGAAGATACACTGTGGCCATTTTATAGTCTTGTGTTGACTTCATCCGTGTCTTTATTTCGGAATTCCTTTCTAATCTAATCTATTTGGTGGGAGATTTGGAATGTTGTCAGTTTTCAGTGTTTGCTACACTATAGTTTTCTCAGCACAGGGAAATCTCTGGAAAAGCAAAATTCATTCTTGGACTATTAGTGTTTCAAAGCCTAGGTGCCATTAATCTGATTAGTGTAGACTAGCTGTTTTGCTCATTTGTTTGTTTGTATTTCATATAAAGTGGCATGTGTCATTCCAAGCAAACTGTTGTTCTTTTCTTTTGCAGAGGAGACATAAGAAAACTCAGGTTGAGAGCTTTTATTATGTCAAATGGATGAAGTGGGTGGCGATCACACGTTTTAATTTTTTTGGTATCCCTGATGATTTTTTTTTTTTTTTTTTTAACATTTTGTTTCCTAAAACCCTGGAAATTCTTGCCCTTACTGTACTTTGAACAGCACTGTTGTAAGGGAACAAAACATTTTCTTGTGTAAAGATGTTTTCAAAGGGTTCTTGAGAGGATTTGTATATATATATATCTTTAAATATGACATTTAAGATTATTTTTATTTTTGTTTAGGTTTTTTCTCCAACATTTATAGATATAAATCTGTTAGTGTTCAAATAAATTTCATCAGAAATTGTTTCGAAAAAAACAACTGGTTAATTTGGTTTTTGATTTGATGCATTCACTCTGTTTCTCATGACTTGCATGTCATTGTTTTCTTGTGCAACAGTTCAAAACTTGATTTTAATCATTTAAGTGTAATTTTTTCACTTAAAATGCTATTAAAAGGATGTCCCTTGAAACGGTACAAACGTGTGTCAATATTTTTGTTTTGTTGTGTAACAAATACTCTATTTTCAGTAATGAATGATATGGAAGAAACTTTCTAATTTAATCAATAGCAAATGTTTAAGCCTTTGCATAGATATGCAGCATTTTTACCAATCAATTATTACTAGGTGTATAATGGTTAAATATGTTTCATCAAGTGGATTGTTGAAAAAAACCCTACAATTGTGTCATCTCATAAACTGGTAAATGGGACTATTTTGACATTGCATTAATAATCCTGAAATTGTTGAAGTAGTCAACAATTGTGACTGTTTACACAGCTATAGTGTCAGTTTTAATTTAGTATCTTATCACATGTTCAAATTTTGAAATAGTTTTGTGTTGTCTCGAATTGTCTACTTCTGAATACTTTGCAGCTTCAATCTAGAGTAAACACTTGGGTCTTTTTTGAAATTTGTTAGGACTTAAAGACTATCCACTTACTGTACTTTTTCTCAATTGTCAATTAAACTTAAAATAAGTACTTCCCGCCTAGTTGATTAATGTGGAGCAGGGTGAATAGAAAGTTTCAACCAATCAGTGTTCGTCTAAAATATTAGAATTTTTGGTAGCACCTTAGTGGAACTGCATGGGTTGTTTTTGGTGAAAACAATGTTTTTTTTTCTGGGGTCACCACATAGTGAAAAAATGTTGATAAAGTAAACGTCAGTGGTTGCAAATAATCTTCCATGCACAGTCAGTGTGTGAAATTGTGTTAACATAAACCACAATAAGATGGTTGTACTCATTTGTTTGTATTTGCTTACAGTACATGACCTTTTGCATCTCTTTTTACCAGTGCTTCGTATACAGCCAAGTCTAATATTTGAATTTTAAAAACGTGTAATTGCTATTTATTAGCTTTCACAAGCAAGTCAATTACCATTTTGAGGTTACTGATCTTACCAATATAAAATACTGAGGTCTCGTACAGCCAGTTCAAATCCTCTTTGCATACTGATTTGTTAATGCCACATCCTTGAGGAATTATCTTCGAATGACAGTTCTATTCATGCATCCCAAAATGCATGGAAATATTCACTGGTTGCTTTGTTATAAAGAAGGCACTGTAAACGGCAGAGATGTACTATCTATGTTACATGGATTCGAACACTAAAAGAATGGGGCATTTATTTCCTGTGTGTTTTTATCTGATGGGCCAAGTTTTATTAGTGTTGACTCACTGTAACTCTTCAGATTTCCATCTGAATGGGGATTATTTGTTAGGTGGACTTTTTGACATTCACACCAGTAGCTCTGCTAGCCACGACAGACCAGAAGCCATTGACTGCTCCAGGTAAGTTTAGGATGTTTCTTTCCTGCATATCTGTTGTTTTCAAACATAATACCATAAATATTGTAGTATATATGTATGTCAAATGTAATTAGAGCTCCTCTCATTGCAGTCAAGCCTTCAGTCTGTCCGGTTATCGGAGGTTTCAGCTGATGAGATTCTCAGTGGAGGAAATCAATAACTCAACCAAACTCTTGCCCAACGTGTCTCTGGGCTTCAAGATATTTGACCACTGCTCGGTTGCAAATAATTTTCCAGGTGTACTTAACCTCATTTCAACCGATGGCTTCATCCAACCTTGGAGTGAAGCACACCAGCATGTGTCTGCAGCCTCTAAGGTGGTGGCGGTGGTTGGTCCATTTTCGAGCACAGACACCCTGACTGTAGCGCCGCTCTTCATGATGGATCACATTCCACTGGTAAATAAATCTAAAACTATTATACTTTTGTTTTAATCTGTTAAAGCTAGCAATGATACATTTGCAGACAATCGGTTGACAGGGACTACATACTGATCTGAACTTCAACCTTGGACACCTTTACCATCTTTTGTGAGACATGCAAAACTTGAAAAAGTTGAATCTCAAGCAAAAATATGCTGTCACTAACTACTATATACTTTGTCCCTCTTAAATATGGAAGGTTAAATGGGACACAGTAAAATAAATATTTAAATAATTACTTGTCAATTAAGAATTCTTCACTCTTTATAGTAAAAGCAGAGAAGTCCACTTGGTCAAAGAGTCCATGGTTTCCCTAGGGTTGGGGGCGAGCCCAAGTAAAAAGAAGCAACAAAATTTCAGAAGATGGAGGTTAAACCAAAGTATTCGATGAGAGGAATTTGTATCAAAAAGATGTGTAGCTAACTAAAATGATTCATATTTAATCAAAATTTAATATTTTTTCTTCACCCTTATCGCTCCTGCTTGCTTCTTAGTTTTGTCTTGCCTTGACTTTCTTGTTGCCTCATTTTACACTGCTCTCTAAAATCGAAACAATGAAATTGACAAGATCTCTGCTTTGGGGGAACCTGTCTGTCTTGACGGTACGGTTGTTGCTAGACACACAATGGACTCTTGGGAGAAGCGGAGTGCCGCCTGCCTGGCAAACCTTCAGTCGAGGATGTTGAAGATGCCAATTTGAAATCATAAAATCCGTACATCTGCTGATTGGAGTAAGCGTTGCTCTGGTGAATCGACAAACTGGAAGAATATTTCTTGGGCACCACCATTACCCAGGACCTCAAGTGGGAGCTGATCATCAGCTCCCTCATCAAGAAGGCCCAGCAGAGGATGTACTTCCTGCGGCAGCTGAAGAAACTTTAGGTGCCGACGGAGGTGCTGGTGCGGTTCTACTCAGCCATCATCGAGTCCATCCTCACCTCCTCCATCACCGGCGCCACAGTCCGGGACAAGCACCGACTGCAGCGCATCGTACGTGCTGCTGAGAAGGTTATTGGCTGCAAACTCCCATCCCTCCAGGACCTGTTCTCCTCCGGGACCAGGAGGCTTGTGGGTCGGATCACAGTTGACTCTTCTCACCCTGGACACAAACTATTTTCCCCTCTCCCCTCAGGCAGGAGACTACAGTCCATCCAGACCCACACCTCCTGCCACCTGAACAGTTTTTTCCCCTTGGCCATCAGGCACATGAACAATAACAAGATCTGATAGCTCAGTTACAGCTCGTGTTATGTGTTCTATGTTGCACGATTGCACCAAGTAAAATTCCAAGTTTGTGAACCCATTCTCAATGGCAATAAAAACAATTCTGATTCTGATGCTGGCAGCTGTTTGAAGTACCCTAAAGCTGCCACAAATGATTGGAGGATGTGAGCAGAACTGTGGGCACTCAGACAGACTCTTGCGATTTTGGACAGTATTGCGATCTTTGGCGACATCTTGGAGACGCCGGCTGCTTTGATGGTGAAGAATAATGAATTTGAGGACCAGTAATAGACAATTAAGAGAAGTTTACATTTATTTTCGCTTACTTAAAAACATTGTAACCTGGATTGTTTTTCCTGGCTGCAAGCGACGTGACAAAAGGTAAATGGTAAATGCATGTATAGCACTTTTCTACCTTCAAGGTGCTCAAAGCGCTTTGACACTATTTCTACATTCACCCATTCACACACACATTAACACACTTATGGCGGGAGCTGCCATGCAAGTTTTTTTTTTTCTTACTCCAGACTGGGCCCCCTTCAATAGGAGCCCAGTCTAAATCAACTTTTTTTACTCATCCTCCCTCAACGTCTACCTTTTTCCCTACCATTTACGGGGTGCCGTAAGTGGTGACCCATCACCGTTCCTGTTCTGTTCCCTGTACAATGTTTGTTTGTCTAATCTTCAACAAGTTTGTGGTGAAAATGGAATTTCGTTGAACTATTGCAATGACAATAAAGAGCATACCATACCATGGACCTATTCAGATGTAAAGAAATTAGGTTTCTCAATTATTTTGTACTTTTACTTCTTGCAAAGGAAGTGTGGTTGCCAACATAGCTTTAAAAATCAACTTTGCTGACGTTGAATCTATAAATCTTGAGAAATTGATTTTTTTCTTCAACGAGATCTGACCAATCTAAGTCTGAGCATGAACTGATGAAACCTCCTTGGATTAGAGGCAAAACTTCTTTGAAGACAAGCCAAACAGTCTAGTCGCAAACTTGCGATCGATTGAATTCCCTGAGAATACAATGACCTGGAAGAATGAGAATATCCATAGACATTTTTCTTAAGAGGGCATGGATCCACTCCATTACATTCACATACTGTATTTTTTGATGATATCTGGCTTGTATAAATCCCTCTAGACCTTTTAAATACTGCTGCAGGTAAATTAACTTCAATCCAGAGATGTTTAAGTTATTGTTGTACCTCAATACAAACAATACATAGATTCAGAGTTACCTCTGAGAATCTTGTAAATGTATTTTGTATAGTTCTGTACAGAAGAGGCATATTTTGAATGTAGGCATCATTAAGTAACTTTGAGTGTCCTGGTTATTGGTCATGAAAATATGGTCACCCTATATTACTGTGAATGACAACTGTGTTTCCCCTTCTACAGGTCAGTTACGGAGCTGGCAGCTCGGTATTTTCAGAAAAAGCAAAATATTGGTCATTCCTGCGCACCGTGCATTCCAATAAAGATACGGTCAGAGTGATTGTCTCCATTTTGGAGTACTTCCAATGGCACTGGGTAGCCTTCCTCAGCAGTGATGATGCTTATGGCAACGATGGCCAGGAACTGTTCATCAAGATGATCAAGGACACCCACATTTGTCTGGCGTATATCAGCAAGCTCCAACAAAGCTTCAATTACTCTGTAACGTTCCAGCAGATCAAAGCGCATAGGATTACCACCATTGTTGTTTTTGCTCCCAAAATGACTGCCGAATATCTAATAGAGTCGGCGATACTAATGGGCGTCACCAACAAGGTGTGGATAGCGGGAGAAACCTGGTCGTTGAACGAGAAGCTCCCGAAGAGAAAGGATATCCAAAAAATCGGAACGGTCCTGGGAGTGTCTCAACCCGTGTTGACGATACCTGGTTTCAGTGATTATTTGCTTACTTCCCATAGCAAAATTCAGTGTGACGATGCAGAAGGAGGACAGCTTTGCAATCAAGTTTGCAACTGCTCCAGCCTGAGTGCACAGGACATCATCTCTATGGACCCCTCTTACTCGTTTTCTGTTTATTCAGCTGTGTATGCCATCGCTCACGCCTTACACAATGTCTTGCAATGTGATAAGGACACATGTCACAGGAATAACGCTGTCAATCCCCAAAAGGTGGGTTTCTTTTTTATAATGACCTAATTCCAGGACTGTCTTCTTTCTATGTCTTTAGATCTGCCCTACTCCCATACACTGTGTTTTATATTATGGTACAAGAGCTCATAGCGTATAGCCATAAATATAAGCGCACAAGTGTGGTTTCACTTTATACTTCTTTCAACAGGTTCTGGCAGAGCTGAAGAAGTCAAACTTCTCTCTTTTAAACCAGACAATTCACTTTGATGAGCACGGGGATCCGAAGTTTGGATCTTTTTTTATCGTCTTCTGGAACCAGAGTGGTGACATAGAGGAGGTTGGGTTTTATAAATTTCTCTCCTCAAGTCACTTTTTCATTGACGACAGCAAGATTCGTTGGCATGGAAATGGGATGGTAAGTTATGTCCCCCTTTTTTTTTTGGTCAAGATAAGATTTCTCTGCTTTTTTTGTGCCAAGAGATCTGTGAGAAAAATTAACTTGGATGGACAATTGTCCTTATAAAGTCTAATAAAAAAGGGGTGCGGTTTCCCATTAGGTTTTTGAAAAGGTGTGTTTAAAACATTATAATATGCATGCCTGGCCAGTAGATGATAATGTTATTTTAAAGGAGTAATAGATTTAAAACTGTTTTTCAAATTGTTGTTTTCCATCCATCCATCCTTTTTCTACCACTTATCCCCTTCGGAGTCGCGGGGGGCGCTGGAGCCTATCTCAGCTACAATCGGGCGGACACCCTGGACAAGTCGCCACCTCATCGCAGGGCCAACACAGATAGACAGACAACATTCACACACTAGGGCCAATTTAGTGTTGCCAAACAACCTATCCCCAGGTGCATGTCTTTGGAAGTGGGAGGAAGCCTGAGTACATGGAGAAAAGCTCCAAAAATACTATTTTATACAATCAAAAGATTTTTAGGGCTCTGTTGGTGTCAGACCTTAATATTACAATATAACAAAATATCAATATAGTACTAAAGTACGGTACGGTAACGTGAAAAGTGTCTGGTCTCGTTCATCACCAATATTATATACACAAACATGGTGAAAGTTGCTATGGCGATTAAAAAAAAAAGACATTTCAATATATGTCAAACCAAGAATTATGTTTTATTTAAGATGTTATTTCAATCAATCAAAGTTTATTTGCATAGACCTTAATCACACGTGCCTCAAAGGGCTTAACACACCACAAGACATCCCCTGATCTGAACCCACATCCGGGCAAGTAAAAACTCCAGCCCAAAATGGGGGGGAAAAAAAAGAAATCTTGCGAAGGGGCCGCAAATGTGGGAAACCCCCTCCTGAGTGACCAAGCGGCAATTGATGCCAAGTGGGTACAGTTATTGAATTGAAATATTACATTCATGATAACATGAGAGTCCAGTCCATCAGGAAGCTATAGATAATGGATTTTCTTCCATGTGGTAAAGGAGTAGTCCATCCTGGGTTAAGACTTGGAACAGCTTGCGCCTCCTCCAGACTGGTACCTCTCCAGAGATTACCCTTGGCCCCCTGGTAGCATGGAGAGGAGAGCAGAAAAGAAAAGAAAAGCAGCAGTTCAACTGGTTTAAAAAGGGGTCCATTTAAAGGCTAGCCGCTGGAGCGTGGATGGGCAAACTTTTTGGCTCAGGGTCCACAGTGGCTTTTAAAATTTGGCAAGCGGGCCGTGCGAGAACATGATGCATATTATATCTGTTGGAACTAAGAGTAGACTTCTCAGACATGGGCTATTGAAATATAATACATCTATTTTCAACAATATCATATCAGAACATCAAAGAAACATAAAAACGGTATTGTAGGGTTAACACATACATTCTCTTTTAATGGAAGCAGTGTTGTTGATCCCCCCCCTTTTTGCCAGTGCGTCAAACTCTAGTATCAGTTTTGTGCTGGTAATTGTCAAAACAGATCTTTGCTCAATTCTGTTCTAATGTTTGGCGGGCCGGATTAAAAAAGACCAACAGGCTGGATGTGGCCCGCGGGCCATAGTTTTCCCATCCCTGCGCTAGAGTATATAGATGAGTTTTAAAGTGAGACTTAAATGCTTCTACTGAGCTAGCATTGCTAACTGTTGCTGGAAGAGCATTCCAGAGTACTGGAGCCCGAATAGAACATGCTCTAGTCTAGAGCGTGCAGATTTCGCAAAAGTTTCGATTTACGATTTTTTTCCTATTTTTTCCCAGCTTTTTAAATAATCCATTGAATACAAAAGACAGAGGTCATTTGAAACAAGTTTTTATTTCATGTGATCAAAAACTAGTTCTTACTCTTAGCAAATTCTAATTTGAGTAATGATCTTTTTAGACTAGATATAAATTTGTGCTTTTTATGGAATAACTAAATTTAAGAGCTTCCTTTGGGAATGTTTCTGTCTTGAATCAAATAATTCTGTTAACAAAAATGTAACACTGCACATTGCATGCAAATAAATAATCATCTCCAACATTGAAATTAGTCATGTGAAAACCGAAAACTTCTGTCTTGAATAAATTACTTCTGTAAATAAAAATGGATCATTGTACATTGCATGCAAATAGTATTACGTAGATGAACGAAGGCTGTTTTGGTAACACTCTTAATGTGCAAGAATTGTTAAACACTAAGTGTTCATTTAGCTGCACATTGTTAGATAGTAAGTGTTCATTTAGTTGCTGTGCAACATTTTTTTGACGATTTTAGAGATAAACAGGAGCTCTGAGACCTGCAGGTAGTTTAACTGGAGGCCAGAATTGAGGTTCGATTTTTTAAGCAGAGGATGAATAACCGCAGTTTTGAATGCTAAAGGAACAGTACCAGAGGAGAGAGATTAATTATTCATGTTTAGTACTGATGGTCCTAATATTACAGACAGCACCTTGATTAGTTTCCCAGGAAGTGGGTCTAGTTGACATTATGTTTTTTTTGTCCGAATAACGAGTCACGAGAGTTCCTCTAATGTTACTTCTTTAAAATGAGAGAGATTATTTTAGACAGCATTGTCCGTAGTACATGCATTTATATTTGTGTTTATAGAACTTAATTGGAGCTGGTATGTGGTGTCTTTAGTTTTTAAGTGAAAAATAATGGCATGTTGCTTTTAGCAGGTGGCTCTTATGCCGCTAACTTAAAGAGGAACTGCACCTTTTTTTTTCTGCCTATCATTCACAATCATTATGATGGACAAGAACACACATGCCTTTTTTTTTAGGATTTTTAATGTGGTGTATTAATGCTATTTATTTTATTAATGCTCGTTACTCAGGTCTAAGTACACCCTTTTAAAGATGATAAAAAAAACAATTGGAAGATGTGGCTAATGGGAGTCACCTTCAAATTTGTCTAAAACAACTTCAAAACGCTCCATAAATGTTTTATTTACACACTTCAAGTCTATTTATAATGTAGTAACGGACACGTTCATAACACTATGTCATTTGTTCAATATTTACCATATTTTGGTCATGTTGAGCATTGCCGGAACGTCTTTCCTCAGCGCATTTATTTCCGTTTCCATAGCAGCGCACTTCCGACTTCCGGCAACAAAAGTGTGGTCTACTTCCAGATACAAATGCAAGTGTTTTGTAATCATGGCAGACTTGGTAACAGACAACGAAGACGACTATTTTTGGACAAATAAGGATTCACAAGCTTATCTTTTTGAAGCTGAATATACTAAGGATTAACTACTGCTTCTAGAAGCCAGCAGGAAGAAAGGTTGAGACAGTGGAAGCCGAGAGAGTGAGGTTGGCATAACTTTGATGCTGAAAATGTGGTACTTGGAGCCGAACTATTTAGACATAAATGGTGTGCTTACCAAAAATAAACTGGAAAAAATTTCCCCGGGCAACTGGACCAAACGCACAACTGTCCATTGAGTGAATCACTATAATATTGATTATGATACATGCAATGTTTTTATAACTACAGTACATATGCTGTTGAGCTAGCTGTGTACAAACAAAACATGAAATGTGGGCTATTACTTTACAGATACTGTAATATGATTGTTCATGTTTTCCAGTCAGTACAAATTTGTGTCCTATCGCATTGTGTTGTGCATTACAAACTCAAAAGCGACTCAGGTGCTGATGTAGAAGCGAGCTTGCTTCTTGCCGTAGGCCCACGGTTAACACCGTAGCATGCCGATGTGTTACTACGCTGGAAAAATTGTTCTTCAGTGTTCGCTCTTACAATAACAATGTCGCTCCAGTATCGTACAGGTTACGGAATGTAAACAAAGTATTGTTGGCGGTTTTTGAATGCTTTTTTAAAAGTAATTTAGAGGTAAAATTGATTGCTCCTATTAGTTGCATTGCTAGCCACCGAAAATGAGCTGATTTTTACAAATTAGAATGCAAAAAAAACACTTTTTTTCTTCTTGTCTCTCATAAGGATTAGGATTGTGAACAAATTCCCCAAAAATTTGTAGTTCCAAAAAAATTTGAATTGTACCCATATTATTGACTGTTTTAATTAAACAGTCGGATTCCCCTGGTCCGTACCAGTTCTAAGTTAGATGCTAGACGCTAACTTTTTTTTAATGCATTTTAACTCGTAAATACAAATCTGCTTTCAATGGGAGCCATGGAGTGTATTGCAGTTATTCCAAACATAAAACCCAATAAATAACCATCCAAAAAGCGCCAACAATACTTCATTTACATTTAATGACCTGAATATTAACCAGGTGTTAGCGGTATCGTTATTAAAAGCGCTATTGTTAAGGACCTATATTTAGCGATGCATTGTTCAAGGTAAGTAGCTCATTATGCTTATTGACATCATGAGCTGGTGAGCTGCTTTCTCGCTTCTAAGCCTGTGAAAGCTATTTCTAGATTATAAATCATGTCTCTCACGTTTGATAGTAGAAAAATGAGGACACCAACTTACAAGTTGGTCAACTTTGACAGCCAATTTAGACCCGGAGATGGCGAAAAAGACATGCAAAAGACGCTGGTTTGCACCCACCTTTTTTATTTTTATTTATTTATTTGTATTTATTTATTTTTAATCCTTAGCAAGGATTATAAATCTTTCTTCTTTTAAAATGGACAATATCAACATCCTATTAGTCGGCATGGCAGTGAAAGGAGACATTGTAGAGTCAGTTGTTGGCTCTCAATAATTCTGCAGTGAGTAGTAATTGTCAAGACTTGGTCCTTGGGGTGTTTTGTTTTCCCGGAATGCAACGGAAAGTTGGCGCGGGCAAGGTGTCAATGTGAGTACATATTTTATTTAACACTTATCAAAAAAGAACAAACGAAAGGCGCGCACAATGGCGGAGAACAAACTTGACTATAGAAACAAAACTTGCACAAGGGCAGAAACTATAAACAATAAACAAAAACTTACTTGGCATGGAACGGTGAAACAAACAGCGTGAACTGAGCATGGAATCGTAAACATGGCATGAAGCAGAGTGATGATACTGTCGCCAGGCCGACTGCCTGGCAACTGAAGCTTAAATAATCGTGACATGATTACAACAGGTGCGTGTGTCCAAAAGAGTCCGGTGCGTGAGTCCAAAAACAGGTGAAACTAATAAGTAGTCATGGAAACAAAACAAGCAAGAGTGCACAACCAGGAACTAAAAAGAGTCCAAAAAATAAACAGCACATGGCCAAACAAAAACATGATCAACAGACATGACAGTAATCAGTGATGTTGTCGAAGGAAAAAGCGAACGTAGTGATGCATTTGTGAAATTAATGCGCTGCTGTATGCTTAAAATGAGCAAAATAAGTAAATATTACATGTTATTATGAATGTGCCTGGTACTACATTACATATAAACTTATAGTGTGTATATAAAACGGTGATGGAGTTGTTTGGAGATATTTTTAGAGCACTACGTAGGCCTAATAGAGTTACTCCTATTGACTACATTGAAAGGTGACTTTTGCTCGCATTTATTTACTAGTTAGAATGCATATACCGTATTTTTCGGACTATAAGTCGCTCCGGAGTATACGTCGCACCGGCCGAAAATGCACAATAAAGAAGGAAAAAAACATATACGTTGCACTGGAGTATAAGTCGCATTTTTGGGGGAAATTTATTTGATAAAATCCAACAGCAAGAATAGACATTTGAAAGGCAATTTAAAATAAATAAAGAATAGTGAACAACAGGCTGAATAAGTGTACGTTATATGACGCATAAATAACCAACTGAGAACGTGCCTGGTATGTTAACGTAACATATTATGGTAAGAGTCATTCAAATAACTATAACATATAGAACATGCTATACGTTTACCAAAGAATCTGTCACTCCCGATCGCTAATTCCGATGAAATCTTCCTCCCCGGTGTCGCCTCTGGTATGTCCTTTCTTTCTGCTGCTCGATTGCCGTTCTCTGCTGCATATTTCACTATGTCCAGCTTGTAATCTGCAGTATATGATATCCTTTTTGGTGCCATTTTTGTTCACTCCTTCTCAGTTTTTATAAGTTACCGCCAATGTTGATGTGATCCAATTGAATAGCTACTGCAGTAGCATATAGCATATAGCAGTTAGCATCCCATGACCCACAATGCCCTTCTGCCATGACCCTCCCCCGTCGAATGCTTATTGGTTGACGTGTGAGTGACGATTGCTGACGTGTGCGTGACTATTGCTGCCATTTGCTTCATCTCTTACGCGAATGAGATAAATAATATTATTTGATATTTTACAGTAATGTGTTAATAATTTCACACATAAGTCGCTCCGGAGTATATGTCGCACCCACGGCCAAACTATGAAAAAAACTGTGATTTATAATCTGAAAAATACGGTACCTGTATACATACACACATATGCAAAATTCCCCAATAAGTGCAGTTCCCCTTTAATACTAACATACAATGGACGAGCCCATTGACAGGCTATTAGCTTAGCATTGCGATTGTTGTAAACTTGTACAAACGTTTAACAAATGAGATTGTCAATTAATGGCAGAACATATGTCACCTGGAAGGTGTTACCTTCCTGTACCGCAAAATCTTAACAAAAGAGAAGAAATGTTTTTCTCTTTTTTATTTTTATTTTTTTACTTGTGGCGGCCTGCAACAAATATATGAATGAATAGGAAACACTGGCTTGTTTAATAAAAATCAGTGGTTGGTAAATAAAAAAGATCAGTTCCTTCTACACATGCAGGAAGTTACTTATCTTTTTTTTTTTTAATGTAACTAGCTGCTGCGGTTTTGTCTTGTGCAGGTTCCGACATCTCGATGCTCTCTGGAATGTCCTGTAGGATTTGCAAAGAAACAAGATGGAATTTACAAATGTTGCTTTACGTGTGAGGAATGTCCTAAAGGAGCCTACATCAACATCACAGGTACATCCTCATGAAGACCATACACATGCAGCGCAGCCATCACAACATCTAATTTTAAATCAATTAACATAATTACTAAATTGTTAAAGCTAATTAGATATTGATACTTTAATCCATCCATCATACCATCCGTCTTCTTCCGCTTATTCGAGGTCGGGTCACGTAGGCAGCAGCCTTAGCAGAGAAGCCCAAACTTCCCTCTCCCCAGCCACGTCGCCCAGCCTCTCCTGGGGGATCCTGAGACGTTCCCAGGCCAGCTGGCAGACAAGTCCCCCAACATGTCGTGGGTCTTTCCCGTGGCCTCTTAGCAGTCAGACGTGCCCTAAACTTTTCCCCAGGAAGGCATTCGGGGTGCATCCTGACCAAATGCCCGAACCACCTCATCTAGCTCCTCTCGATGTGGAGGAGCAGCGGCTTTACTCTGAGATCCTCCCAAATAACAGAGCTTTTAACCCTATCTCTAAGGGAGAGCCCCGCCACCAGACGGAGGAAACTCATTTCGGCCGCTGGTAACCGTGATCTTATCCTTTCGGTCATTTCCTACAGCTCATGAACATAGGTGAGGATAGGAACATAGATCGACCGGTAATTTGAGAGCTTTGCCTTCCGGCTCAGTTCCTTCTTCACCACGACGGATCAATATAGGATCCGCATCACTGCAGACGCCACATCGGTCTGCCCGTCGATCTCACAATCTACTCTTCCCTCACTCTTGATCAAGACTCCACTTGGGGCATTATCTCCTCTCCAACCTGGAGATGGCACTCCACCCTTTTCCGGGCGAGAACCATGGACTCAGACTTGGAGGTGCTGATTCTCATTCCAGTCACTTCACGCTCTGCTGCGAATCAATCTAGCAAGAGCTGAATATCCTGGCCAGACAAAGCCAGCAGCATCACATCATCTGCAAAAATCTGAGACCTAATCCTGCAGCCACCCCCCTCAACACTCTTGACCGCGCCTAGAAATTCTGTCCATAAAAGTTATGAACAAAACAGGTGATAAGCCCTGGCAGAGTCCAACCCTCACTTGAATTGGGTCCGATTTACTGCCGGCAAAGCAGACCAAGCTCTGGCATCGATCATACAGGGAACGGACCGCCAAAATTAGGCGGTCCGATACCTCATACTCTCAGAGCACTCCTCATAGGACTTCCCGAGAGACACGGTCAAATGCCTTCTCTATGTCCACAAAGCACATGTTAACTGGGTGGGAAAACTACCATGCATCCTCAAGGATCCTGCCGAGAATATAGAGCCGGTCCACAGTTCCACGACCAGGACAAAAACCACACTGCTCCTCCTGAATCAGAAGTTTGACTATGTGGCGTCGCCCCCTCTCCAGTGCACCCGCTCAGACCTTACTGGGAACGCTGAGGAGTGTGATCCCACAATAGTTGGAACATACCCTCGGGTTCCCCTTTTTAAAGAGAGGAACCACCACCCCGGTCTGCCAATCCAGAGGCATCGCCCATGATGTCCACGCAATGTCCAGAATCTTGTCAACCAAGACAGCTCCAAAGCATCCAGAGTCTTAAGGAACTGCGGCATCTACCCCTGGGGCGCAGCCACCGAGGACCTTTTTAACTACCTCAGCAACCTCAGCCCCAGATATTGAAGAGTCCACCACAGATTCCCCAGGCAATGCTTCCTCAAAGGAAGATTGTGTAGGTGGGATTGAGAAGGTCTTTGAAGTATTCCCTCCATTGATCCACAACATCCTGAGTTGAGGTTAGCAGCACACCATTCCCACCATACATGGTGTTGACAGTGCACTGCTTACCCCTCCTGAGGCGGCGTATGGTGGTCCAGAATCGCTTCAAAGCCGCCCGGAAGACGTTTTCAATGGCTTATCCAAACTTGCGACCGCAGAAGCCACATACTGCTTGGCCTGTTGGTACCTGTCCGCAGCCTCCAGAGTCCCACGAGCCAAAAAGACCTGATAGGAGTCCTTCTTGAGCTTCACGGCATCCCTGTGGACGCCAGCGGATTCAAGGATTACCACGACAGGCACCTGGCAGCCACAGCTCCAATTGGCCTCCCCGACAATAGAGGCACAGAATATGGTCCACTCTGACTGAATGTCCAGCGCCTCCCTCGTGACATGTTCAAAGTTCTTATCGTAGGAATTTTAACTCTCTCTGACAGGAGTTTGGGGCTGAGAGGTCTGACCGGCATCCTCCTCCACCGTTGGAGCCAATTCACCACCAGGTGGTCATTGGTGGAAAGCTCTGACCCTCTCTTCACCTGAGTGTTCAAAACATGAGACCGCAAATCCGATGACACAACCACAAATACGATCATCGAACTGCAGCCTAGGGTGTCCTGGTGCCAAATGCACTTATGGACACTCGTAATGTTTGAACGTATGTTACGGACAATCTGTGATGAGCACAGAAGTTCAGTAAGTAAAGTGAATTTTATTTATATAGCGCCTTTTTCTCTAGAGCTTTACATAGTGAAAACCATTATTTACATCTTTAAGCTACATTTAAACCAGTGTGGGTCGGACTAGGAGCATGCGGGTAAAGTGTTCTGCCGAAGGACACAACGGCAGTGACTGATTGGCGAAAGCGGGGATCGAACTTTGAACCCTCAAGTTTCTGGCACGGCCGCTCTACCAACCGAGCCACACCGCCCCAATAAACAAACACCACTCGGGTTTGGATCCGGGTGGCCGTTACTCCAAATTACGCCTCTCCAGGTTTCTCTGTTGCCAATGTTGAAGTCCCCAAGCCTGCTTTGACTCGACTAAGACTCGACTAAGATGAATGCGGCAATGTACAGAGACATCTTGGGTGAAAGCCAACGCTTACCATCCAACCCGATGGAGCTTGAGAGGTGCTGCAGAGAGGAATGGCCGAAACTGCCCAAAGATGGGTGTGTCAATCTGTTGACATCGTCTTCAACAAAACTTGCTGCTGTAATTGCTGCCAAAGGTGCATCAGCAAATTATTGAGCAAAGGGTCTGAATTCTTATGTACATGTAATTTTGTATTTTTTCATTTTTAAGACGTTTGCAAAAATGTCTACATTTGTCTCTGTCAAAATGTGATGCTAATTGTACATTAATGAGAAATAAAATTAACTTTTTTGATTTGAGCAAATGGCTTGCTGAACAGAGTCAAGAATAATTAATGACTAACCCTTACTGTTACCGTGTAACTGAAGTAAGCAGTAGTCTGTGTTGACTTGTGTGCACCACAGATGATCCGTACACGTGTGTGGCGTGCAAGGAGACAGAGTGGTCGACAGCAGCCAGTACTTCATGCACTCAGCGACAGGTGCAGTACGCCTCATTTCAAGACATTAGTACCATATTGATCTTGGTGGCCCTCTTGTTCTTGCTGGGCCTGGCGGTCACCATGTGTGTCGTCTTTGCTCGTAACTACAACACGCCAGTCGTCAGGTCGGCCGGTGGCGTCATGTGCTTCCTGATTTTGGGCTGTCAGTGTCTGTGCAGTTTGAGCATCGTCTTCTTCTTCGGCAAGCCCACCCACTTGTCGTGTGTCTTAAGGCACTGGCCCTTTTCTTTGTTTTACACTACATGTATCGCATGTTTTACTGTGCGCGCTTTCCAGATTGTTTGCATTTTCAAAATGGCCGCCAAGTTCCCCAAATTTTACAGCTGGTGGATGAAATATCACGGGCAGTGGCTGGTCATTTTAGGGACGTTTATGACCCAGTCCGTCCTGGTTGCCGGTACTTACTCTCATTCCACCCCCAAGCCGTACAACGACACTCAGTGGTCTCCTGACAAAATCATACTGACCTGTGACACAAATTTAGCAAGGGTTACTGCTCCTATGACTGTTTTCTTTGCTTTGTGCATCATCTGCTTCATTTTCTCCTACATGGGAAAAGACCTCCCCAAAAATTACAACGAGGCCAAATCCATAACTTTCTGCTTGTTTCTGATAGCTCTAAACTGGATCATTTTTGCAACTGTTTTTGTGCTTTATAGAGGCAAGTTCCTCCAAACCCTGAATGCTCTGACAGTGCTGTCTTGCATCTACTCCTTTATTTTGTGGTATTTCCTCCCAAAATGTTACATCATCATATTTCAACCCCACAAAAACACACAGCAGTACTTCCAAGGCCTCATCCAGGACTACACTAAAACAATAAGCCAGTAAGCAGCCCTATTAATACTACTCTTTCTTTAGTTGGGAACTATACACATGCAGAAACTCTGTCAAAATATTATTGAATTAACTGTCAACCTATTGCTTGTATATTTGTGTTAATCTATGCCAATGTTATTTGCCCAAGATTATGGTAATGGTTATTGTGTTTGTTTATTTTGAACATACATACAATTACAATATGATACATCACGTTTCCAGTTTCTCATTACAACATGTCGGAAAAAGAGAAGAAAGAAGTAGAGCATAGTTTAGATTTACCATTTTGAAAAGCAACATTTTCTTTAGATGTTTACCTGCATTTACAGTAGAATATTAGAATATAAGAATATAAGATAAGTGTGATATTGGTTGTTTTTTGAAGTCGATTTGTATTTGAAGCTTGAATTCTATTGCAAAATGTATGTATTTTTTCTGAATTTGTTTACTCATTTTAAGGTTCTTATGGTGATCAACTTATTTTCTATTATATTTTAATCAAATTTATGTTCTGTTCAATGATGTTTAGTGTGACCACAGGGTGGCACTGTTTCACTATGAAAGTTTGCACTTTTTGACCCCAATTTACACTTGATTGATTGATTGAAGCTTTTATTAGTAGATTGCACAGTACAGTACATATTCCGTACAATTGACCACTAAATAGTAACACCCGAATAAGTTGTTCAACTTGTTGAAGTCGGGGTCCACGTAAATCAATTCATGGTAAAAACACTCAAAGGTAACACTCAAACGTGTGTTACCTTTTAGATTTTACAACTTTATTAAGAACTCACCACCACAGTCCTTTTAAAGTACATTATCTATTCATCTACGTGTGCCTCATATTATCATGTTATATAGCATCCTTATGTAAAAAAAACAGTGGTTGCTTGGTGTGTGTGTGTGTGTGTGTGTGTGTGTGTGTGTGTGTGTGTGTGTGTGTGTGTGTGTGTGTGTGTGTGTGTGTGTGTGTGTGTGTGTTAGCGCTGTCCCGATACCAGTATTTCGGTAATTTTCGGTACTTTTCTAAATAAACGGAACCACAAAAAATGTCATTATTGTCTTTATTTTAACAAAAAAATCTTATGGTACGTTAAACATGTTTTTTATTGCAATTTAGTCCTTAAATAAAATAGTGAACATACAAGACAATTTGTCTTTTAGTAGTAAGTAAACAAACAAAGACTCTTAATTAGTATGCTGACATATGCAGATATTGCACATATTGTGTCATTTATCATTCTATTATTTTGTCAACATTATTAAGGACAAGTGGTAGAAAATGAACGATTAATCTACTTGTTCATTTACTGTTAATATCTGGTTATTTTCTGTTTCAACATGTTCTATCTACACTTCTGTTAAAATGTAATAATCACTTAATCTTCTGTTGTCTGATACTTTACATTAGTTTTGGATGATACCACAAATTTGGGTATCAATACGATACCAAGTAGTTACAGGGTCATACATTGGTCATATTCAAAGTCCTCATGTGTCCAGGGACATATTCCCCGAGTTTATAAACATAATATACATTTTTTTAAAAACAAAAGAAGATTTTGTGATATTAAAAAATATTGATGTAATCATAAGAGTATTGACTAGAAACGCTCCTGTACTTGGTATCATTACAGTGGATGTTAGGTGTAGATCCACCAATGGTGTTTGTTTCTATTATAGCGTCCCGGCAGAGTTGGTGCTGCAGGGAATTCTGGGAATTTGTTCTGGTGCAAATATTCTTCCGAAATGTGTTTGTCGTTGTTGTTTAGTGTGGTTTCTCTATATGGCACATGTTTATGACAGTGTTGGCATTGTTCATACTTCCACCCTTAGTGTGACAAGTATGGCTGTTGAGTCAGTATGCTCTTCATACGCTCATTTGCATTGTAACTAAGGTTAAGATGGTAATGTCAACAGAACATTATCAGTCTAAAATGAAGTCCTGTTTAGACCTAACTATAGATCATATGATTTGCGACTTTGTTAATGTGTAAACCGGACCAAACTCCCCACATAATTAGCAACAAAATTAATTATTGTAAAATTATTTTAAAGAAGGAAAGTTGCTATCGAGCACCCACGGGACTGGCGCCTATGTACCAATGGACTCAGTATGGTGGTTGCACCTGTTTGTAAACATTATGTTGTCCTAAAAAAATATATTAAAAACAGATGTCAATCAAAACTGAACATTGTGTTTTTTCGTGTTGATTTTTTTAAGCTTATTCAGGTAATTCATTGCTGGTTAATGCATTGTATTCATTAATACAAATGACGTATTTTAAAATCAAATAAACTCAGGTCTGTGCCATATCTGAATGTGTAAATAGCATCCAAATTATAATATAAATTAATAATTTGATCATCACATATTTGTAATCGACTTTGTGCACTGATGAGTTGTATTTTTCAAGCTTTTATCTTTGCTGTATTTATTTGGCACAAGTGGAAAGCCGGTCCCTGAAAATAAGGCCTATGTTCAACCGGTCCGTGGTGCAAAAAAGGTTGAGGACCACTGCTCTAGGACATACATATTGTAATAGCAGTTAAGTGCCGTCAGGACGAAAAAGTCTTCAGGGACTTGATGATTGTGAATTGAGAATGTATATTACTTTTGGATATTTTGTTTTCCCTCAATTCTCTCAAGCAATTACTAAGCTTTTGGATGCCCATTTGATCTGAATATGTCAGTTTTTTGTTTTGAAAAATGCACAAAACATGAGTTATCATCCTTATAGTAAATGTTAAAGGGCTGAAATTTAAATACAGAATTTTCTAACCTAAATTTTGCACATCATTTTTCATTCTAATAAATTGTCCGCATAAGTTAATGTAATAAACCACTGTTCAGAAAGTTCAGCACTGAATTTTTCACATATAATTTTTTGAAGTTCTGACATTGATTCATTTTAATACATTATTATTTTTTGCTGTTGCAGATTCTAAACCGAATAGCATTTTAGTATCATGGGATGAAAACAATCCTTATTATTTTAATTACAATTAGTCATTGCACAGTATAGTTAGTTTGAAATATAAATACAATTGAACATTGGGTCACATTGAAACTGGGAATAAATTGTAAATAGTCCACAAACAAAAAGCAAAGCAATACTGCTTGGGAAAAAGGGTAAGCCAGTTTATTTTTTGTAAATTCTGCTACTTCATGAAATAATTCACAACGTTGTGTCCCAGAACTTTGTGTGTGCTTCACCGACAGCGACAGGACAAATCGGAGTCGCTACAGACATACACATGAGGCCGCAACTCAAGTATCCTGTAATCATCTCTAAATAGAGCTGTTGAAGTTGACATTGGCCTAATTACTGTGTATGGCATGACATATCCAACAGGCCAATTGCTATTGTTCACGCGGACTCATGAAAACCAACAACACAACCGGTCAAACTTCCACGAGCCAGTCATGCACTCAGGGACTGAGCCCATGGGGTAAGAGATTTCAATATAAAATACTGAGGTTGTGTACAGCCAGTTTAAATCTTCTTTGCATACTGATTTGTTAATGCCACATCCTTGAGGAATTATGTTAAAATGACAGTTCTATTCATGCATCCCAAAATGCATGGAAATGATCACTGGTTGCTTTGTT
>NC_084737.1:73315173-73417673 GCF_033978785.1 Entelurus aequoreus
TTTTGTTATGGAGCCACCAAGGGCCGCACACCAAAAAAAAATGTAACTATATATATACACTACCGTTCAAAAGTTTGGGGTCACATTGAAATGTCCTTATTTTTGAAGGAAAAGCACTGTACTTGTCAATGAAGATAACTTTAAACTAGTCTTAACTTTAAAGAAATACACTCTATACATTGCTAATGTGGTAAATGACTATTGTAGCTGCAAATGTCTGGTTTTTGGTGCAATATCTACATAGGTGTATAGAGGCCCATTTCCAGCAACTATCACTCCAGTGTTCTAATGGTACAATGTGTTTGCTCATTGGCTCAGAAGGCTAATTGATGATTAGAAAACCCTTGTGCAATCATGTTCACACATCTGAAAACAGTTTAGCTCGTTACAGAAGCTACAAAACTGACCTTCCTTTGAGCAGATTGAGTTTCTGGAGCATCACATTTGTGGGGTCAATTAAACGCTCAAAATGGCCAGAAAAAGAGAACTTTCATCTGAAACTCGACAGTCTATTTTTGTTCTTAGAAATGAAGGCTATTCCACAAAATTGTTTGGGTGACCCCAAACTTTTGAACGGTAGTGTATGTTTATGTATATATATATATATATATATATATATATATATATATATATACGTATATATATATATATATACGTATATATATATATATATACGTATATATATATATATATACGTATATATATATATATATATATATACGTATATATATATATATACGTATATATATATATATACGTATATATATATATATATATATATATATATATATATATATATATATATATATATATATATATATATACGTATATATATATATATCCACGACAATACATCGTTGACGCACTTTAGCTACGGAGCTAACGTGATAGCATCGGGCTCAAATGCAGATAGAAACAAAATTTTAAAAAAACCTGACTGGAAGGATAGACAGAAAATCAACAATACTATTAAACCATGAACATGTAAATACACAGTTAATAATTTCCAGCTTGGCGAAACTAACTAACTTAGCTACGGAGCTAACGTGATAGCATCAGGCTCAAATGCAGATAGAAACAAAATTTAAAAAATCCCTGACTGGAAGGGTGGACAGAAGATCAACAATACTATTAAACCATGAACATGTAAATACACGGTTAATAATTTCCAGCTTGGCGAAGCTTAACAATTGAAGCTAACTACGGAGCGGCGGCGGCGGCGGCGGGCGTTGTAGCTTTTGACGACACCCCGGCCGCCATCAGAGTCGGCAAGAAACATATATTTCCCCAAAGTTACGTACGTGACATGCACATAGCGACACGCACGTACGGGCAAGCGATCAAATGTTTGGAAGCCAAAGCTGTACTCACGGTAGTGCGTCTTGTATCCAGCTCAAACACAACACAACCTCCTGATTGTGTTGCTGTAGTCCGCTGCTAATACACCGATCGCACCTACAACTTTCTTATTTGTAGTCTCCATTGTCCATTAAACAAATTGCAAAAGATTCACCAACACAGATGTCCAGAATACTGTGGAATTGTTCGATAAAAACAGAGCAGTTTGTATGGTGACACATTGGGTACGAATACTTCCGTTGCCGTCGTGACGTCACGCGCAAACGTCATCCTACATAGACGTTTCCAACCGGAAGTTTAGCGGGAAATTTAAAATTGCACTTTATAAGTTAACCCGGCCGTATTGGCATGTGTTGCAATGTTAAGATTTCATCATTGATATATAAAATATCAGACTGCGTGGTCGGTAGTAGTGGCTTTCAGTAGGCCTTTAATCGTTAGGGCTCCCCAAAAGCATTTGTTTTTTAAATCTTTAGATCTATGTGTCAATATAAATGTGTAAGTTTTATTTGTATGTTTTATCCCCTTTGTGTTAACTAAAAGCCCTACTTCTGTGGCAAAAACACCAAATATGCAACATTTTCCCCCCAAAAAGTTTAAAAGTGGAATATTTGATATGAAGTAAATGAAACCATAAATAGGTCAATAATTCATAACATTGATTTTATTTTATTTTATTTTTGAGCAATGAATCTGACCCTAAATCCCACTAAAATTGTCAAGGATCCAAAAGGGCTGCACTCATAAAATTGCTGACAATTTGTCAAACATAATTGTTTGTTTTTTGTTTAATTGCCTTAATCTCTAGATCAACTTCAGATCTGTC
Source organism: Entelurus aequoreus (assembly GCF_033978785.1). Classification (NCBI taxonomy): domain Eukaryota; kingdom Metazoa; phylum Chordata; class Actinopteri; order Syngnathiformes; family Syngnathidae; genus Entelurus; species Entelurus aequoreus. The sequence continues at coordinate 73,317,359 of NC_084737.1, forward strand.
TGTCGAATATAAGTTTTTTTTTAATGTTTTTTTTTTCTTTGTTTTGTGGCCTTTTTTATGTTAAACCCACAAAATGTGGCATTTTTTCCCCAAAAATATTTCAAAGTGGAATATTTGATGTGAAGTAATTGGAGCCTTACTAATAGTGTTTTTAGAATGTGCCGCGGGCCTCTAAACATTCCATGGCGACTAGAAATGGCCTCCTGGCCACACTTTGGACACCTCTGTCCTATAGCAAATAGCCATAAAATGATGTGCATGTGTGTGGTCTCACTTAATGCTTCTTCCATCAGGTTCTGGCAGAGCTGAAGAAGTCAAACTTCTCTCTTTTAAACCAGACTATTCACTTTGATGAGCACGGGGATCCAAAGTTTGGATCTTATTTTATCGTCTTCTGGAACCAGAGTGGGGACATAGAGGAGGCTGGGTTTTATGAGTTTCCCTCCTTAAATAACTTTTTTATTAATGACACCAAGATTCGTTGGCATGGAAACGGGATGGTAAGTTATCTATCCTCATTTTTTGGTCAAGATGATATTTGCTAGTGTCAATTTTAGTATTTGCAGTTTTTTGTGCCAAGAGAGCTGTGAAAAGAATGTATTTGGATGTACAATTGCACTTATAATATCTAATAAAAAGATTAACAGTTTCCTATCAGGTTGTTAAAAATGTGTGATTAAAAACTTTGTAGTTTGTATGCCTGGCTGGTAGATGGTAATGTTAATTTTAAAGCAGTAATAGTTTCAAAATCGTTTTTGAAATTTATATTTTCAAGCCCCAAAAATATTTTTTTTTAATGCTAAAAAGGTTCTTTGTGCTCAATTGATGTCAGATCTAAATAATTATTTATAATTAATAATACAATAAAATATGAATATATGCGTTCGGAATATATTCACAGCGCTTCACGTTTTCCACATTTTGTTGTTACAGCCTTATTCCAAAATGGAATACATATTTTTTTCTCCTCAAAAGTCTGCACACAATACCTCATAGTGACAATGTGAATAGTTTTTTGGTATTTTTTCTGCAAATTAAAAAAAAAATCACGTACATAAGTATTAAGTCATTTGATGCACCTTTGGCAGCAATTACAGCCTCAAGTCTTGTGAATACGATGCCACAAGCTTGGTCATGTTCTCTGTATTTTTTCTAGCTGATAAAAAGATGAAATGACTGACTGTAAATGTGCTTTGTGTAGCACATCGTGTGCGCTGTACAGTACGCCACCATGAGTTATATCATCCTTTTCTCAATGTACGATCTTTGGTCAGCACAGACCCTTGCTACATCTCCAACAACGTAACACAATGAAGTCCACTTTTTACTTTAAACATTATCTGAGCCGAAATGTGCTGTCAGCAGAAGATTAAAGCACACTGAAGTAACTAATGTTGGTTTCACATGAATGAAACTGCTGTGAAACGCTAACTGTACAATAATCCATCCATCCATCCATCTTCTTCCGCTTATCCGAGGTCGGGTCACGGGGGCAGCAGCCTAATAATGGTAATCTTGAATGCAAAACAGGCGCTATGCATATGGGCTTCGCGATCAGTAGGTGTTTTGTGTGAATAAGCACATTAAAATGTAAACATTGAATTAATTTAATATTTTACCCCAAACGTATTCCTGGCCGCGTCATGCTCTATCACTAATGAGAATATGATGACCAAATTTCCACTTTTACTTCTGTCGGCTGTGTGGTGGATGTCATTAGTACCTACATTAAAAAGTGGAAGTTTTTGGGCTCAAATCCCGGGCATGGATGAAAATCTTTTGTGTTTTTTAAATTTATGTTTTAATGATTTTAAAATTATTTAATAGGCTAAAATTAAGCAAATTAATCCAAATAATTCTCATTATCAAAGATGTTAATGAGTGATAGATACATACTAGTGTTGTCCCTATACCGATGTTTTGGTACCGGTACCAAAATTATTTCGATACTTTTCTGTACTTTCCGATACTTTTCTAAATAAAGGGTACAACAAAAAATGGCATTCTTGGATTCATTTTAACAAACAATCTTACAGCATTAAACATATGTTTCTTATAGCAAGTTTGTCTTTAAAGGCCTACTGAAATGAATTTTTTTTATTTAAAGGTTAGCTCTGATGCTGCTAACTTAATGCTAACATACAATGAACAGGCTAAAAGAAAAAATTGGATTGCGATTGTTTTAAACTTGTACAAACGTTTAACGAAAAAGATTGGCATTGAATGGCAGGATTAATAGTCCCTGGAAGGTGAAGTTTTAACCTTCCTGTATTGCAAAACCTTGGAAAAAAAAGCAAGATAAAGATGTTTTCCCCTAAAAATTGTAAAGCACTAACTAGCTTAACAAAAATCAGTATTTTGTAAATAAAAAAGATCAGTTACCTTTCACACATGCAGGAAGGTATCACATTTTTTTTTATGTAACTGTGTTGCGGTTTTGTGTCGTGTGCAGGTTCCAACATCTCGATGCTCTCAGGAATGTCCTGTAGGATTTGCAAAGAAACAAGACGGAATTTACAAATGTTGCTTTACGTGTGAGGAATGTCCCAAAAGAACCTACATCAACATCACAGGTACATCATCATGAAGACCATACACATGCAGCGCGGCCGTTGTAGAACTTGTTTTATGCTAATTAGACAATAATGTAATGCATTACATTCATGTTCATTGAGAGCCCCTATCAGTGACGTGCGGTGAGGTTCATGGCTGGTGAGGCACTGACTTCATCACAGTCAGATTTACAAACATATAAACCCTAAAGAGTATCTTATTCACCATTTGATTGGCAGCAGTTAACGGGTTATGTAAAAGCTCATACCAGCATTCTTTACACATACAAACTGTAGCACACAAAAAAGCACATTTAATTAAAAAAAACTTTATTATGGTCTTACCTTTACTTATAAATGAAGTCCATGCGCCGCTCCTTCTGAATAAAAGCATTGATAACTTGTTTATAGAAGTCTTCCTTATCTTTCTTCAGTTTTAAAAGTCTCTCTGTCTCGATGGAGATCTTCCTTTAATTATTACCTCCTGCTTCGATTGAAAGTCCAGTTTAGAAAACTGTTTTATTTTAGATATGTAATCCTCCATGTTAAAAGTCGAGGCGAGAGGAAAAAAACAAAACGCTGCACTTGACTTGCTAACTGTTGCTGCTTGTTGTCACTTATTCTGCAGCTGAGTAGTCGCAAGAATGATCCCTGGGATCACTAGCGCCCTCTACCACCAGGAGGCGGGAGAACTGTGAGCCTCACCCAGTGCGTCTTCGCAGCCGTTTTATGATTGCTCAGCACAAGAAATATGTTACACACATACAGTTGTTGACAAAATACACTGTACATTATATACCTCAGCTAACTAAAGTATGGAAATTTATAATATAATTCATATAGCAATACGGTCTCACTGCACAGCAGGCCAGCAGTTAGCCGAGTCATTGCGCAATACATGGTGAGGCTCAACTGGCTGCTGACTCACCGCAAGTCTCTTCTCAGTATTTTAAAGGCAAATGTGATAATTAAGCGATTTTGAATAAAAAATAATCTAAAACTGGTGAAGTTAAATAGAAAATAACTTTATAGTATAATCACTGGATACATATAACAATTTAATGAATTTTTTTTCTTTTAAAAATTTTTTTCTTTCCATGATGGCACGTGAGGCCCCGCCTCACCTGCCTCCCCTGACTGCACGTCACTGGCCCCTATGTAGTTATGGCTGCCCTCAGAGGGCCACTTGTAACAGTGTATATATATATGAATTTTAATATCAATCAATCAATGTTTACTTATATAGCCCTAAATCACGAGTGTCTCAAAGGGCTGCACAAGCCACGACGACATCCTCGGCTCAAATCAAATTTTAATATATAATCGCCTCATTAATATTGCACAATTATCTATGCATTTGATTATTGGTTATTGATGCACATTATTTCCAGGCTTCTGCGGGCCTTGAGTTTGACACACATGCTTTATTCTATTCTAACATTTCCATCACTGATTGTCCAGAAGAAAATGTTCCGCACAGGATATAATGGAAATTGTATTAATCTGCACCAAGGGTAAGTGTGTGTGGTCGACAAAAAAACAGTATTTCAATATCACATTTTAATATTAAATGTTATACAATAGTACAAAGAAGCTCCTCATTATTCAGTACTTCACTCTTTAAACGTTTTTGTCAGCCAGCCAACTGTGAAAATAAGTTAAGCCCTGTCAAGCGTAAAGGCAACTTGGTTGAATGGATAAAAATGCATTGCACAGGTGTCAGGTACCACATCATTTAAAAGGACCTGCCACATCATTTAAAGTGTCCTGCCACATAACTTAAAGTGACCAGCCACATCATTTAACATGACCCATTACATTATTTATTGTGACTTGCCACATTTTTTTAAAGGCCTACTGAAATGAATTTTTTTTATTTAAACTGGGATAGCAGATCCATTCTATGTGTCATACTTGATCATTTCGCGATATTGCCATATTTTTGCTGAAAGGATTTCGTAGAGAACAACAACGATAAAGTTTGCAACTTTTGGTCGCTGATAAAAAAAAGCCTTGCCTATACCGGAAGTAGCGTGACGTCACAGGAGGAAGGGCTGCTCACATTTTCCCATTGTTTACACCAGCAGCGAGAGAGATTCGGACAGAGAAAGCGACGATTACCCCATTAATTTGAGCAAGGATGAATGATTCGTGGTTGAGGAACGTGAGAGTGAAGGACTAGCGTGCAGTGCAGGACGTATCTTTTTTCGCTCTGACCGTAACTTAGGTACAAGGGCTCATTGGATTCCACACTTCCTCATTTTTCTATTGTGGATCACGGTTTTGTATTTTAAACCACCTCGGATACTATATCCTCTTGAAAATGAGAGTCGAGAACGCGAAATGGACATTCACAGTGACTATTATCTCCACGACAATACATCGGCGAAACACTTTAGCTACGAAGCTAACGTGATAGCATCGGGCTCAAATGCATATAGAAACAAAATAAATAAACCCCTGACTGGAAGGATAGACAGAAGATCAACAATACTATTAAACCATGGACATGTAAATACACGGTTAATGCTTTCCAGCCTGTCGAAGCTTAACAATGCTGTTGCTAACGACGCCATTGAAGCTAAATTAGCAACGGGACCTCACAGAGCTATGCTAAAAACATTAGCTCTCCACCTACGCTAGCCAGCCCTCATCTGCTCATCAACACCCTTGCTCACCTGCGTTCCAGCGATCGACGGAGCGACAAAGGACTTAACCCGATCACCGATGTGGTCGGCGGCCCGGAGACGGAGGAAGTCAAGGTGAGGTCGGCGGCTAGCGCGTCTGCTATCCATCTCAAAGTCCTCCTGGTTGTGTTGCTGTAGTCCGCCGCTAATACACCGATCACACCTACAGCTTTCTTCTTTGCAGTCTTCATTGTTCATTAAACAAATTGCAAAAGATTCACCAACACAGATGTCCAGAATACTGTGGAATTTTGGGATGAAAACAGAGCTTTTTTGTATTGGATCTCTCCGTGACGTCACGTGCATACGTCATCATATCTAGACATTTTCAACCGAAAGTGTCGCAGGAAATTTAAAATTGCACTTTATAAGTTAACCCGGCCGTATTGGCATGTGTTGCAATGTATGCAAGATTTCATCATTGATATATAAACTATCAGACTGCGTGGTCGGTAGTAGTGGGTTTCAGTAGGCCTTTAAAGTGACCTGCTATATTATTTAAAAATGGCCCACCTCAGTATTTTTATGGCCTACAAAAATAAAGCACATTCTGGCTAAATGAACTGTTTGTTATTTCAATTTTGATAGAAAAATTTACTACCCGCAGTTGGGTATGTTCTACACTTAATACTCTGATTTTGCAACAAGAATTTCTAGCATTTTTTCTTTTGGTTATCAAAAATAAAATACTTCAATATTTTAGAGCAAGTTATCCATCAGTCTGTTAGTAAAGCATATGCAGTAACAGTCAAAATAAGTTGCCATTTATTTTCATGTATATTCACTGTTAAATGTGGCGCCGTGTTTCATGTACCGATTTGGTAGTAAATTGGTTCAAATGTAAACAATAACCATCCCTTATGTGAGGTATGCTTGCAAATTCTGATTTGTTGCACTTCAGAGGTTCCATTGTTTGGTTTCTTTGCTGAACAGAGTCAAGAATAATTCATGACTAACCCTTCCTGTTACCGTGTATCTGAAGTAAGCAGTAGTCTGTGTTGACTTGTGTGCCCCACAGATGATCCGTACACGTGTGTGGCGTGCAAGGAGACAGAGTGGTCGACAGCAGCCAGTACTTCATGCACTCAGCGACAGGTGCAGTACGCCTCATTTCAAGACATTAGTACCATATCGATCTTGGTGGCCATGTTGTTCTTGCTGGGCCTGGCGGTCACCATGTGTGTCGTCTTTGCTCGCAACTACAACACGCCAGTCGTCAGGTCGGCCGGTGGCGTCATGTGCTTCCTGATTTTGGGCTGTCAGTGTCTGTGCAGTGTGAACATCGTCTTCTTCTTCGGCAAGCCCACCCACTTGTCGTGTGTCTTAAGGCACTGGCCCTTTTCTTTGTTTTACACTACATGTATCGCATGTTTTACTGTGCGCGCTTTCCAGATTGTTTGCATTTTCAAAATGGCTGCCAAGTTCCCCAAAGTCTACAGCTGGTGGATGAAATATCACGGGCAGTGGCTGGTCATTTTAGGGACGTTTATGACCCAGTCCGTCCTGATTGCCAGTACTTACTCTCATTCCACCCCCAAGCCGTACAACGACACTCAGTGGTCTCCTGACAAAATCATACTGACCTGCGACACAAATTCAGCAAGGGTTACTGCTCCTATTACTGTTTTATTAGCTTTGTGCATCATCTGCTTCATTTTCTCCTACATGGGAAAAGACCTCCCCAAAAATTACAACGAGGCCAAATCCATAACCTTCTGCTTGCTTCTGATGGCTCTAAACTGGATCATCTTTGCAACTGTTGATGTGCTTTATAAAGGCAAGTACCTCCAAACCCTGAATGCTCTGACAATGCTCTCTTGCATCTACTCCTTTATGTTGTGGTATTTCCTCCCAAAATGTTACATCATCATATTTCAACCCCACAAAAACACACAGCAGTACTTCCAAGGCCTCATCCAGGACTACACTAAAACAATAAGCCAGTAAGCAGCCCTATTAATACTACTCTTTCTCTAGTTAGGAACTATACACATGCAGAAACTCTGTCAAAATATTATTGAATTGACTGTCAGCCTATTACTCGCATATTTGTGTTAATCTTTGCCAATGTTATTTGCCCAAGATTATGGTAATGGTTATGGTGTTTGTTTATTTTGAATATACATACAATTACAATATGATACGTCACATGTTTCCAGTTTCTCATTACAGCATGTCGGAAAAGGTGTAGGAAGAAGCAGAGCATAGTTTAGACGAATAATTTTGAAACACAACATTTCCTTTAGATTTTTGCTTGCATTTGCATTAGAATATATGATAAGTGTGATTTTGCTTGTTTTTAGCAGTCAATTTGTATTTCAAGCTTGAATTCCATTGCAACATGTACAGTATGTAATGTTTTTTTTAATTTGTTTACTCATTTGTAGGTTCTAATGGTGATCAAGTTATTTTCTTGTATATTTTAATCAAATGTATGTTCTGTATTTTAGCTGGTTCAATAAGAGTGACTAATTCGACTATAACCCCAATTTGCACTTAAACGTGTGTTTTACAATATTTCACAAATATTAGTCCTTTTAAAGCACATAAGCTTTTTATTTACTTATGTCACGTCCAAATGTAAACATACTGTGCATTTATGTACAATATTTTCCATCGCAATGATGTACCAAATAGATTTATTTACACATATCATTAATTCGATTTGTTGTAAATATTTGAAATTTTAAAGAGAATTCACACGAGGCCGATCTGCCTATACATGCAGATCACGGGCTACGTGTGTTTAGGTCTTTGATTGATTGATTGAAACTTTTATTAGTAGATTGCACAGTGCAGTACATATTCCGTACAATTGACCACTAAATGGTAACACCCCAATAAGTTTTTCAACTTGTTTAAGTCGGGGTCCACTTAAATTGATTCATGATACAGATATATACTATTTTTATAATACAGTCATCACACAAGATAATCATCAGAGTATATACAATTCATTATTTACATTATTTACAATCCTGGGGTGTGGGATATGGAAGGGGAGGGGGGGGGGGGTTAGGATTGGTTGGTATCAACACTTCAGTCATCAACAATTGCATCATCAGAGAAATGGACATTGGAACAGTGTAGGACTGACTTGGTAGGATATGTACAGCAAGTAGTGGACACAGAGAGAGAGATCAGAAATTATAAGAAAACGTGTCTACATTTGATTATTTACATTTGATTATTTACAATCCGAAGAGGTCTGATGTGGAAGGGAGGGTGTTAGTTTAGGGTTGAAGTTGCCTGGAGGTGTTCTTTTAGTGAGTGCATATGAGACAATGAGGGGCTCTTTTTGCGTGAATAAGCACACGTGAAATGTCAATTGATGAATGACAGGGTGATTGTTCTACGCAAACATGTTCAGTCACTGATAAGAAAATCATGGTAAATTTCCCCGGACCCGGACAAAGTGCTCTGTGGCGCGCATAAAGTGTTAGTGCTGCGATCTAAAGAGTGTCCGGGAAATATGTACATTTACAGTATGTTTTAATTTTGTTAAATTTGTTATTTTGTGCTGAGAACCCAATTTAGCCCTGATTTATCGACCACGACACAAGTGTACCGTATTTTTCGGACTATAAGTCGCAGTTTTTTTCATAGTTTGGCCGGGGGTGCGACTTATACTCAGGAGCGACTTATGTGTGAAATTATTAACACATTACCGTAAAATATTATTTAGCTCATTCACGTAAGAGACTAGACGTATAAGATTTCATGGGATTTAGCGATTAGGAGTGACAGATTGTTTGGTAAACGTATAGCATGTTCTATATGTTATAGTTATATGAATGACTCTTACCATAATATGTTACGTTAACATACCAGGCACGTTCTCAGTTGTTTATTTATGCGTCACATAACGTACACTTATTCAGCCTGTTGTTCACTATTCTTTATTTATTTTAAATTGCCTTTCAAATGTCTATTCTTGGTGTTGGGTTTTATCAAATAAATGTCCCCAAAAAATGCGACTTATATATGTTTTTTTCTTTCTTTATTATGCATTTTAGGCCGGTGCGACTTATACTCCGGAGCGACTTATACTCCGAAAAATACGGTAGTTATATTATCATTTTATATAACATCCTTATGTTACAAAATGAAGCCATGTACACTTTAGACCAGGAGTGGGCAAACTTTTTGGCTCAGGAGCCACATTGGCTTTTAATAAAATTAGACAGACGGGCCGGGCGAGCACATGAAGCACTTCAAAGCATATCATATCTGTTGGAACTAAGAGTAGGCTTCTCAAACATGGGCTAATTTAATCATGATACATCTATTTTCAACAGTATCATATCAGAACATCAAAGAAACATAAAAATGGTATTTAAGGGTTAACACGTACATTCTCTTTTAATAGAAGCAGTGTTGTTGATCACCCTTTTTTTGCCAGTGCGTCAAAGTCTAGTATCAGTTTTGTTGTGGCAATTCTCAAAACAGATCTTTGCTCAATTCGGTTTTAACATTTGGCGGGCCGGATTAAAAGCACCAACGGGCCGGATGTGGCCCGCGAGCCATAGTTTGCCCATCCCTGCTTTACACTATAATATAGATGTATTAATTTACCAGTGCACTTAGTATGGTGGTTGTATCTGTTTGTAATCATTTGGTTGTCCAAGGAAAAAATATTAAAAACTCAACATTGTGTTTTTTGTGTTGATTTTTCTTAAGCTTGTTCAGTTTATTAATGTATTTCATGCACTAATATAAATGACGTGTTTTAAAATCAAATGAACTCAGCTGTGTGCCATATCTGACTGTGTAAATAGCATCCAAATTAATTTATAAAATCAATTGATTAATAATTTGATCATCACATATTTGTTTAATTCAAACCCCGGCCGAGTCATACTAAAGACTATAAAAATGGGACCCATTGCCTCCCTGCTTGGCACTCAGCATCAAGGGTTGGAATTGGGGGTTAAATCTGCTCACTGCTCCCCTCACCTCCCAGGGGGTGAACATGGGGATGGGTCAAATTTCACCACACCTAGTCTGTGTGAGTGTGACAATCATTGGTACTTTAACTTTAACTTTAACTTGTAATCGACTTTGCACTGATGCTCTGTATGTTGATTGTATTCTTGACACTTACCATACCATACCATACCATACCATACCATACCAACTTTATTTATAAAGCCCTTTAAAAACAACCACAGTTGAAGAACAAAGGGCTGTACACCACAAAGAAATAAAGGCAAAGGACAGACTAAAAAATAAAATACCAAAAATATAATACATGCCTGCACATTGGGAATGATTGAGCTTTTCTTCACTATCCTCGCATGCACTGCAAGGTCTGGAGAATGTCCTGACTTGACCCTCTAGGAGAGTGATTCTCAAACTTTGGTACGCAGGCTCCATTTAGTGCAGTGTTTTTCAACCACCGTGCCGCAGCACACTAGTCTACCGTGAAATACAGTCTGGTGTGCCGTGGGAGATTATATCATTTCACCTGATTGGGTTAAAAATATTTTTTGCAAACCAGTAATTATAATCCGCAAATGTCAGATTGTTGAGTGTCTGTGCTGGTTAGAGCTTGACAGAGTAACCGTGTAATACTCTTCCATATCAGTAGGTGGCAGCAGGTAGCTAATTGCTTTGTAGATGTCGGGAACATAGTTTGTCGTGATCACAATATGCAGACGACAGCGGGAGGCAGCGTGGAGGTAAAAAGGTATGTAATGCTTAAACCAAAAATAAACAAAAGGCATTGAAGCTTAGGGATGGCTATGCAAACTGAACTGGCTGCAAAGTAAACAAAAACAGAATGCTGGAGGACAGCAAAGACTTACAGCGTGTGGAGCAGACGGCGTCCACAAAGTACATCCGTACATAACATGACAATCAACACCAAAATAGGAGTGCAAGACGAGAACTAAAACACTACACACAGGAGAACACCAAAAACCTCAAAATAAGTCACGGCGTGATGTGACAGGTCGTGACAGTACGCCTACTTTGAGACAAGCGCTATAGTGATGCATGCATACTTGCCGACCTTGAGACCTCCGATTCCGGGAGTTGGGGGGTGGGGCGGGGGGTGGTTGGGGGAGGGGGCGTGGTTGGGGGCGTGGTTAAGAGGGGAGGAGTATATTTACAGCTAGAATTCACCAACTCGAGTATTTCATATATATATATATATATATATATATATATATATATATATATATATATATATATATATATATGAAATACTTGACTTTCAGTGAATTCTAGCTATATATATATATATATATATATATATATATATATATATATATATATATATATATATATATATATATATATATATATATATAAATAAAAGAAATACCTGAATTTCAGTGTTCCAGAGGCTATCCAGTAGATGGCAGTAATGTCCTGTTCAAGAGTGTCACAACATTGCTGCTTACGGCAGACGAACTGCTTTACGGTAGACGAAAACGTGACTGCTGTTGTTGTGTGTTGTTACCGCGCTGGAAGGATGTTAATGAAACTGCCTAACAATAAACCCACATAAGAACCCAAGAACTCGCCCTCGATCATTCTACAGTAATAACGTGATTGGGCAGGCACGCTGTTTATATCGTGGGAAAGCGGACGTGAAAACAGACTGTCGCCGCTGTCCCCACTCAGGACCGTATGGAGCTGGAGGGGGCGTGGCCTCCAGCTCCGGCTGAATTCCGGGAGATTTTCGGGAGAAAATTTCTTCTGGGAGAATTCCGGGAGTCTCCCGGAAAATACGGGAGGGTTGGCAAGTATGGATGCATGCTTGGTTATGGTTGGAATTCATATCCAACAATTGCGAGAACAACTTTTTACTGTCAATATTGGCTGCTGAGTTTAATTTTTTTATGTTTTCTGCTAGTGGTGTGCCTCGAAATTTTTTCAATGAAAAAAATGTGCCTCTGCTCAGAAAAGATTGAAAAACACTGATCTAGTGATATGCTAAAGAATCACTTGATTAAAGTACAGTGTTTTATTTTTCTATATTCACACACAGTGTTACTGTTCAAATTGTGTGTAATGTTACAGTAGCCAAAATAGTGTTTTTAATGAATACTTAGGCTACTGCATTTTAATGTTGGTCATTATGGTGGTATGTGGAAAGCCAAGTGTTTTCTGAGGTGGTACTTGGTGAAAAAAGTTAGAAAACCACTGCTCTAGGACATACATATTGTAATAGCAGTTAAGTGCCGCCAAGACGAAAAACTGTTTAGGGAATTTGGAATATATATTCTTTTTGGATTCTTTTTTTTTTTTCCTCAAATCTCTCAAGCATCTCACCTTTTGGATGCCTATTTGATCTAAATATGTCAGTCTTTTGTTTGGAAAAAATGTACAAAGTTATTATGTATATAGTAAATATAAAGGGCTGAGATAAACCGCGGTAAAGCCTGATTAGTTCATTTTAATCCGTTTCTTATTTTTTGCCGGGTCAGATTCCAAACTTATAACTATTTAGTATCATGGGATTAAAAGAAAATCTTATTATTACAATTACAATTAGTCATTGCACAGTACAATATATGAAATAATTTATAATAAAAATATTTCAATTGAATATTAAAAAACATCTTGAGTATAACACCCATAAAGTTATGACCACAAACAGCGAAAATGTACCTGAAAGGACGAAAAATAGTACTCTAAGGGTTAAAAGCCAATGTTCCATGCAGTGCTTCTCTCAGGCCTCCTCCCCGAGGGGGGTATGTGATCATTCCTGCAGGGGCCAATTGGCATTTTGTTGCGGCTTTTGACTCCTGCAGACACGGGAGGATGAACCGTGAAAGTAGGAACGAATTGTTAAATGGTGCCACTTAGCTGGGCATATGGCGCCGTGGGGGAGCAGCTCAGTGCTGACACCAACAAATTGACGATTTCATAGCAATTTCACTCTTGCTGTGTCATTCACCGCACACGTTGAGCACACGTCACGTTTGGGGTCATTTAAACAGAATTAGTGAGAAAAAATGAATTGCAATTTCATAACAATTTTAGTACAACTAAATATTTCCATTCATTTTCTATTAATGCACATTAGGCTATTTGTAGAACCTGTGATATTTATATTCATATACTTTATAATACAACTTTACATTTTTCGCTAAACATTTATTAAGATATAAATGTTTTCGTAAAATGAGGAATTTAACTTAAAATATTTGTACAACCTTTCACTGGACAACTCACAACATGGCCTTTCACAACATTTTCCTTCAGGCGAGCTATTAAAAATGAGCCTTAAATGCTCCGTATCTGTTAAATTGCTGCTTGCAACAAGTTCCAGTCCGATTCCCGGGCTTGGGGTTTTTCTGTGTGGAGTTTGCATGTTATCCCCATGACTGTATGGGTTCTCTCCGGGTACTCCGGCTTCCTCCCCCCTCCAAAGATAAGTTTTACAGTGAATTCCTGGCATACACAGCTGCTGGTATTTTGCCATGAATTCTATAGTTTTTTGTATATGTCAGTTTTTTTCATGGTAATTTATTGTAAGCAAAAACAGTTAACTGTAAAATGAACACATTCAACATCAACATGCAGTAATGTTCTATACATCGTGACTGTATTTTTTTTTTTACAGTGAATTCCTGGCAACCACAGCTGCCGGTATTTTTGCTGAAAATTGAACAGATTTTTTTTTTTACAGTTTACTATATTGTAATGTTTTGTTTGAAAGCATTTCATTCGATATTGTTTTTAGAAATATTTATATTTTTCTTTAATCAAGAAAATCTGAAAATAGGTTTTATTATTCTAATAATATTTGGCTTTCAAAACGTTATATTATTTGCGCAGTATATGATTTTTATTTTCTATACCTTATTCTTGTGATTTAAACAACTTTACATTTGATAATATTTCAAAAATGTTATAAATATTGTTTCTTGAATAAGGAAAATATAGGAATATAGTTTTCGCAAAACATTTATTTGCACAGTATACAATGTTTTTGTAAAATTGACATATTGCATTTTTTTTTATTAAAAAACATTTAATTTGATATTGTTTTAAAAAGTATTTATATTTTTCTTGAATCCAGAAAATAGGGAAAGTGTCATGATAGAATTTCCACTCCAAAGCATGAATTATTTGCACAATGCACAGTATATATGTTTTTCTGATATTACCGTATTTTTTGCAATATTGTGATTAAAAAAAACCTTTTAATTTGACTATATTTCAAAAATATTATAATTGTTGTGTCTTGAATAAATAATAGACAGGATTTATTCGCACAGTATCTTATTTTGTTCATAAAATTACAGTATCCTTGCAATATTGCGATTTTATTTACTAAATTTAAAAAACAGGTTTTAAGAAATACTAATGTTTTTCTTGACTAAAGAAAGTACAAAAAGTGGTTTTATTTTTCTTATGATTTTTGGGGAAGGGGGATTACAAGCACATATTGTTTGTTGTCATTTGAATGTTTATAAAGACACAAAGTTCTGCTGTGTGTCCAAAAAAATAGCATAAGGAGCGAGGAAAATCGGAGGAACGCCCCTGTGTCTTTTCACTTGTACTTTCAATTTTCCACTTTGCTCAGATAAAGGGGGGACCCTGGGAAAACCTTGTGCCGGCAACTGGTCATTGAAACCAACAAAACCCAGTGTGGTTGGGATTTAAGGCTGGAATTATTGTGTGAATGCTCCAAAGCATTCACACATATGGTTTTCTACACCAAAATGCATCTATTTATTATTATTATTATTCAACAACTTCTTCTTCTTCTCCAGATTTTGGCGCGCTCCACCTTCCACATTTTTCATGCGATTCAAATTGTTCCAACTTCAAACTGTTCAGCCTATTCAGGAATTGCAGGCTTTCCCTTAACAAATTGCAAAAATGTCCCTGATTTCCCAGAATTTCAGGTTTTCCGGGACATTTTTTCCCATTCAAAATGAATTGGCCATTTTTCAAACTTTCCCCATTTCCACATTTTTCAACCGATTCAAACCATTCCTCCTTCAACACATTCCATCATTCTAGAAATTCAAACTACTCTTTTTCCAAGTTAAAAAAAAATGCAAGGATTTTCCAGAATTCCTGGTTTTCCAAAGCCCGATTTCCACCATTTTTCTGGCGACTACTTGTCCCACATTTTTCAACCCACTTCAACCGTTCCACCGTCAAAATATTCCTCTTAATTAGGACAAAAAACGAAGTTGTTTTTTGAACTGGAAAAATTTGCGGTTTTCCCGAAATTCCAGGAATTCCGTAATACCATTTGTCAATTCAACATGTTACTACTTCAACATTTGTCGACCGATTTGAAAAATTTCAACACCAACCATTTCAACCCATTCAAGTTTTTTACCATTTTAAAAATAATTCTCCCTTTTCCCCAAATTCTCAATTTTTGGGGAAATTCCCATTTAAATCAATGGGACATTCTTCCAAGTTCCACAATTGAATCATCTGATTCAAACTGTTCCAACTTCAAAATATTCCGCCTGTTCAGAATTGTGTGCTCTACTTCAACAATTCTGAAAAAAATTACAGGATTTCAGTTCGACTTCAGCATTGGAGCATTCAAACGCAATTCCTTTAAGAATTACCTCATCTAGTTTTTAATTGTTTTCCTTATTAAATCAAGGTTGAGCTAAATTATTTGTATCCCCATTATAGTTAAGTAATAAATCTTAGTTGTTGTTTAAGACAGTGTTTTTCCAACCACTGTACCGCGGCACACTAGTGTGCTGTGAGATACAGTCTTGTGTGCCGTGGGAGATTATCTAATTTCACCTATTTGGGTTAAAAATATTTTTTGCAAACCAGTAGTTATGTGTTGTTGTTGAGTGTCGGTGCTGTCTAGAGCTCGGCAGAGTAACCGTGTAATACTCTTCCATATCAGTAGGTGGCAGCCGGTAGCTAATTGCTTTGTAGATGTCGAAAACAGCGGGAGGCAGTGTGCAGGTAAAAAGGTGTCTAATGCTTAAACCAAAAATAAACAAAAGGTGAGTGCCCCTAGGAAAAGGCATCGAAGCTTAGGGAAGGCTATGCAGGATGAAACTAAAACTGAACTGGCTACAAAGTAAACAAAAAACAGAATGCTGGACGACAGCAAAGACTTACTGTGGAGCAAAGACGGCGTCCACAATGTACATCCGAACATGACATGACAATCAACAATGTCCCCATAAAGAAGGATAAAAACAACTGAAATATTCTTGATTGCTAAAACAAAGTATGCGGGAAATATCGCTCAAAGGAAGACAAAACTGCTACAGGAAAATACCAAAAAAAGAGAAAAGCCACCAAAATAGGAGCGCAAGACAAAAACTAAAACACTACAAACAGGACAACAGGGAAAAAGTCAAAATAAGTCAGGGCGTGATGTGACAGGTGGTGACAGTACACCTACTTTGAGACAAGAGCTATATTGATGCATGATTGGTTATGGTTTAAAGTCATATCCAACAATTGCGACAACAACTTTTTTACTGTCAACTGAGTTTCGTTTTTTAATGATTTCTGCTGGTGGTGTGCCTCCGGATTTTTTCAACGCAAAAAATGTGCCTTGGCTCAAAAAAGGTTGAAAAACACTGGTCTGAGCCATTAGCATTTACGCCCAAGGCCACAAATTCTAAAAATACAAAAGTAGGGATGTCCGATAATGGCTTTTTGCAGATATCCGATATTCCTATATTGGCCAAACCCTTAATTACCGATACCGATATCAACCAATACCGATATCAACCGATACCAATATATACAGTCGTGGAATTAACACATTATTATGCCTAATTTGGACAACCAGGTATGGTGAAGATAAGGTCCTTTTTAAAAAATAAATAAAAATAAAATAAGATGAATACATTAAAACATTTTCTTGAATAAAAAAGAAAGTAAAACAATATAAAAACAGTTACATAGAAACTAGTAATTAATGAAAATGAGTCAAATTAACTGTTAAAGGTTAGTACTATTAGTGGACCAGCAGCACGCACAATCATGTGTGCTTACGGACTGTATCCCTTGCAGACTGTATTGATATATATTGATATATAATGTAGGAACCAGAATATTAATAACAGAAAGAAACAACCCTTTTGTGTGAATGAGTGTGAATGGGGGAGGGAGTTTTTTTTGGGTTGGTGTACTAATTGTAAGTGTATCTTGTGTTTTTTTTGTTGATTTAATAAAAATTTAAAATAAATTAAAAACGATACCGATAATTTAAAAAAACGATACTGATAATTTCCGATATTACATTCTAAAGCATTTATCGGCCGATAATATATATTATCGGACATCTCTATACAAAAGAATATATCAAAAATATACACTACCGTTCAAAAGTTTGGGGTCACATTGAAATGTCCTTATTTTTGAAGGAAAAGCACTGTACTTTTCAATGAAGATAACTTTAAACTAGTCTTAACTTTAAAGAAATACACTCTATACATTGCTAATGGGGTAAATGACTATTCTAGCTGCAAATGTCTGGTTTTTGGTGCAATATCTACATAGGTGTATAGAGGCCCATTTCCAGCAACTATCACTCCAGTGTTCTAATGGTACAATGTGTTTGCTCGTTGGCACAGAAGGCTAATTGATGATTAGAAAACCCTTGTGCAATCATGTTCACACATCTGAAAACAGTTTAGCTCGTTACAGAAGCTACAAAACTGACCTTCCTTTGAGCAGATTGAGTTTCTGGAGCATCACATTTGTGGGGTCAATTAAACGCTCAAAATGGCCAGAAAAAGAGAACTTTCATCTGAAACTCGACAGTCTATTCTTGTTCTTAGAAATGAAGGCTATTCCACAAAATTGTTTGGGTGACCCCAAACTTTTGAACGGTAGTGTAGTATAAAATTAAATATTAACATATGATGTAACATTGAAAAACACATGGTTTAAGATATATGCGGAGTGTTTAATCTGCAAATTGAAACCCTGATCGCACGTATCAACTTCAATTGCACTCCAATCTGCTGACGGAGGCATTTGAGTCATATTTGTGCGTTAGTCTTCCATGTTGATTTACCAAGACAGTGAGAGCACCAAAGGGTTGCTGCTTTATTGTCATTCAAAGTGCTTTGGAAGTTTGGAGTAAATGGCAGATGTTTTGCAATTCAAGTGTTTAACAATGGCAGCCCTCCCCTCCTTCTCTCCTCTTCTTCTCCTCTCCCCTTCGCCCCCTTGTGTCTTTCACTCGGGAGCCCAACAAAGGCTTCATCCTCCAGCGAGTTATAAAGTTACTTTGCAGTCAGTTCATTTAGAGAACCTTAAGCGATGTTAATGTGCACCTCGGCTCCTTTCATGCACACACAGGCCGACAGCGGCCATTGTGCCCGCAGAGCAAAGGGAGAAGTCTTTAAATAAACCCCAAAAAGAAGTCCATCGAAATTCATGATGCTCTTTTCTATTTGATGTTTGATCAGAGCTGCATGTCGCGTGCAGCTTTGGACCAAATCCTCGCCTTACATTATTTTGTACTCGATATTTTTGTATTATTCCACGACATGCACCTGTCCGTGTGTACCTGCTGCCCTTTTGTGCACTTGTTGCGCACAATGCACGCCTTTTGGTCACACCAGCGCAGGCTTAATGCGCCCGAATGGACGGCGGCAAATCGATTTGCTCCGCTCTCGCGGTGCCAAATAGTGAGCCTGCGTGTCCTTGTCTGCGTGTTGAAACACGCATCGTGTCTAAAGGCACGCATTTGCATAAGGCAACTTTTTTCCACTGAGGGCTGCATTCTGAAAAATCAAAGCAAGCGGGGGCCATTTTGATATTTTTTATTTTAAAAACCAATACAATATATGTCAAAAAAATATATACATTTAGGCCTCCACTCAGGCTTGATCCCGGGGACCCCAAAGGGTTTTGGTCAAAAAAATATTAAAAATGTGTCATTATTCAGTATTATTATTTGTATTATTATTCAAGTTTTTAAATCTCTAGATCAGGGGTCACCAACCTTTTTGAAAGCAAGAGCTACTTCTTGGGTACTGATTAATGCGAAGGGCTACCAGTTTGATACACACTTAAATAAATTGCCAAAAATAGCCAATTTGCTCAATTTGCCTTTGACTCTATGTTATTATTAATAACTAATGATATTTACACTTAATTGAACGGTTTAAAAGAAAAGACAACACGAAAAAAATGACAATTAATTTTGAAACATAGTTTATCTTCAATTTCGACTCTTTAAAATTCAAAATTCAACCGAAAAAAAGAAGATAAAAACTAGCTAATTCGAATCTTTTTGAAAAAATTTGTTAGAATATATAACAAATTGGACCAAGCTATATTTCTAACAAAGACAAATCATTATTTCTTCTAGATTTTCCAGTACAACATTTTTTAAAAGAAATTCAAAAGACTTTGAAATAAGATTTAAATTTGATTCTACAGATTTTCTAGATTTGCCAGAATCATTTTTTTGAATTTTAATCATAATAAGTTAGAAGAAATATTTCACAAATATTCTTCGTCGAAAAAACAGAAGCTTAAATGAATAATTAAATTAAAATGTATTTATTATTCTTTACAATAAAAACAATAAATTTACCTGAACATTGATTTAAATTGTCAGGAAAGAAGAGGAAGGAATTTAAAAGGTAAAAAGGTATATGTGTTTAAAAATCCTAAAATAATTTTTAAGGTTGTATTTTTTCTCTAAAATTGTCTTTCTGAAAGTTATAAGAAGCAAAGTAAAAAAAAAAAATGAATTTATTTAAACAAGTGAAGACCAAGTCTTTAAAATATTTTCTTGGATTTTCCCAAATTCTATTTGAGTTTTGTCTCTCTTAGAAGTAAAAATGTTGGGCAAAGCGAGACCAGCTTGCTAGTAAATAAATAAAATTTAAAAAATAGAGGCAGCTCACTGGTAAGTGCTGCTATTTGAGCTATTTTTAGAACAGGCCAGCGGGCTACTCATCTGGTCCTTACGGGCTACCTGGTGCCCGCGGGCACCGCGTTGGTGACCCCTGCTCTAGATCAACATTAGGTCTATCTGTCAATATAACGCTTTTAAACATTTAAGTTGTATGCTGTTGTTGTCAAAGAAAACCCTGTTTTTTTATGGAAAAATACAAAATATGCAATATTTTCACCCAATAAAATTTTTAAGTGGGATATTTGAGATTATATAATAATTGGAGCCTTAAAAAGGTCAATAACTCATAACACCATTGATTTTGATTCATTATTATTTTTTGAGCAATGACACATAAAAACTAATCACACTAAAATTGTAGGGGATCCAAAAGGGTCCTACTCATTAAAGTGTTAAAAAATTGATTATATATATATATATATTTTTTTTTTTTTACTGTTTACTTTCAACACAATAATCTCGAGATCAACTTCAGATATATCTGTCAATTATAAGTTTTATTGTTGTTTATGTTTTTTGTTTGTTCGTTTTAGGCCCTTCTTTAAATAAAAACAGCTCGTTTTTTTACATGGCAAACACAAAATAAATTAAATAAATTAAGTATTTCTTAAAAATAAATAACAAAATTTAATTTTGTTTATAGATTATATAGAATAGAATGGACTTTATTGTCATTATATTTGCATATAATGAGATTAAAGGCCTACTGAAACCCATTACTACCGACCACGTAGTCTGATAGTTTATATATCAATGATGAAATCTTAACATTGCAACACATGCCAATACGGCCGGGTTAGATTAGTAAAGTGCAATTTTAAATTTCCCGCGAAATATTCTGCTGAAAACACTCGGTATGATGACGTTTGCGCGTGACGTCACGGATTGTGCGGACATATTGGGACAGCATTGTGGCCAGCTATTAAGTCGTCTGTTTTCATCGCAAAATTCCACAGTATTCTGGACATCTGTGTTGGTGAATCTTTTGCAATTTGTTCTATGAACAATGGAGACAGCAAAGAAGAAAGCTGTAGGTGGGAAGCGGTGTATTAGCGGCTGGCTGCAGCAACACAACCAGGAGGACTTTGAGTTGGATACGCGCTAACGTGAGTACGCTGCTTTGGCTTCCAAACATTTGATCGCTTGCCCATACGTGCGTGCCGCTATGTGCATGTCACGTACGTAACTTTGGGGAAATATATGTGTTGTATGAACTTTACGGAGGTGAACGGTACTTTGGGCTGTGGGATTGAATGTGTTGTGCGGGTGTTTGAGTTGTATTGGCGGGTTATATGGACGGGAGGGGGGAGGTGTTTGTTATGCGGGATTAATTTGTGGCATATTAAATGTAAGCCTGGTTGTGTTGTGGCTAATATATGTCTTGTGTTTATTTACTGTTTTAGTCATTCCCAGCTAAATATCCATACTTGCCAACCCTCCCGTTTTTAGCGGGAGCCTCCCGGTATTCAGCGCCTCTCCCGATAACCTCCCGGCAGAAATTTTCTCCCGACAAACTCCCGGTATTCAGCAGGAGCTGGAGGCCACGCCCTCCTGCTCAATGCGGACCTGAGTGGGGACAGCCTGTTCTCACGTCCGCTTTCCCACAATATAAACAGCTTGCCTGCCCAATGACGTCATAACTGTAGAATGATCGAGGGCGAGTTCTTGGTTTCTTATGTGGGTTTATTGTTAGGCAGTTTCATTAACGTCCTCCCAGCGCGGTAACAACACACAACAACAGCAGTCACGTTCAGTCTACCGTAAAGCAGTTCTTCTGCCGTAAACAGCAATGTTGTGACACTCTTAAACAGGACAATACTGCCATCTACTGGATAGCCTCCAGAACACTGAAATTCAAGTATTTATTTTATTTATATGTATAATAAAATAAATATATATATATATATATATATATATATATATAGCTAGAATTCACTGAAAGTCAATTATTTCATACATATATATATATATATATATATATATATATATATATATATATATATATATATATATATATATATATATATATATATATATATATATATATATATATATATATATATATATATATATATATATATATATATATATTTATATATATATGAAATACTTGAGTTGGTGAATTCTAGCTTCAATATGGGGCGGTATGGCGTAGTGGGTAGAGCAACCGTGCCAGAAACCTGAGGGTTGCAGGTTCGCTCCCCGCCTCTTACCATCCAAAATCGCTGCCGTTGTGTCCTTGGGCAGGACACTTCACCCTTGCCCCCGGTGCCACTCACACCGGAGAATGAATGATGAATGAATGAGTTGTAAATATGAATGATGGGTTCTCACTTCTCTGTGAAGCGCTTTGAGTGTCTAGAAAAGCGCTATATAAATCTAATCCATTATTATTATTATTATTAATATATTCCCCTCTTAACCACGCCCCTAACCACACCCCGCCCCGCCCCCGACCACGCCCCCCCACTCCCACCCCCCACCTCCCGGTATCTGAGGTCTCAAGGTTGGCAAGTATGATCAGGTCCCACCCGCCTCTCACAGCATCTTCCCTATCTGAATCGCTTCCACTGCCCTCTAATCCTTCACTCTCACTTTCCTCATCCACGAATCTTACATCCTCGCTCAAATTAAGGGGGTAATCGTCGCTTTCTAGGTCCGAATCGCTCTCGCTGCTGCTGGCCATGATTGTAAACAATGTGCAGATGTGAGGAGCTCCACAACCTGTGACGTCACGCTACTTCCGGTGCAGGCAAGGCTTTTTTTATCAGCGACCAAAAGTTGCGAATTTTATCGTCGATGTTCTCTACTAAATCCTTTCAGCAAAAATATGGCAATATCGCGAAATGATCAAGTACGACACATAGAATGGACCTGCTATCCCCGTTTAAATAAGACAATCTCATTTCAGTAGGCCTTTAAACTCATCCCGCGGGCCGGATAAATCCTGTTCGCGGGCCTGATCCGGCCCTTTGGCACCCCTGACATAGACATTATTCCATAAATCCTTTAGTGCAGGGGTCACCAACCTTTTTGAAAGTAAGAGCTACTTCTTGGGTACTGATTAATGCAAAGGGCTACCAGTTTGATACACACTTAAGTAAATTGCCAGAAATAGCCAATTTGCTCAATTTACCTTTAACTCTATGTTGTTATTATTAATAATTAATGAAATTTACACTTAATTGAACGGTTTAAAAGAGGAGAAAACACGAAACAAATGACAATTAAATTTTGAAACATAGTTTATTTTCAATTTCGACTCTTTAAAATTCAAAATTCTACCGAAAAAAAGAAGAGAAAAACTAGCTAATTTGAATCTTTTTGAAAAAATTAAAAAAATAATTTATGGAACATCATTAGTAATTTTTCCTGATTAAGATTAATTTTAGAATTTTGATGACATGTTTTAAATAGGTTAAAATCCAATCTAGACTTTGTTAGAATATATAACAAATTGGACCAAGCTATATTTCTAACAAAGACAAATCATTATTTCTTCTAGATTTTCCAGAACAAAAATTTTAAAAGAAATACAAAAGACTTTGAAATAAGATTTAAATTTAATTCTACAGATTTTCTAGATTTTCCAGAATAATTTTTTTGAATTTTAATCATAATAAGTTTGAAGAAATATTTCACGAATATTCTTCGTCGAAAAAACAGAAGCTAAAATGAAGAATTAAATTAAAATGTATTTATTATTCTTTACAATAAAAAAAATAAATTGCTTGAACATTGATTTACATTGTCAGGAAAAAAGAGGAAGGAATTTAAAAGGTAAAAAGGTATATGTGTTTAAAAATCCTAAAATAATTTTTAAGGTTGTATTTTTTCTCTAAAATTGTCTTTCTGAAAGTTATAAGAAGCAAAGTAAAAAAATTAATGAATTTATGTAAACAAGTGAAGACCAAGTCTTTAAAATATTTTCTTGGATTTTCAAATTCTATTTGAGTTTTGTCTCTCTTAGAATTAAAAATGTCGGGCAAAGCGAGACCAGCTTGCTAGTAAATAAATACAATTTAAAAATAGAGGCAGCTCACTGGTAAGTGCTGCTATTTGAGCTATTTTTAGAACAGGTCAGCGGGCTACTCATCTGGTCCTTACGGGCTACCTGGTGCCCACGGGCACCGCGTTGGTGACCCCTGCTTTAGTGTTTCCTGAGGTGAGTGAGGCATGCAGTCTGCAAATAGGCGATTATCTTGCAAATGTTCCTGTTTGCAACTGAGTTTATTGCAGTAATAGCATAATTGCCTCACTAATTGTTGTTAACAAGTCCCCCAATAGTCCAATTATTAGCGCGTCTCTCTCGGAGCCCCCGCCGGGCATGACTCCATGACAAAAGCCCCAAAGGGTTAATGAATGACGCGCGGCTCAAAAGAAGGCAAGTGGCGCTGGAACTGCGTCCTTTTTATAAACATGCACTTAACTTGTCGTTTAATGGCGCATTGCATCCTCATTTCCAACTGGGACACAAGCGCGTCATTGCGCCATTCTCATGGAGGGACGCTGGCGGGAGGCAGGCTTTGAAGTGCGGGACGCGCTCCCTTCCTTCCACCTTGTTGCAATAAGCATCGCTTCTTTATAGCAAACAGCCGTTACTGGCTACACTAATTGGAATTACACCGCGTAATAAGCGGGGAAATGTCTCCAGCGAGACCCCAGCGTGTCCAAAGCAAGCGTGAAAACTCAACTAATGTGACGTGGAAAGGAGACAAAGGACGCCACGGAGCTCGCCTGCGCGCCACAGCACCTCAGCCATGATTTCATAGCGATTATACGCACGCCACTTTACTGCGTTACTTTTGTGTGGCGCAATTATTCGGTGGATTTTACGCAATTTAGTGTGGTGGGTGCGTGATAGTCAAAGGTGACCATGTTGTGTTGTGCACTGCATGGAATCGACTCAATTAACACTTTTTGCAATAATAAATCTACTGGATTGCCTCCAGAACACTGACATTCAAGTATTTCTTTTATTTATATGTATAATAAAATATATATATATATATATATATATATATATATATATATATATATATATATATATATATATATATATATATATATATATATATATATATATATATATATATATATATATATAGCTAGAATTCACTGAAAGTCAATTATTTCATACATATATATATACATATATATATATACACATATATATATATACACACACATATATATATATATATATATATATATATATATATATATATATATATATATATATATATATATATATATATATATATATATATATATATATATAGCTAGAATTCACTGAAAGTCAATTATTTCATACATATATATATACATATATATATATATATGAAATACTTGAGTTGGTGAATTCTAGCTTAAATATATTCCCCTCTTAACAGCATTTCTTGTCTGTAGCTGTTTAAAGTCCAATTGGCCTATAATAATGGCTTTTTTAGATTTAGACTTCATAAAAAAGTGGTCTTATTTAAAAAAGAAGAAAAAAAGGGTAATGCTGACACACAAACTGGTGGGTCTGAACAGGTATTATTCAATTATATTATTTGAATAATACATAATAGAGCTTAGGTTGATGTTTTTATTTATAATAGCAGGATTAATTATAAATATAAAAATATATATATGTATGAAATACTTGAGTTGGTGAATTCTAGCTTAAATATATTCCCCTCTTAACAGCATTTCTTGTCTGTAGCTGTTTAAAGTCCAATTGGCCTATAGTAATGGCTTTTTTAGATTTAGACTTCATAAAAAAGTGGTCTTATTTAAAAAAAAAAAAAAAAAGGGTAATGCTGACACACAAACTGGTGGGTCCGAACAGGTATTATTCAATTATATTATTTTGAATAATACATAATAGAGCTTAGGTTGATGTTTTTATTTATAATAGCAGGATTAATTATAAATATTTAAAAAAAAATATTGTCATTTTCACTTGGCTACAGGGGTAATCAGCATAGTTGCTAAGAAGACAGGTTTAAATAAATAAATAAATGATAAATGGGTTATACTTGTATAGCGCTTTTCTACCTTCAAGGTACTCAAAGCGCTTTGACACTATTTCCACATTCACCCATTCACACCCGCATTCACACACTGATGGCGGGAGCTGCCATGCAAGGCGCTAACCAGCAGCCATCAGGAGCAAGGGTGAAGTGTCTTGCCCAAGGACACAACGGACGTGACTAGGATGGTAGAAGGCGGGGATTGAACCCCAGTAACCAGCAACCCTCCGATTGCTGGCACGGACACTCTACCAACTTCGCCACGCTGCCCATATATATAGGTAAAAAGTAGGTGAATGATTTTTATACTATATAGTTTTTAATTGACATAATTCATTTTCACACAAACAATATTTGCATCAGCATCTCTTTTGTATATGATTCATATACTTGAAAAAAGGTTTAAAAAAAAGTAGGTAAGGTTTAAAAAAATAGGTAAAGATATACAAAAGTATTAACATTTAGGTTAAAAACGTAGGTTAAGGTAAAAGTAGATAAAAAAAAAAACATGGGTAAAAATTGGTAAAAGGAGGTTAAAACAACAAGGTTAAAAGTAGGTAAACATATGTTTTTTAAAAAAAGTAGGTAAACATGGGTAAATTAGGGTTAAGATATGTTAAAAGTAGAGAAACATACATAAAAGAAGGTAAAACATTTTAACATGTCGGTAAAAAGTAGGTAAACATAGGTAAAATAAGGTTTAGGTGTAGGTAAACATAGGTTAAAACAGTTTAAAAAGTTTTTTAAAAAAAGGTACAAAATAAATAAATAAATTGACGGGTAAAAAAAAAGGTAGGTAAACTTGAATAAAATATAAAAAATAGGTAAACATTTTTTTTTTAAATACGTAAACATAGATAAAATAAGGTATAACAAATTTGTAACCAGGTTTAAAAAAATAGGTAAATGTAGGTAAATTAGGGTTAAAATGTGTTAAAAGTAGAGAAACATAGTAAAAGAAGGTAAACAAATTTAACATATAGGTAAAAAGTAGGTAAACATAGGTAAAATAAGGTCATAGGTAAACATAGGTTAAAACAGTTTAAAAAGTAAAAAAAAGGTAAAAATAAAAATTAAAAAAAGTAGGTAAACTCAAATAAAATTTAAAAAAATAGGTAAATATGTTTTTAAAAAGTACGTACACATATATAGATAAAAGAAGGTATAACCAGTTTTGAAGAAAAAAATAGGTACAAAGGTAAAAAAATACGTAAATATAGTTAATTTTCATACAAACGTACTGTAAATGTTGAATGTTGTAAAAAAAAAACAAAAGAACTTAAGGACATTTCTTATGCAGTTATTGGTTCAATAAAAGATGAAATATATGTTAAATAGTAAACAAACAGGTTTGAGGGTGACGTATTTGCTGTCAATGCAAAAGTTCCTTTTTTTTATTAACTGAAGAAAATGTTCAAGTTGAGACCCAAAAAGTGTATCAAAACACTGCAGTGCCACAGAAAGCTGATATGTTTACTATACAAAATAACTTTTGGTTGTACTTTTAGTCAGTGGAGCGTGCGTGTGAGCGTGGAAACGGAGACGATCTTTGTCGCTGAGAAAGAACAAAAGATCAACACTAACTCCTTTTGAAGTAAGTTAACGTCCTCCTCCTTTACGCATGCAGGCCCCGCCATCACTTTAACACGCAAACAGTTTAGAAACTGCCAGAAAGTTTTCCCTGACAACTCACGCGACTTTGCCCCCACCCACACTTGACATTATATGAGCCACCACCTGTTGCTTTAAGGAAGGAGCTCCTTTCCAGAGCTTCAATCTGCACTCATTTCCATTTTCTAGTGGACTTTCTTTTTTTCTTCTTCCCGTGCGTAAAAGATGCGCACCGTGGGCAGCAGTGCGTGCAGTGAGCGTTCCCAAGGCCGCGCTCTTTTCAGGGAGCAGTGTGGAGAATTGCAAAGCGGGGGGGGGACAGAGGACAAGGGGCGGCCCACGATTCTCCTCGGTGCCCCCACGCACCCCCACGCCACAACGCTAAGCAGCCCCACGCCCCATCCCCAGCCAGCCTCATGATGGGAAGGCAAAAAGTCATGATGGGAAAAGTTTAAAAAAGTTAAAAAAATTTTTTTTTTTAAGTATTGAGTGCACTTTTATAAACATTGACGTGTGTGTGTGTGTGTGTGTGTGTGTGTGTGTGTGTGTGTGTGTGTGTGTGTGTGTGTGTGTGTGTGTGTGTGTGAATGTCGAGACATCAGCGCAGGTGTGTAACCTACGCGCCGTGCCGTGAAATCAAGACGTGTGTGGATAATTATCACGGCGCTGCTGGCGTGAAACTCCTCAAATAAAAGAGTCAATGCGCGACTCAAGCCGAAGCAGAAGCATGCAAAAACTATTGTGTTTTACTTTTTGGCCTTTTAAACACTTTTTGTCTGATTTTTTTTCCACCTCACAAGTAGTTTCTGAGCCTTTGCGACAGGAGACATTCTAATGTGGCATTTCACTTATGAATTAATTAGTTTGAATACGTTTCGTGAAATAAAAGACTGTACAGTTTTCGGTGAGGTATTAATTGAACTACGCGCACTGTAAAATCCAATTAGTTATAACTTTACTTAAAAAAAACCTTGGGAAAAAAAACTAATAATGTATTGTTATATACAAACCAGAATACGATTTTGAAGTAAAGTATTATTTCACTTGAGTGGCTATAAATACTTTTGTTTATATCAGTGTTTTTCAACCACTAGTGTGCCGTGGGAGATTATCTAATTTCACCTATTTGGGTTAAAAATATTTTTTGCAAACCAGTAATTATAGTCTGCAAATGATGTGTCAGTGCTGTCTAGAGCTCGGCAGAGTAACCGTGTAATACTCTTCCATATCAGTAGGTGGCAGCCGGTAGCTAATTACTTTGTAGATGTCGGAAACAGCGGGAGGCAGCGTGCAGGTAAAAAAAGTGTCTAATGCTTAAACCAAAAATAAACAAAAGGCGAGTGCCCCTAAGAAAAGGCATTGAAGCTTAGGGAAGGCTACGCAGAACGAAACTAAAACTGAACTGGCTACAAAGTAAACAAAAAAAAGAATGCTGGACGACAGCAAAGACTTACTGTGGAGCAAAAACGGCGTCCACAGTGTACATCCGAACATGACACGACAATCAACAATGTCCCCACAAAGAAGGATTAAAAACAACTGAAATATTCTTGATTGCCAAAACAAAGTAGATGCGGAAAATATCGCTCAAAGGAAGACATGAAACTGCTACAGGAAAATACCAAAAAAAGAGAAAAAGCCAGCAAAAATAGGAGCGCAAGACAAGAACTAAAACACTACACTCTGGAAAACAGGAAAAAAGTCCAAATAAGTTAGGGTGTGATGTGACAGGTGGTGGCAGTACACCTGCTTTGAGACAAGAGGTTAGTTATGGTTTAAAGTCATATCCAACAATTGCGACAACGATTTTTTTTTACTGTCAACTGAGTTTCGTTTTTTAATGATTTCTGCTGGTGGTGTGCCTCCGGATTTTTTCAACGCAAAAAATGTGCTTTGGCTCAAAATAGGTTAAAAAACACTGGTTTAGAGTAATTATTCAACTTCATGATTTAAAGTGCTACAAACTGTCTGTATTCATGGTTGCTTATTTAATTTTGGTTGACTCAAAATATCACAAGTGTCATAACTAAAATCAACAATATGATTTAGTAGGTAAAATAACCTTCAAAATCCTGCCAACTTGCCACTTATTATGCACCAAACATGATCTTTCTATTAATAACAGCAAGAGCCCCAATTCAGTAAGATCAACTCATATGTTGCCTTTTAATATTTACTATACGTAATAAATACAGTCATTATTTAGTACATACATCAAGATTTGTTTGTTTTTTTCCATTTCATCCATGAGATCTGAGCCGAGGATGTCGTTGTGGCTTGTGCAGCCCTTTGAGACACTCGTGATTTAGGGCTATATAAATAAATACGTTTTAAAATATAATAAATATATTTGTGGCAGCATCGGTCCTTTTAAAGTTATGTTAAAGTTTCACTTTTGTAGCTCACAGCACATAACTGTCAAATATCCTTCAAAAGTCAAGCATCGCCAAATTTTTTTTTTTTAAGGCAGGAAGGGCTTAACCCCAACAGATGCACTAATCATAATTAAAAAACTAATAGTTATTATCATTATAATGATATATTTTTAAGGTGATAATGATTTGTATCCACTATAATGACACAGCTAATCTCAATACAAAGTGAATGGAAACTTGACAGATTTAAAATCATACTGAATAATGACATATTGTATGATTATTAAAACTCACTTTCTGGCTACTTTATATCACATTTGTCGGCACTATTTAAAAAAATATATAAATCAATCAAATAAAAATGAACAGAACTTAAAAGAAACACCAAATAATTTATGGGGGTTTAAACATATTTTAGTGGGTCTTAGAAGTCAGCGGTCGAATACTACTACTCCAACCATACTATTATTGTTAATAATAATAATAATATTAATGATAATAATAAATAAGTAGTCTGAAAGACCAAAATAGGGCCACGTCCGTGTCTAATATTTTAATGCTGAATTTATATAAGCTGTAAATAAATAATATTGAATATGTTGTTGTGAATGCTGCATACTTTTTATTACTTATTATTACTTATTATTACTTACTATTACTTATTATTACTTATTATTCAGACTGATTCCTGCATGTTTTTAGCCATCAAAATGTATTCGGTGCTGCATCATAGAAAGAGAAGGGGATGGAAGGTGGGTGGGTGTGGGGGTGAGATAGAGGGGTGGGGGTCTGTTTGCATTGATATGTTAATTAGGTGCCTCTTATATATAAATCCACACGTGGTCAACTTTCCCATCCGTGCTGTGGAGGAAGAAAAGAAAGGGGGGAAAAAAGTATGGTGGCCACTACTGACTGCATGGACAAGTCCATCACTGCAAATAGGGTATGTCTAAAATGTAACTAAAACAATCCAAATGCCATTTTTACTTCTAAACGTATAGCAGCGTTCCTTAATGCGTTTGTTTTGAAAAATTGCAGGTTTCTAAACCGCTGATGGAGAAGAAACGACGGGCTCGTATTAACAAATGTTTGGACCAGTTGAAATGTCTTCTGGAGAGCCACTACAGCAGCAGCGTGAGTATATTTTGATATATATTTACGTTGTTCAGAACAAAAATATACGTCTAAAAACACAAGAAATAGCAATATTTGCTTGAAGTAAGTGCCGTAAAATTAGATTTAAATCATTTTGAATGAATGCAAAATAATATATATATATATATTGTGTTTATATAAATAAGCTATTTTAGTATTATATTGGATAGATAGATAGATAGATAGATAAATAGATAGATAGATAGATAGATAGATAGATAGATAGATAGGTAGGCAGGTAGGTAGGTAGATAGATAGATAGATAGACAGACAGATAGATAGATAGATAGATAGATAGATAGATAGATAGATAGATAGATAGATAGATAGATAGATAGATAGATAGATAGATAGATAGATAGCACGTTAATGATTCCTTCAGGAGAGTTCCCTCAGGAAAATTAAAATTCCAGCAGCAGTGTACATAATTGAGATATAATTTAAAAAGTAAATAATGGAGGTATAAATGGAAATAAAATAGAAAATATAACAATAAGAATACAAATAAAATGTAACAATAAGAATACAAATATAAAGGTAAAAATAAGAATATAACAAGAGAAACTAGGCAGTAGTGACCATGTTATGAAAATTTAAAAAAAATAGAAAAACGGTAATACCGTCGATTATATGAAATATGTGATGTGTATATTGCACCTTTAAAATGTATTGCACTGTTATTGCTGTTAATTGCACTAATTGCATTATATGATTGACAGTCGCCAGGGAATAAACGGCAACTCATCTCTTACTCGCGTATAAGCAATAAATACTCAATATTAGATCATTATTATTGTTATTTTGTCTGACTCAATCAGTTTTGCACTCTTTTTTTCTCTCCTCTTTTTTAATATAGCAAAATTAAACAGGACAATATTATAATATCATAATGTTATTTTGTATTATACTTTTCTTTATTCATATCTGTGTAATTGCTTTAATACAGAAAAAACTATACAGGACAATCATAATAAAAAATAGAATCAAATTATTATAATTGTTCATTTATTATTGTTATTTTTGCTTGAAGCTTCACTTCACAAACAAAAATGATAAAAAGTATATTCTGCAACATTTTATCTGCACCTGCACAGATTCGTAAGCGCAAATTGGAGAAGGCCGACATCTTGGAGCTCACCGTGAGACACGTCAAGCACCTCCAGAAGACTCAGACATGTACGCCATTCCCATGTTATTAAAAAACTCATCACATTTATAGTCTTTTTCCTCCTATATTGGTCCTCATTATTGTATTTTTTCCCCAGATTTTTGCAGGCGTGGCGAGCTCTCCGACTACCATAAAGGCTTCCAAAGTTGTCTGGCCAACTTCAACCACTACCTGCTGATGGCCGACAAAAACGTCACCGACAGAAACCGCCTGAAGTTGGCGCAGTTGCGCGCCAAACTGTGCGCCGGCGGCGCGCCACAGGACGCGATCAGCACCATGGACAGCGGCCTGGCGCAGCAGTTGGCGAGGAGAGCCGAGGAGGACGAGTCGAGCTCGGTTGTGCGGGGCCGTGACAGCGAGCACAGTCGTGGGTCCAAACAACGTGGGCTTGTCACGACCACCTCATCCAAAGACACACGTGGGAAAAGCGCCACACAGAAGAAGTCCACGGGTCCCATTCAGGACAAAGTGTGGCGACCGTGGTAGAGCTGCACTGAAATATATATTGGTTTATAATTGCACTGTATGGAAGTTATTGCTTATATTATACTTGTCTATCTCTCAATAAAAAGAAGGTATTATTTTGTACGGATTTTAGTATTCTGCATGCAACCAACAAAAGCCTATACAGCCACCATTTTGTATCACAATGATTGTATTTTAGATTTTTTATTATTATTTGTAACTGCATTGCTTTTGAGTATGAACTTCTATTTTATTTAGCAATATTTTTTACATTTTTTTATAGAGATGTCCGATAATATCGGCCGATAAATGCTTTAAAATGTAATATCGGAAATTATCGGTATTGTTTTTTTTTTTTTTTTTTTTTGTTTTTTTTAATTAAATCAACATAAAAAACACAAGAAACACTTACAATTAGTGCACCAACCCAAAAAACCTCCCTCCCCCATTCACACTCATTCACACAAAAGGGTTTTTTCTTTCTGTTATTAATATTCTGGTTCCTACATTATATATCAATATATATCAATACAGTCTGCAAGGGATACAGTCCGTAAGCACACATGATTGTGCGTGCTGCTGGTCCACTAATAGTACTGACCTTTAACAGTTAATTTTACTCATTTTCATTAATTACTAGTTTCTATGTAACTGTTTTTATACTGTTTTACTTTCTTTTTTATTCAAGAAAATGTTTTTAAATTTATTTATCTTATTTTATTATTATTTTTAAAAAAGGACCTTATCTTCACCATACCTGGTTGTCCAAATTAGGCATAATAATGTGTTAATGCCACGACTGTATATATCGGTATCGGTTGATATCGTATCTGTAATTAAGAGTTGGACAATATCGGAATATCAGATATCGGCAAAAAGCTATTATCGGACATCCCTATTTTTTTATTTTTTTATTAAATGTTCGAGATGAATACAATGATAAAATAAATCCAAGAGTATGTAAATTTCTTCTAAAGCTATTATTGGTAACAGTCACATATATAACAGTGTTTTATGTGTCTCCCAGATCTATAGTTTAAGTTGGCACGTTGTGTAAATCGTAAATAAAAACAGAATACAATAATTTGCAAATCCTTTTCAACTTGTATTCAATTGAATAGACTGCAAAGACAAGATATTTAATGTTCCAACTGAGAAACTTTTTTTTTTTTTTTTTTGCAAATAATCATTAACTTAGAATTTAATGGCAGCAACACATTGCAAAAAAGTTGGCACAGGGGCATGTTCACCACTGTGTTACATGGCCTTTCCTTTTAACAACACTCAGTAAATGTTTGGGAACTGAGGAGACCAATTTTTGAAGCTTTTCAGGTGGAATTCTTTCCCGTTCTTGCTTGATGTACAGCTTAAGTTGTTCAACAGTCTGGGGGAGGCCAGTCTAGTACCCGCACTCTTTTACTATGAAGCCACGCTGTTGTAACACGTGGCTTGGCATTGTCTTGCTGAAATAAGCAGGGGCGTCCATGATATCGTTGCTTGGATGGCAACATACGTCGCTCCAAAACCTGTATGTACCTTTCAGCATTAATGGCGCCTTCACAGATGTGTAAGTTACCCATGTCTTTGGCACTAATACACCCCCATACTATCACATTTAAACTTGTTCTCGTTAAATTTGCTCTTTTATGAATTTGGTTTATTTCTATGTTTTACAAAATATTTGTAAAATGTATTCATATTTTCAATATGTTATTATATTTTACAGTATATTGTTATACTTTATATTATATATTTTTTGTATTATATTTTCATATTGTATATTATAATATATTCTTCATATATTATATAATATAACATTTTAAAATTTTACATCATATGCTAATATTTTATTTTATACTATATTTTTTATATGTTCTTTTGTATTTTTAGAATTTGCGGCCTTGGGCGCAAATGCCCATGGCTTAGACCAGTGTTTTTCAACCTTTTTGAGCCAAGGCACATTTTTTGCGTTGAAAAAATGCGGAGGCACACCACCAGCAGAAATCATTAAAAAACAAAACTGAGTTGACAGTAAAAAGTCATTGTCGCAATTGTTGGATATGACTTTAAACCATAACTAACCATGCATCAATACAACTCTTGTCTCAAAGTAGGTGTACTGTCACTACCTGTCACATCACGCCATGACTTATTTTAAGTTTGTTGGTGTTTTCCTGTGTGTAGTGTTTTAGTTCTTGTATTGTGCTCCTATTTTGGTGTTTTTTTTCCTCTTTTTTTGGTATTTTCCTGTAGCAGTTTCATGTCTTCCTTTGAGCGATATTTCCCGCATCTACTTTGTTTTAGCAATCAAGAACATTTCATTTGCTTTTATCCTTCTTTGTGGGGACATTGTTGATTGTCATGTCATGTTCGGATGTACACTGTGGACGCCGTCTTTGCTCCACAGTAAGTCTTTGCTGTTGTCCAGCATTCTGTTTTTGTTTACTTTGTAGCCCGTTCAGTTTTAGTTTCGTTCTGCGTAGCATTCCCTAACCTTCAATGCCTTTTCTTAGGGGCACTCACCTTTTGTTTATTTTTGGTTTAAGCATTAAACACCTTTTTACCTGCACGCTGCCTCCCGCTATTTCCGACATCTACAAAGCAATTAGCTACCTGCTGCCACCTACTGATATGGAAGAGTATTACACGGTTACTCTGCCGAGCTCTAGACAGCACCGACACTCAACAACAACACATCATTTGCAGACTATAATTACTGGTTTGCAAACAATATTTTTAACCCAAACAGGTGAAATTAGATCATCTCCCACGGCACACCAGACTGTATCTCACCGCACACTAGTGTGCCGCGGCACAGTGGTTGAAAAACACTGGTTTAGATAATATAAGCTAATTTTAGATTAATATTCTATACAAGTAAGCCTATATTTTACGTTAGTTATTAAATGTTATTACATCTGCATTTTTAATACTATTGATTTTTACTTTTATTAAAATTAACTTTATTAATTAATTCCCCTTCATTTTTGGTCATTTTTCCATTGAGAATTATTGGGAAACACGTGTTTACATGACATTACACGTTGGTTCGTATGAGGCTACCATAGTTTAATTCCCAATGCCCCTTGTGGAATGACTGGAAGTAAAGAACTGCATAATAACAGCGAGCTGCATTCAGCGGCTCCTTTAAGTTGGGTTTCCTTCCTGCATCTGTTTGAAGTGTTCAGAGTTGTTTTTTGTTTTGTATTTTTGCAGGGGCGTCATAAAATGTGGGCTTTTATGGAGGATCTCTAATGGAGAGTGAGAGGATGGCACCTTGCAGCGAGGAGAATCGCTCATACGCCCACTTGTCTCTCACACTTTTGCCCACACAGAAGACGGATGCTTCTGTATGTTGATGCTCCCCAAAGCCCAATAGCATATTTCAGGCAAAATATATATATATAAAATATATGTATATATATTAGTTAGCTTTGCCTCTATTAAAATATTTAATCCGGGGAAGACGAAGCCATAGAAACATGCTAACAACAGACTAACAATAGCCATGGTTGTTGTTTTAAACTATTATTAAATTACCAACATTATCCTTATAACATTTCAGAAATCTATTGCAATTTTCATAACATTTTTATTAGCGACGTGGTAAATCGTGACGTTGTAGAAAAGCGAAGAAAAAATGTTAGCAGAGGATGGTTTCGATCCATCGACCTCTGGGTTATGGGCCCAGCACGCTTCCGCTGCGCCACTCTGCTTCTTCGCCTCCGCCAATATTTTTGCCTCTAAAAACACTCTCTCATTAAGGTAATTAGTAATTATTTACCAACGTTAATTCCTAATGATGCAATAAGCACTTTCTCTTATTGTGTTAAATAATTTTTTTTGGAAAAAACAACAACAACACCCCATTAAATATCCATCGTGAAATATAATTCATAAGATTAGAATGTATACCTTCGAATGTACGCAAGGGACTTCCATTCTATTTTTTTCAATATATTGAACGATACACAAACCTCCCGCTAGGTGGCAGCACTGCTCCAATTAATCAACCAGGAAACATGACCCATACATATATAAAACCCTTCAATTTGCCAGTAATGATCCATCCATCCAGTTTTTTTCTACCGCTTGTCCCTCTCGGGGTTACGGGGGTGTCTGGAGCCTATCCAGGGTGCACCCTGAATGATGACATAAATATATTTTGTCAGATTCTCATTAGGATTCCAATTCAGGGGGTGTGTGAACAATGTTTTGTCTCCGACAGGGGGCGTGGTAGAACACATTTGAGAACCACCGGATTAACCACACTGCGTGTCTAAATTAGGGCCCAAAGCAGAATTTTATTTTGAGCCACAAATGACAAGAATTAATTACATTTACTTACGTGAAACAATTTTTATACTTTTTTTTTTTTATCAAACTTGAATTAAACTTGATGCATGTACTAAAACCAAATAATGTTAAATACACTATATTGCCAAAAGTATTTGGCCACCTATCCAAATGATGAGAATCAGGTGTCCTAATCACTTGGCCCGGCCACAGGTGTATAAAATCAAGCACTTAGGCATGGAGACTGTTTCTACAAACATTTGTGAAAGAATGAGCCAGGATCAGGAGCTCAGTGATTTCCAGCGTGGAACTGTCAAAGGATGCCACCTGTGCAACAAATCCAGTCGTGAAATTTCCTCGCATCCTAAATATTCCAAAGTGAACTGTCGGCTTTATTATAAGAAAATGGAAGAGTTTGGGAACAACAGCAACTCAGCCACCAAGTGGTAGGCCACGTAAACTGACAGAGAGGTCAGCGGATGCTGAAGCGCATAGTGCAAAGACTTTCTGCACAGTCACTTGCTACAGAGCTCCAAACTGTATGTGACCTTCCAATTAGCCCACGTACAGTACGCAGAGAGCTTCATGGAATGGGTTTCCATGGCCGAGCAGCTGCATCTAAGCCCTACATCACCAAGTCCAATGCAAAGCGTGGGATGCAGTGGTGTAAAGCACGTCGCCACTGGACTCTAGAGCAGTGGAAATGCCTTCTCTGGAGTGATGACTCACGCTTTACCATCTGGCAATCTGATGGACGGGTCTGGGTTTGGAGGTTGCCAGGAGAACGGTACATTTTGGACTGCATTGTGCCGAGTGTGAAATTTGGTGGAGGAGGAATTATGGTGTGGGGTTGTTTTTCAGGAGTTGGGCTTGGCCCCTTAGTTCCAGTGAAAGGAACTTTGAATGCTCTAGGATACCAAAACATTTTGGATAATTCCATGCTCCCAACCTTGTGGGAACAGTTTGGAGCGAGCCCCTTCCTCTTCCAACATGACTGTGCACCAGTGCACAAAGCAAGGTCCATAAAGACATGGATGGCAGAGTCTGATGTGGATGAACTTGACTGGCCTGCACAGAGTCCTGACCTGAACCCGATAGAACACCTTTGGGATGAAGTAGAACAGAGACTGAGAGCCAGGCCTTCTAGACCAACATCAGTGTGTGACCTCACCAATGCGCTTTTGGAAGAATGATGGGAAATTCCGATGAACACACTCCGCAACCTTGTGGACAGCCTTCCCAGAAGAGTTGAAGCTGTAATAGCTGCACCGACATCATATTGAACCCTATGGGTCAGGAATGGGATGGCACTTCAAAGTTCATATGTGAGTTAAGGCAGGTGGCCAAATACTTTTGGCAATATAGTGTATGTAAAACCTGATTCACCCAGTATACTCCTTTATGACTCTCTGGCGGAATTTGCCATTATATTCATATCAGTGGCGGAGCAGGAATGCGCTAGGAATAAGTTTGCGGTACAATTTCATATGACGCGCCCTGCCATTTAGTAAATGACATTTTACATGCAATATTTCTGCAAAACGCCCCTTTACACCAAGGATCGCATATGCACCTGCTCTGCGTATCGTGCACCACACTGACATGTGGGGTCAAATAAAATTAGGGTTTCAAGCTGGCTATAGGGTTACAAATGGGTTAGGGTTTCCAGTTAGGGTTGGGGTAAGATTAATGAGCATTACACCAACCGTAACAATATTTAGTGATGGAATGCAAAGCGGCGGGCAAAAACACACTTGATGCATTCGTTGGTGATTTTAATCGGTCACATACTTTTTTTTTCTTTTTTAATCAAAACAAAGTCATCATCTCATAACAATTAAACATCAGTCATATTTGAACCATATATCTCTGAATATGTTACAAAATCAAATATTGTAAACACAACAGATTACCAAAGTCAATGTATTGATGTGATGCTAGGAAAGAAAAAAGGTGCACTAAATATTATAGACAACTTATACAAACCCCGTTTCCATATGAGTTGGGAGATTGTGTTAGATGTAAATATAAACGCAATACAACGATTTGCAAATCATTGTATTCCGTTTATATTTACATCTAACACAATTTCGGGGTTTGTAAATGACAACAAATTATAAGGGATGTCCGATAATGGCTTTTTGCCGATATCCGATATTCCGATATTGTCCAACTCTTTAATTACCGATACCGATATCAACCGAAACCGATATCAACCGATATATGCAGTCGTGGAATTAACACATTATTATGCCTAATTTGGACAACCAGGTATGGTGAAGATAAGGTACTTTGGTTAACACTGTTGGCCACCAAGCAAGGGGTACTGGGTTCAAATCCCAGTAGGGAGTTAGTGTTTTGTTTCACTATCATTGTGATTTTGTGAGACAGGTTCTCAACTAAATATGTAATTGGGGACGGAAATCTCCTTTCAAGAAGACCACAGATAGCTGAATGGTTAAAGCAGCTAGCTCCCAATCAAAGGGTTCTGCGTTCAAATCCCAGTCAGGTCACTCTGAAGGTAGTAAAGATCTAGTCAGAGGAATAAATCTTTTGTATGATAGTTTAAAGAATCTCAATTATATATGTCATTGGGGCCCAAAATCTAGTAACAAAAAGACTAAGGGTAGCTGAATGGTTAAACAGCTAGCTCCCAATCATAGGGTTCTGCGTTCAATCCCAGTCAGATCAATGATCTTTGATTTGTGTTTTGTAACATGTATTTAAAACAACAGAGTGCTCCTGTCTTAGAAAGGATTTTTGACCTGCATT
Source organism: Entelurus aequoreus (assembly GCF_033978785.1). Lineage (NCBI taxonomy): Eukaryota > Metazoa > Chordata > Actinopteri > Syngnathiformes > Syngnathidae > Entelurus > Entelurus aequoreus. Next base: position 73,357,308 of record NC_084737.1, read on the forward strand.
TTTCCACAGTACAGTGCTCCCGTCAAACAAGATCTTTGATTAGTGTTTTGTAACACCTCCACTCCACTGTATTATCCTGAATCAGATGCACCTGTGTGAGGTCGTTAGCTGCATAAAGACACCTGTCCAATCAGTAAGAGCCAAACATTCAGCATGGCTAAGAGCAAAGAGCTGTCCAAAGACACCAGAGACAAAATGGTACAACTCCACAAGGATGGAAAGGGCTACGGAGAAATTGCCAAGCAGCTTGGTGAAAAAAGGTCCACTGTTGGAGCAATCATTAGAAAATGGAAGAAGCTAAACATGACGGTCAATCTCAATGGGAGTGGAGCCCCATGCAAGATATCACCTGGTGGGGTCTCAATGATGCTAAGAAAGGTGAGGAATCAGCCCAGGACTACACGGCAGGACTTGGTCAATGACCTGAAAAGAGCTGGGACCACTGTTTCCATGGTCACTGTTGGTAATAACGTCATGGTTTGAAATCATGCATGGCACGGAAGGTTCCCCTGCTTAAACCAGAACATGTTAAGGCCCGTCTTAAGTTTGCCAATGACCATTTGGATGATCCAGAGGAGTCATGGGAGAAAGTGTTGTGGACAGTGTTTTATCACATCTCTATCATAGTTTACAGACACAGGTTCACCATTACATCTGGTCTTAAGAAAACCCAAGGTAGCTCAGTGGGTAACATCAATACTGTTAACCAAGGGGTACTGGGTTCAAGTCCCACTTACAGTTTTATATCATAGTTTACTGAGACAGGTTCTCAATTAAATGTTTCATTGGGGCCCGAAAACTTTGTTCTAGAAGACCAAAGATAGCTGAAGGGCTAAACAGCTACCTCCCGATCAAAGGGTTCTGGGTTCAATCCCAGTCAGGTCACTCTACAACTACTAAATATCCACTCAGAGCAATTCATCTTTTAAATGAAAGTTTACTGAGACAGTTCTCAATTATATATGTCATTGGGGCCCGGAAATCTGGCAACAAAAAGAGCAAGGATGGCTGAATGGTTAAACAGCTACCTCTCAATCAAAGGGTTCTGGGTTCAATCCCAGTCAGGTCACTCTACAACTACTAAATATCCACTCGGAGCAATTAGTCTTTTAAATGAAAGTTTACTGAGACAGTTCTCAAATATATATGTCATTGGGGCCCGGAAATCTGTTAATAAAAAGAACAAGAATGGCTGAATGGTTGAACAGCTAGCTTACAATCAAAGGGTTCTGGGTTCAATCCCAGTCTGGTCACTCTACAACTACTAAATATCCACTCAGAGCAATTAATCTTTTAAATGAAAGTTTACTGAGACAGTTCTCAATTATATATGTCATTGGGGCCCGGAAATCTGGCAATTGTATGGCCGAGGATAGCTGAATGGTTAAACATCTAGCTCCCAACAAAGGGTTCATGGGTTCAATCCCAGTCCAAGGTCCAAGCAAGGGTGGGGAGTAGCGTTATGTGGGGGTGTATCACCTCCCCCACACAGAGTAAAGTCAAGTGGTAGCTGGTTAATTAACTTATAGTTAAAAAGGTAAGTATGAGTAATAATAATAACAAATAGTCTACAGTCCAAAAGTCAAAGGTAACCTCGGGGGTTAGCTCCTCCTCCTTGCCGAGGCTAAAGTTGGCTGGGATGGGCGGGAATAGAAAGATAGATAATTAATTCATTGTGAGTGTTGACCAATCAGCTCTCCTGGTCTGACTAATTGCAGTTGAGATAATAAAAAAAAAAAAAAACTGCAATTGATACAATAAAGAAATAATAATTGAATAATAAAAAAATAAGATGAAAAAAAACATGTTTGTCTTGCAATTGAGATAATTACAATTGAGATAATTGGAATGGAGATAATTAATTTTAATTATCTTAATTAATTGTGATAATTAATTATCTCCATTGAGATAATTAAAATTAATTATCTCCATTCCAATTAACTCAATTGTAATTATCTCAATTGCAAGACAGACATGTTTTTTTTCATCTTATTTTTTTATTATCCAATTATTTTTTTTTTTTATTGTATCAATTGCAGTTTTTTTTTATTTTTTATTATCTCAACTGCAATTAGTCAGACCAGGAGAGCTGATTGGTCAACACTCACAATGAATTAATTATCTATCTTTCTATTCCCGCCCATCCCAGCCAACTTTAGCCTCGGCAAGGAGGAGGAGCTAACCCCCGAGGTTACCTTTGACTTTTGGACTATAGACTATTTGTTATTATTATTACTCATACTTACCTTTTTAACTATAAGTTAATTAACCAGCTACCACTTGACTTTACTCTGTGTGGGGGAGGTGATACACCCCCACATAACGCTACTCCCCACCCTTGCTTGGACCTTGGACTGGGATTGAACCCATGAACCCTTTGTTGGGAGCTAGATGTTTAACCATTCAGCTATCCTCGGCCATACAATTACCAGATTTCCGGGCCCCAATGACATATATAATTGAGAACTGTCTCAGTAAACTTTCATTTAAAAGATTAATTGCTCTGAGTGGATATTTAGTAGTTGTAGAGCGACCAGACTGGGATTGAACCCAGAACCCTTTGATTGTAAGCTAGCTGTTTAACCATTCAGCCATCCTTGCTCCTTTTGTTGTCAGATTTCCGGGCCCCAATGACATATATAATTGAGAACTGTCTCAGTAAACTTTAATTTAAAAGATTAATTGCTCTGACTTGATATTTACTAGTTTTAGAGTGACCTGACTGGGATTGAACCCAGAACCCTTTGATTGGGAGCTAGCTGTTTAACCCTTCAGCTATCTTTGGTCTTCTAGAACAAAGTTTTCAGGCCCCAATGAAACATTTAATTGAGAACCTGTCTCAGTAAACTATGATATAAAACTGTAAGTGGGACTTGAACCCAGTACCCCTTGGTTAACAGTATTGATGTTACCCACTGAGCTACCTTGGGTTTTCTTAAGACCAGATTTAAGGGTGAACCTGTGTCTGTAAACTATGATAGAGATGTGATAAAACACTGTCCACAACACTTTCTCCCATGACTCCTCTGGATCATCCAAATGGTCATTGGCAAACTTCAGACGGGCCTTAACATGTTCTGGTTTAAGCAGGGGAACCTTCCGTGCCATGCATGATTTCAAACCATGACGTTATTACCAACAGTGACCATGGAAACAGTGGTCCCAGCTCTTTTCAGGTCATTGACCAAGTCCTGCCGTGTAGTCCTGGGCTGATTCCTCACCTTTCTTAGCATCATTGAGACCCCACCAGGTGATATCTTGCATGGGGCTCCACTCCCATTGAGATTGACCGTCATGTTTAGCTTCTTCCATTTTCTAATGATTGCTCCAACAGTGGACCTTTTTTCACCAAGCTGCTTGGCAATTTCTCCGTAGCCCTTTCCATCCTTGTGGAGTTGTACCATTTTGTCTCTGGTGTCTTTGGACAGCTCTTTGCTCTTAGCCATGCTGAATGTTTGGCTCTTACTGATTGTATGGGGTGGACAGGTGTCTTTATGCAGCTAACGACCTCACACAGGTGCATCTGATTCAGGATAATACAGTGGAGTGCTCCTGTCACAGAACACTAATCAAAGATCTTGTTTGACGGGAAAATGCAGGTCAAAGATCCTTTCTAAGACAGGAGCACTCTGTTGTTTTAAATACATGTTACAAAACACAAATCAAAGATCATTGATCTGACTGGGATTGAACGCAGAACCCTATGATTGGGAGCTAGCTGTTTAACCATTCAGCTATCCTTAGTCTTTTTGTTGCTAGATTTTGGGCCCCAATAACATATATAATTGAGAACCTTTAAACTATCATACAAAAGATTTATTCCTCTGACTAGATCTTTACTACCTTCAGAGTGACCTGACTGGGATTTGAACCCAGAACCCTTTGATTGGGAGCTAGCTGCTTTAACCATTCAGCTATCTGTGGTCTTCTTGAAAGGAGATTTCCGTCCCCAATGACATATTTAGTTGAGAACCTGTCTCAGTAAACTATGATATAAAAGAGTAATTTCTCTGACTGGATCTTTCCTAGTCACCAAACGATCTGACTGGGATTTGAACCCAGTCCCATTTGATTGGGCACTAGCTGCTTTGACCACTAAGCTATTCTTGGTCTTCTTGAAGCTAGATTTCGGGCCCCAATGACATATTCAATTGAGAACCTGTCTCACAAAATCACAATGATAGTGAAACAAAACACTAACTCCCTACTGGGATTTGAACCCAGTACCCCTTGCTTGGTGGCCAACAGTGTTAACCACTCAGCTACCCCAGGTCTTGCAGAGCTAGATTCCAGGCCCTAATGACAAATATAATCGAGGACCCGTCTTAGTGAACTACGATGGAGGTGAACCAAAACTTTGGAGCTTTGTTAAGTTACTGATCAAGCAAATAGTCAATCATGACATTGCTGGTTTTACTGCTGTTGGGCAGCACACACACACAGAGTACTTACAAGCAGACACAGTGTGTAGACAGAAAAGGGAGAATGGACGCATTTTGGTGTAAAAAGTAAAGATAAAGGTGAAGTTATAACACTGAAACACCCTCAGGAAGAGCTGCTTTAAGACATGGCTAACTAGCTCGCAGCTAACACACATCCACAGTGTTTCAGCTACTTCTAAATCACTAATCCTGGCCTCCATGGCGACAAATAAAGTAAGTTTTTTACAAGTAGCATTATCACTGGAGGATGAGGAATACCTAAACATGCTTCACTACACACCGTAGGAGGATACAATATCTCACCGCCATCACAATGTAAACAAATGCCATTGGTGGATCTACACCTGACATCTACCGTAATGATACCAAGTACAAGAGCGTATCTAGTCGATACTACTATGATTACATCGATATTTTTTATCGTCACAAAATCTTTTTTCCTTTTTTTAAAATGTATATTAGGTTTATAAAGTCAGTAAATACGTCCCTGGACACATGAGGACTTTGAAAATGACTAATGTATGATCCTGTAACTACTTGGTATCAGATCGATACCTAAATGTGTGGTATCATCCAAAACTAATGTAAAGTATCAAAGAAGAGAAGAATAAGTGATTATTACATTTGAACAAAAGTGTAGATAGAAAATGTTGAAACAGAAAATAAGCAGATTTTAACAGCAAATGAACAAGTAGATTAATAAGCAATTTTTGCAGTTTGTCCCTCATAATGTGTACAAAATAATAGGTAGATAAATGACACAATGTGTTAATGCATACGTCAGCAGACTAATTAGGAGTCTTTGTTTGTTTACTTATTACTAAAAGACAAGTTGTCTAGTACGTTCACTTTTTTATTTGAGGACTAAATGACAATAATAAACATATGTTTCATGTACACTAAGATGTTTTGTTCAAATAAAGCTAATAATGCAATTTTTTGTGGTACCCTTTTTTTAGAAAAGTATCAAAATACATTTTGGTACCGGTACTGTTACGTAAGACGAAGGGGGAAGGAGACGGTACGACAGCAGGAGGTCTAGCTCAACGGGTTTTATTTGAGCTTGATGATTACGTAGGGTGTGTATGCTACTATGTGTGTGGATGCAGGGCTATGTGTAGAAGTTAACCAAATATAAGTTACCAGAGGTTATTGTAAGTGTGTGTTGGTTGTGGCAGCAAACAAGTCCAGAGGGGCGAAGCAAAAGAGGTTCGTGATCCGAGCGAGGTCCGTGGGGGCAGGAGAGAGGCGTCCAGAAGTCCAGGTCCGAGTGCGGGGGTCGAGGAAGGCAGTCAGAGTCCAGGGGGAAGATCGGCAGGTGAGGCGCACGGCTCACTGCGGAGACACGGAGGTACTGTGGGAACAGGAGATGCCATTTTTAGGTTTTGTAGGGACTCCTGATGACGTTTTGAGACATCTCCTACAACTACAGCACCAGAATTGTGCTGCTGAAGCAAGTCCGTTTTTTGGAATTTTTACGACAGGGTCCCCCCTTACGACATTTTAGCAAAAAATGTTTTTCGTAAAATATGCATTTTCTTACATTTACGGGTTTAGTCGGGACTCCTGATGACGTTTTGAGACTTCTCCTACAACTACAGCACCAGAATTGTGCTGCTGAAGCAAGTCCGTCTTTTGGAGTTTTTACGACAGGGTCCCCCCTTACGACATTTTAGCAAAAAATGTTTTGCGTAAAAAATGCATTTTCTTACATTTACGGGTTTAGTCGGGACTCCTGATGACGTTTTGAGACATCTCCTACAACTACAGCACCAGAATTGTGCTGCTGAAGCAAGTCCGTTTTTTGGAATTTTTACGACAGGGTCCCCCCTTACGACATTTTAGCAAAAAATGTTTTTCTTAAAAAATGCATTTTCTTACATTTACGGGTTTAGTCGGGACTCCTGATGATGTTTTGAGACATCTCCTACAACTACAGCACCAGAATTGTGCTGCTGAAGCAAGTCTGTTTTTTGGAATTTTTACGACAGGGTCCCCCCTTACGACATTTTAGCAAAAAATGTTTTTCGTAAAAAATGCATTTTCTTACATTTTCTTACATTTACGGGTTTAGTCGGGACTCCTGATGACGTTTTGAGACATCTCCTACAACTACAGCACCAGAATTGTGCTGCTGAAGCAAGTCTGTTTTTGGAATTTTTTTTTGTAAAAAAAAAGTTTTCCCAAAAAAAAGCATTTTATGCCATTTTTAGGTTTTGTAGGGACTCCTGATGACGTTTTGAGACATCTCCTACAACTACAGCACCAGAATTGTACTGCTGAAGCAAGTCCGTTTTTTGGAATTTTTACGACAGTTACGAAATTTTAGCAAAAAATGTTTTTCGTAAAAAATGCATTTTCTTACATTTACGGGTTTAGTCGGGACTCCTGATGACGTTTTGAGACATCTCCTACAACTACAGCACCAGAATTGTGCTGCTGAAGCAAGTCTGTTTTTTGGAATTTTTACGACAGGGTCCCCCCTTACGACATTTTAGCAAAAAATGTTTTTCTTAAAAAATGCATTTTCTTACATTTTCTTACATTTACGGGTTTAGTCGGGACTCCTGATGATGTTTTGAGACATCTCCTACAACTACAGCACCAGAATTGTGCTGCTGAAGCAAGTCCGTTTTTTTGAATTTTTTTACGACATTTTGCAAAATATTTTTTTTCCCGTAAAATATGCATTTTCTTCTAATTTCTTCCATTTTCGGGTTTTGTCGGGACTCCTGATGACGTTTTGAGACATCTCCTACAACTACAGCACCAGAATTGTGCTGCTGAAGCAAGTCCGTTTTTTTGAATTTTTTTTACGACATTTTGCAAAATATTTTTTTTCCGTAAAATATGCAATTTCTTCCATTTTCGGGTTTAGTCGGGACTCCTGATGACGTTTTGAGACATCTCCTACAACTACAGCACCAGAATTGTGCTGCTGAAGCAAGTCCGTTTTTTGGAATTTTTACGACAGGGTCCCCCCTTACGACATTTTAGCAAAAATTTTTTTTCTTAAAAAATGCATTTTCTTACATTTTCTTACATTTACGGGTTTAGTCGGGACTCCTGATGACGTTTTGAGACATCTCCTACAACTACAGCACCAGAATTGTGCTGCTGAAGCAAGTCCGTTTTTTGGAATTTTTACGACAGGGTCCCCCCTTACGACATTTTAGCAAAAAATATTTTTCTTAAAAAATGCATTTTCTTACATTTACGGGTTTAGTCGGGACTCCTGATGATGTTTTGAGACATCTCCTACAACGACAGCACCAGAATTGTGCTGCTGAAGCAAGTCTGTTTTTTGGAATTTTTACGACAGGGTCCCCCCTTACGACATTTTAGCAAAAAATGTTTTTCGTAAAAAATGCATTTTCTTACATTTTCTTACATTTACGGGTTTAGTCGGGACTCCTGATGACGTTTTGAGACATCTCCTACAACTACAGCACCAGAATTGTGCTGCTGAAGCAAGTCTGTTTTTGGAAAAAATTTTTGTAAAAAAAAAGTTTTCCCAAAAAAAAGCATTTTATGCCATTTTTAGGTTTTGTAGGGACTCCTGATGACGTTTTGAGACATCTCCTACAACTACAGCACCAGAATTGTACTGCTGAAGCAAGTCCGTTTTTTGGAATTTTTACGACAGGGTCCCCCCTTACGAAATTTTAGCAAAAAATGTTTTTCGTAAAAAATGCATTTTCTTACATTTACGGGTTTAGTCGGGACTCCTGATGACGTTTTGAGACATCTCCTACAACTACAGCACCAGAATTGTGCTGCTGAAGCAAGTCTGTTTTTTTGAATTTTTTTACGACATTTTGCAAAATATTTTTTTCCCCGTAAAATATGCATTTTCTTCTAATTTCTTCCATTTTCGGGTTTTGTCGGGACTCCTGATGACGTTTTGAGACATCTCCTACAACTACAGCACCAGAATTGTGCTGCTGAAGCAAGTCCGTTTTTTTGATTTTTTTTTACGACATTTCGCAAAATATTTTTTTTCCGTAAAATATGCATTTTCTTCTAATTTCTTCCATTTTCGGGTTTAGTCGGGACTCCTGATGACGTTTTGAGACATCTCCTACAACTACAGCACCAGAATTGTGCTGCTGAAGCAAGTCCGTTTTTTGGAATTTTTACGACAGGGTCCCCCCCCTTACGACATTTTAGCAAAAAATGTTTTTCTTAAAAAATGGATTTTCTTACATTTTCTTACATTTACGGGTTTAGTCGGGACTCCTGATGACGTTTTGAGACATCTCCTACAACTACAGCACCAGAATTGTGCTGCTGAAGCAAGTCTGTTTTTGGAATTTTTTTTTGTAAAAAAAAAAAGTTTTCCCAAAAAAAGCATTTTATGCCATTTTTAGGTTTTGTAGGGACTCCTGATGACGTTTTGAGACATCTCCTACAACTACAGCACCAGAATTGTGCTGTTGAAGCAAGTCCGTTTTTTGGAATTTTTACGACAGGGTCCCCCCTTACGACATTTTAGCAAAAAATGTTTTTCGTAAAAAATGCATTTTCTTACATTTTCTTACATTTACGGGTTTAGTCGGGACTCCTGATGACGTTTTGAGACATCTCCTACAACTACAGCACCAGAATTGTACTGCTGAAGCAAGTCCGTTTTTTGGAATTTTTACGACAAAAATGTTTTTCTTAAAAAATGCATTTTCTTACATTTACGGGTTTAGTCGGGACTCCTGATGACGTTTTGAGACATCTCCTACAACTACAGCACCAGAATTGTGCTGTTGAAGCAAGTCCGTTTTTTGGAATTTTTACGACAGGGTCCCCCCTTACGACATTTTAGCAAAAAATGTTTTTTGTAAAAAATGCATTTTCTTACATTTTCTTACATTTACGGGTTTAGTCGGGACTCCTGATGACGTTTTGAGACATCTCCTACAACTACAGCACCAGAATTGTGCTGCTGAAGCAAGTCTGTTTTTTGAATTTTTTTTTGTAAAAAAAAAGTTTTCCCAAAAAAAGCATTTTATGCCATTTTTAGGTTTTGTAGGGACTCCTGATGACGTTTTAAGACATCTCCTACAACTACAGCACCAGAATTGTACTGCTGAAGCAAGTCCGTTTTTTGGCATTTTTACGACAGGGTCCCCCCTTACGACATTTTAGCAAAACATTTTTTTCTTAAAAAAGGCATTTTCTTACATTTACGGGTTTAGTCGGGACTCCTGATGACGTTTTGAGACATCTCCTACAACTACAGCACCAGAATTGTGCTGCCGAAGAAAGTCCGTTTTTTTGAATTTTTTTTACGACATTTTGCAAAATATTTTTTTTCCGTAAAATATGCATTTTCTTCTAATTTCTTCCATTTTCGGGTTTAGTCGGGACTCCTGATGACGTTTTGAGACATCTCCTACAACTACAGCACCAGAATTGTGCTGCTGAAGCAAGTCCGTTTTTTGGAATTTTTACGACAGGGTCCCCCCTTACGACATTTTAGCAAAAAATGTTTTTCGTAAAAAATGCATTTTCCTACATTTACGGGTTTAGTCGGGACTCCTGATGACGTTTAAGGACATCTCCTACAACTACAGCACCAGAATTGTGCTGCTGAAGCAAGTCTGTTTTTGGAAAAAAAAATTGTAAAAAAAAAGTTTCCCCAAAAAAAGCATTTTATGCCATTTTTAGGTTTTGTAGGGACTCCTGATGACGTTTTGAGACATCTCCTACAACTACAGCACCAGAATTGTACTGCTGAAGCAAGTCCGTTTTTTGGAATTTTTACGACAAAAATGTTTTTCTTAAAAAATGCATTTTCTTACATTTACGGGTTTAGTCGGGACTCCTGATGACGTTTTGAGACATCTCCTACAACTACAGCACCAGAATTGTGCTGTTGAAGCAAGTCCGTTTTTTGGAATTTTTACGACAGGGTCCCCTCTTACGACATTTTAGCAAAAAATGTTTTTCGTAAAAAATGCATTTTCTTACATTTTCTTACATTTACGGGTTTAGTCGGGACTCCTGATGACGTTTTGAGACATCTCCTACAACTACAGCACCAGAATTGTGCTGCTGAAGCAAGTCCGTTTTTTGGAATTTTTACGACAGGGTCCCCCCTTACGACATTTTAGCAAAAAATGTTTTTCGTAAAAAATGCATTTTCTTACATTTACGGGTTTAGTCGGGACTCCTGATGACGTTTAAGGACATCTCCTACAACTACAGCACCAGAATTGTGCTGCTGAAGCAAGTCCGTTTTTTGGAATTTTTACGACAGGGTCCCCCTTACGACATTTTAGCAAAAAATGTTTTTCTTAAAAAATGCATTTTCTTACATTTACGGGTTTAGTCGGGACTCCTGATGACGTTTTGAGACATCTCCTACAACTACAGCACCAGAATTGTGCTGCTGAAGCAAGTCCGTTTTTTGGAATTTTTACGACAGGGTCCCCCTTACGACATTTTAGCAAAAAATGTTTTTCTTAAAAAATGCATTTTCTTACATTTTCTTACATTTACGGGTTTAGTCGGGACTCCTGATGACGTTTTGAGACATCTCCTAGAACTACAGCACCAGAATTGTGCTGCTGAAGCAAGTCCGTTTTTTGGAATTTTTACGACAGGGTCCCCCCTTACGACATTTTAGCAAAAAATGTTTTGCGTAAAAAATGCATTTTCTTACATTTTCTTACATTTACGGGTTTAGTCGGGACTCCTGATGACGTTTTGAGACATCTCCTACAACTACAGCACCAAAATTGTGCTGCTGAAGCAAGTCCGTTTTTTGGAATTTTTACGACAGGGTCCCCCCTTACGACATTTCAGCAAAAAATGTTTTGCGTAAAAAATGCATTTTCTTACATTTACGGGTTTAGTCGGGACTCCTGATGACGTTTTGAGACATCTCCTAGAACTACAGCACCAGAATTGTGCTGCTGAAACAAGACCGTTTTTTAAATTTTATTTTGTAAAAAAAAAGTTACCCAAAAAAAGCATTTTATGCCATTTTTAGGTTTTGTCGGGACTCCTGATGACGTTTTAAGACATCTCCTACAACTACAGCACCAGAATTGTGCTGCTGAAGCAAGTCTGTTTTTTGAAATTTTTTTTGGTGAAAAAAAGTTTTCCAAAAAAAAGCATTTCATGCCATTTTTAGGTTTTGTAGGGACTCCTGATGACGTTTTGAGACATCTCCTACAACTACAGCACCAGAATTGTGCTGCTGAAGCAAGTCCGTTTTTTGGAATTTTTACGACAGGGTCCCCCCTTACGACATTTTAGCAAAAAATGTTTTTCGTAAAAAATGCATTTTCTTACATTTACGGGTTTAGTCGGGACTCCTGATGACGTTTTGAGACATCTCCTACAACTACAGCACCAGAATTGTGCTGCTGAAACAAGACCGTTTTTTAAAATTTTTTTTGTAAAAAAAAAGTTTTCCCAAAAAAAGCATCTTATGCCATTTTTAGGTTTTGTCGGGACTCCTGATGACGTTTTAAGACATCTCCTACAACTACAGCACCAGAATTGTGCTGCTGAAGCAAGTCCGTTTTTTGGAATTTTTACGACAGGGTCCACCCTTACGACATTTTAGCAAAAAATGTTTTTCGTAAAATATGCATTTTCTTACATTTACGGGTTTAGTCGGGACTCCTGATGACGTTTTCAGACATCTCCTACAACTACAGCACCAGAATTGTGCTGCTGAAGCAAGTCCGTTTTTTGAATTTTTACGACAGGCTCCCCCCTTACGACATTTTAGCAAAAAATGTTTTTCGTAAAATATGCATTTTTTTTTACATTTTCTTACATTTACGGGTTTAGTCGGGACTCCTGATGACGTTTTGAGACATCTCCTAATACTACAGCACCAGAATTGTGCTGCTGAAACAAGACCGTTTTTTAAATTTTTTTTTGTAAAAAAAAAACTTTTCCCAAAAAAAGTATTTATGCCATTTTTAGGTTTTGTAGGGACTCCTGATGACGTTTTGAGACATCTCCTACAACTACAGCACCAGAATTGTACTGCTGAAGCAAGTCCGTTTTTTGGAATTTTTACGACAAAAATGTTTTTCTTAAAAAATGCATTTTCTTACATTTACGGGTTTAGTCGGGACTCCTGATGACGTTTTGAGACATCTCCTACAACTACAGCACCAGAATTGTGCTGCTGAAGCAAGTCCGTTTTTTGGAATTTTTACGACAGGGTCCCCCCTTACGACATTTTAGCAAAAAATGTTTTTCGTAAAAAATGCATTTTCTTACATTTACGGGTTTAGTCGGGACTCCTGATGACGTTTAAGGACATCTCCTACAACTACAGCACCAGAATTGTGCTGCTGAAGCAAGTCCGTTTTTTGGAATTTTTACGACAGGGTCCCCCTTACGACATTTTAGCAAAAAATGTTTTTCTTAAAAAATGCATTTTCTTACATTTACGGGTTTAGTCGGGACTCCTGATGACGTTTTGAGACATCTCCTACAACTACAGCACCAGAATTGTGCTGCTGAAGCAAGTCCGTTTTTTGGAATTTTTACGACAGGGTCCCCCTTACGACATTTTAGCAAAAAATGTTTTTCTTAAAAAATGCATTTTCTTACATTTTCTTACATTTACGGGTTTAGTCGGGACTCCTGATGACGTTTTGAGACATCTCCTAGAACTACAGCACCAGAATTGTGCTGCTGAAGCAAGTCCGTTTTTTGGAATTTTTACGACAGGGTCCCCCCTTACGACATTTTAGCAAAAAATGTTTTGCGTAAAAAATGCATTTTCTTACATTTTCTTACATTTACGGGTTTAGTCGGGACTCCTGATGACGTTTTGAGACATCTCCTACAACTACAGCACCAGAATTGTGCTGCTGAAGCAAGTCCGTTTTTTGGAATTTTTACGACAGGGTCCCCCCTTACGACATTTCAGCAAAAAATGTTTTGCGTAAAAAATGCATTTTCTTACATTTACGGGTTTAGTCGGGACTCCTGATTACGTTTTGAGACATCTCCTAGAACTACAGCACCAGAATTGTGCTGCTGAAACAAGACCGTTTTTTAAATTTTATTTTGTAAAAAAAAAGTTACCCAAAAAAAGCATTTTATGCCATTTTTAGGTTTTGTCGGGACTCCTGATGACGTTTTAAGACATCTCCTACAACTACAGCACCAGAATTGTGCTGCTGAAGCAAGTCTGTTTTTTGAAATTTTTTTTGGTGAAAAAAAGTTTTCCAAAAAAAAGCATTTCATGCCATTTTTAGGTTTTGTAGGGACTCCTGATGACGTTTTGAGACATCTCCTACAACTACAGCACCAGAATTGTGCTGCTGAAGCAAGTCCGTTTTTTGGAATTTTTACGACAGGGTCCCCCCTTACGACATTTTAGCAAAAAATGTTTTGCGTAAAAAATGCATTTTCTTACATTTACGGGTTTAGTCGGGACTCCTGATGACGTTTTGAGACATCTCCTACAACTACAGCACCAGAATTGTGCTGCTGAAACAAGACCGTTTTTTAAATTTTTTTTTGTAAAAAAAAAGTTTTCCCAAAAAAAGCATCTTATGCCATTTTTAGGTTTTGTCGGGACTCCTGATGACGTTTTAAGACATCTCCTACAACTACAGCACCAGAATTGTGCTGCTGAAGCAAGTCCGTTTTTTGGAATTTTTACGACAGGGTCCACCCTTACGACATTTTAGCAAAAAATGTTTTTCGTAAAATATGCATTTTCTGACATTTACGGGTTTAGTCGGGACTCCTGATGACGTTTTCAGACATCTCCTACAACTACAGCACCAGAATTGTGCTGCTGAAGCAAGTCCGTTTTTTGAATTTTTACGACAGGGTCCCCCCCCTTACGACATTTTAGCAAAAAATGTTTTTCGTAAAATATGCATTTTTTTTACATTTTCTTACATTTACGGGTTTAGTCGGGACTCCTGATGACGTTTTGAGACATCTCCTACAACTACAGCACCAGAATTGTGCTGCTGAAACAAGACCGTTTTTTAAATTTTTTTTTGTAAAAAAAAACTTTTCCCAAAAAAAGTATTTATGCCATTTTTAGGTTTTGTAGGGACTCCTGATGACGTTTTGAGACATCTCCTACAACTACAGCACCAGAATTGTGCTGCTGAAGCAAGTCCGTTTTTTTGAATTTTTACGACAGCAAAAATGTTAGCAAAAAATGTTTTTCGTAAAATATGCATTTTCTTACATTTTCTTACATTTACGGGTTTAGTCGGGACTCCTGATGACGTTTTGAGACATCTCCTACAACTACAGCACCAGAATTGTGCTGCTGAAGCAAGTCTGTTTTTTGAAATTTTTTTTGTGAAAAAAAGTTTTCCAAAAAAAGCATTTCATGCCATTTTTAGGTTTTGTAGGGACTCCTGATGACGTTTTGAGACATCTCCTACAACTACAGCACCAGAATTGTGCTGCTGAAGCAAGTCCGTTTTTTGGAATTTTTACGACAGGGTCCCCCCTTACGACATTTTAGCAAAAAATGTTTTTCTTAAAAAATGCATTTTCTTACATTTACGGGTTTAGTCGGGACTCCTGATGATGTTTTGAGACATCTCCTACAACTACAGCACCAGAATTGTGCTGCTGAAGCAAGTCTGTTTTTTGGAATTTTTACGACAGGGTCCCCCCTTACGACATTTTAGCAAAAAATGTTTTTCGTAAAAAATGCATTTTCTTACATTTTCTTACATTTACGGGTTTAGTCGGGACTCCTGATGACGTTTTGAGACATCTCCTACAACTACAGCACCAGAATTGTGCTGCTGAAGCAAGTCTGTTTTTGGAATTTTTTTTTGTAAAAAAAAAGTTTTCCCAAAAAAAAGCATTTTATGCCATTTTTAGGTTTTGTAGGGACTCCTGATGACGTTTTGAGACATCTCCTACAACTACAGCACCAGAATTGTACTGCTGAAGCAAGTCCGTTTTTTGGAATTTTTACGACAGTTACGAAATTTTAGCAAAAAATGTTTTTCGTAAAAAATGCATTTTCTTACATTTACGGGTTTAGTCGGGACTCCTGATGACGTTTTGAGACATCTCCTACAACTACAGCACCAGAATTGTGCTGCTGAAGCAAGTCTGTTTTTTGGAATTTTTACGACAGGGTCCCCCCTTACGACATTTTAGCAAAAAATGTTTTTCTTAAAAAATGCATTTTCTTACATTTTCTTACATTTACGGGTTTAGTCGGGACTCCTGATGATGTTTTGAGACATCTCCTACAACTACAGCACCAGAATTGTGCTGCTGAAGCAAGTCCGTTTTTTTGAATTTTTTTACGACATTTTGCAAAATATTTTTTTTCCCGTAAAATATGCATTTTCTTCTAATTTCTTCCATTTTCGGGTTTTGTCGGGACTCCTGATGACGTTTTGAGACATCTCCTACAACTACAGCACCAGAATTGTGCTGCTGAAGCAAGTCCGTTTTTTTGAATTTTTTTTACGACATTTTGCAAAATATTTTTTTTCCGTAAAATATGCAATTTCTTCCATTTTCGGGTTTAGTCGGGACTCCTGATGACGTTTTGAGACATCTCCTACAACTACAGCACCAGAATTGTGCTGCTGAAGCAAGTCCGTTTTTTGGAATTTTTACGACAGGGTCCCCCCTTACGACATTTTAGCAAAAAATGTTTTTCTTAAAAAATGCATTTTCTTACATTTTCTTACATTTACGGGTTTAGTCGGGACTCCTGATGATGTTTTGAGACATCTCCTACAACTACAGCACCAGAATTGTGCTGCTGAAGCAAGTCCGTTTTATGGAATTTTTACGAAAGGGTCCCCCCATACGACATTTTAGCAAAAAATTTTTTTCTTAAAAAATGCATTTTCTTACATTTTCTTACATTTACGGGTTTAGTCGGGACTCCTGATGACGTTTTGAGACATCTCCTACAACTACAGCACCAGAATTGTGCTGCTGAAGCAAGTCCGTTTTTTGGAATTTTTACGACAGGGTCCCCCCTTACGACATTTTAGCAAAAAATATTTTTCTTAAAAAATGCATTTTCTTACATTTACGGGTTTAGTCGGGACTCCTGATGATGTTTTGAGACATCTCCTACAACGACAGCACCAGAATTGTGCTGCTGAAGCAAGTCTGTTTTTTGGAATTTTTACGACAGGGTCCCCCCTTACGACATTTTAGCAAAAAATGTTTTTCGTAAAAAATGCATTTTCTTACATTTTCTTACATTTACGGGTTTAGTCGGGACTCCTGATGACGTTTTGAGACATCTCCTACAACTACAGCACCAGAATTGTGCTGCTGAAGCAAGTCTGTTTTTGGAAAAAATTTTTGTAAAAAAAAAGTTTTCCCAAAAAAAAGCATTTTATGCCATTTTTAGGTTTTGTAGGGACTCCTGATGACGTTTTGAGACATCTCCTACAACTACAGCACCAGAATTGTACTGCTGAAGCAAGTCCGTTTTTTGGAATTTTTACGACAGGGTCCCCCCTTACGAAATTTTAGCAAAAAATGTTTTTCGTAAAAAATGCATTTTCTTACATTTACGGGTTTAGTCGGGACTCCTGATGACGTTTTGAGACATCTCCTACAACTACAGCACCAGAATTGTGCTGCTGAAGCAAGTCTGTTTTTTTGAATTTTTTTACGACATTTTGCAAAATATTTTTTTCCCCGTAAAATATGCATTTTCTTCTAATTTCTTCCATTTTCGGGTTTTGTCGGGACTCCTGATGACGTTTTGAGACATCTCCTACAACTACAGCACCAGAATTGTGCTGCTGAAGCAAGTCCGTTTTTTTGATTTTTTTTTACGACATTTCGCAAAATATTTTTTTTCCGTAAAATATGCATTTTGTTCTAATTTCTTCCATTTTCGGGTTTAGTCGGGACTCCTGATGACGTTTTGAGACATCTCCTACAACTACAGCACCAGAATTGTGCTGCTGAAGCAAGTCCGTTTTTTGGAATTTTTACGACAGGGTCCCCCCCCTTACGACATTTTAGCAAAAAATGTTTTTCTTAAAAAATGGATTTTCTTACATTTTCTTACATTTACGGGTTTAGTCGGGACTCCTGATGACGTTTTGAGACATCTCCTACAACTACAGCACCAGAATTGTGCTGCTGAAGCAAGTCTGTTTTTGGAATTTTTTTTTGTAAAAAAAAAAAGTTTTCCCAAAAAAAGCATTTTATGCCATTTTTAGGTTTTGTAGGGACTCCTGATGACGTTTTGAGACATCTCCTACAACTACAGCACCAGAATTGTGCTGTTGAAGCAAGTCCGTTTTTTGGAATTTTTACGACAGGGTCCCCCCTTACGACATTTTAGCAAAAAATGTTTTTCGTAAAAAATGCATTTTCTTACATTTTCTTACATTTACGGGTTTAGTCGGGACTCCTGATGACGTTTTGAGACATCTCCTACAACTACAGCACCAGAATTGTACTGCTGAAGCAAGTCCGTTTTTTGGAATTTTTACGACAAAAATGTTTTTCTTAAAAAATGCATTTTCTTACATTTACGGGTTTAGTCGGGACTCCTGATGACGTTTTGAGACATCTCCTACAACTACAGCACCAGAATTGTGCTGTTGAAGCAAGTCCGTTTTTTGGAATTTTTACGACAGGGTCCCCCCTTACGACATTTTAGCAAAAAATGTTTTTTGTAAAAAATGCATTTTCTTACATTTTCTTACATTTACGGGTTTAGTCGGGACTCCTGATGACGTTTTGAGACATCTCCTACAACTACAGCACCAGAATTGTGCTGCTGAAGCAAGTCTGTTTTTTGAATTTTTTTTTGTAAAAAAAAAGTTTTCCCAAAAAAAGCATTTTATGCCATTTTTAGGTTTTGTAGGGACTCCTGATGACGTTTTAAGACATCTCCTACAACTACAGCACCAGAATTGTACTGCTGAAGCAAGTCCGTTTTTTGGCATTTTTACGACAGGGTCCCCCCTTACGACATTTTAGCAAAACATTTTTTTCTTAAAAAAGGCATTTTCTTACATTTACGGGTTTAGTCGGGACTCCTGATGACGTTTTGAGACATCTCCTACAACTACAGCACCAGAATTGTGCTGCCGAAGAAAGTCCGTTTTTTTGAATTTTTTTTACGACATTTTGCAAAATATTTTTTTTCCGTAAAATATGCATTTTCTTCTAATTTCTTCCATTTTCGGGTTTAGTCGGGACTCCTGATGACGTTTTGAGACATCTCCTACAACTACAGCACCAGAATTGTGCTGCTGAAGCAAGTCCGTTTTTTGGAATTTTTACGACAGGGTCCCCCCTTACGACATTTTAGCAAAAAATGTTTTTCGTAAAAAATGCATTTTCCTACATTTACGGGTTTAGTCGGGACTCCTGATGACGTTTAAGGACATCTCCTACAACTACAGCACCAGAATTGTGCTGCTGAAGCAAGTCTGTTTTTGGAAAAAAAAATTGTAAAAAAAAAGTTTTCCCAAAAAAAGCATTTTATGCCATTTTTAGGTTTTGTAGGGACTCCTGATGACGTTTTGAGACATCTCCTACAACTACAGCACCAGAATTGTACTGCTGAAGCAAGTCCGTTTTTTGGAATTTTTACGACAAAAATGTTTTTCTTAAAAAATGCATTTTCTTACATTTACGGGTTTAGTCGGGACTCCTGATGACGTTTTGAGACATCTCCTACAACTACAGCACCAGAATTGTGCTGTTGAAGCAAGTCCGTTTTTTGGAATTTTTACGACAGGGTCCCCTCTTACGACATTTTAGCAAAAAATGTTTTTCGTAAAAAATGCATTTTCTTACATTTTCTTACATTTACGGGTTTAGTCGGGACTCCTGATGACGTTTTGAGACATCTCCTACAACTACAGCACCAGAATTGTGCTGCTGAAGCAAGTCCGTTTTTTGGAATTTTTACGACAGGGTCCCCCCTTACGACATTTTAGCAAAAAATGTTTTTCGTAAAAAATGCATTTTCTTACATTTACGGGTTTAGTCGGGACTCCTGATGACGTTTAAGGACATCTCCTACAACTACAGCACCAGAATTGTGCTGCTGAAGCAAGTCCGTTTTTTGGAATTTTTACGACAGGGTCCCCCTTACGACATTTTAGCAAAAAATGTTTTTCTTAAAAAATGCATTTTCTTACATTTACGGGTTTAGTCGGGACTCCTGATGACGTTTTGAGACATCTCCTACAACTACAGCACCAGAATTGTGCTGCTGAAGCAAGTCTGTTTTTGGAAAAAAAAATTGTAAAAAAAAAGTTTTCCCAAAAAAAGCATTTTATGCCATTTTTAGGTTTTGTAGGGACTCCTGATGACGTTTTGAGACATCTCCTACAACTACAGCACCAGAATTGTACTGCTGAAGCAAGTCCGTTTTTTGGAATTTTTACGACAAAAATGTTTTTCTTAAAAAATGCATTTTCTTACATTTACGGGTTTAGTCGGGACTCCTGATGACGTTTTGAGACATCTCCTACAACTACAGCACCAGAATTGTGCTGTTGAAGCAAGTCCGTTTTTTGGAATTTTTACGACAGGGTCCCCTCTTACGACATTTTAGCAAAAAATGTTTTTCGTAAAAAATGCATTTTCTTACATTTTCTTACATTTACGGGTTTAGTCGGGACTCCTGATGACGTTTTGAGACATCTCCTACAACTACAGCACCAGAATTGTGCTGCTGAAGCAAGTCCGTTTTTTGGAATTTTTACGACAGGGTCCCCCCTTACGACATTTTAGCAAAAAATGTTTTTCGTAAAAAATGCATTTTCTTACATTTACGGGTTTAGTCGGGACTCCTGATGACGTTTAAGGACATCTCCTACAACTACAGCACCAGAATTGTGCTGCTGAAGCAAGTCCGTTTTTTGGAATTTTTACGACAGGGTCCCCCTTACGACATTTTAGCAAAAAATGTTTTTCTTAAAAAATGCATTTTCTTACATTTACGGGTTTAGTCGGGACTCCTGATGACGTTTTGAGACATCTCCTACAACTACAGCACCAGAATTGTGCTGCTGAAGCAAGTCCGTTTTTTGGAATTTTTACGACAGGGTCCCCCCTTACGACATTTTAGCAAAAAATGTTTTGCGTAAAAAATGCATTTTCTTACATTTTCTTACATTTACGGGTTTAGTCGGGACTCCTGATGACGTTTTGAGACATCTCCTACAACTACAGCACCAAAATTGTGCTGCTGAAGCAAGTCCGTTTTTTGGAATTTTTACGACAGGGTCCCCCCTTACGACATTTCAGCAAAAAATGTTTTGCGTAAAAAATGCATTTTCTTACATTTACGGGTTTAGTCGGGACTCCTGATGACGTTTTGAGACATCTCCTAGAACTACAGCACCAGAATTGTGCTGCTGAAACAAGACCGTTTTTTAAATTTTATTTTGTAAAAAAAAAGTTACCCAAAAAAAGCATTTTATGCCATTTTTAGGTTTTGTCGGGACTCCTGATGACGTTTTAAGACATCTCCTACAACTACAGCACCAGAATTGTGCTGCTGAAGCAAGTCTGTTTTTTGAAATTTTTTTTGGTGAAAAAAAGTTTTCCAAAAAAAAGCATTTCATGCCATTTTTAGGTTTTGTAGGGACTCCTGATGACGTTTTGAGACATCTCCTACAACTACAGCACCAGAATTGTGCTGCTGAAGCAAGTCCGTTTTTTGGAATTTTTACGACAGGGTCCCCCCTTACGACATTTTAGCAAAAAATGTTTTTCGTAAAAAATGCATTTTCTTACATTTACGGGTTTAGTCGGGACTCCTGATGACGTTTTGAGACATCTCCTACAACTACAGCACCAGAATTGTGCTGCTGAAACAAGACCGTTTTTTTAAATTTTTTTTGTAAAAAAAAAGTTTTCCCAAAAAAAGCATCTTATGCCATTTTTAGGTTTTGTCGGGACTCCTGATGACGTTTTAAGACATCTCCTACAACTACAGCACCAGAATTGTGCTGCTGAAGCAAGTCCGTTTTTTGGAATTTTTACGACAGGGTCCACCCTTACGACATTTTAGCAAAAAATGTTTTTCGTAAAATATGCATTTTCTTACATTTACGGGTTTAGTCGGGACTCCTGATGACGTTTTCAGACATCTCCTACAACTACAGCACCAGAATTGTGCTGCTGAAGCAAGTCCGTTTTTTGAATTTTTACGACAGGCTCCCCCCTTACGACATTTTAGCAAAAAATGTTTTTCGTAAAATATGCATTTTTTTTACATTTTCTTACATTTACGGGTTTAGTCGGGACTCCTGATGACGTTTTGAGACATCTCCTAATACTACAGCACCAGAATTGTGCTGCTGAAACAAGACCGTTTTTTAAATTTTTTTTTGTAAAAAAAAACTTTTCCCAAAAAAAGTATTTATGCCATTTTTAGGTTTTGTAGGGACTCCTGATGACGTTTTGAGACATCTCCTACAACTACAGCACCAGAATTGTACTGCTGAAGCAAGTCCGTTTTTTGGAATTTTTACGACAAAAATGTTTTTCTTAAAAAATGCATTTTCTTACATTTACGGGTTTAGTCGGGACTCCTGATGACGTTTTGAGACATCTCCTACAACTACAGCACCAGAATTGTGCTGCTGAAGCAAGTCCGTTTTTTGGAATTTTTACGACAGGGTCCCCCCTTACGACATTTTAGCAAAAAATGTTTTTCGTAAAAAATGCATTTTCTTACATTTACGGGTTTAGTCGGGACTCCTGATGACGTTTAAGGACATCTCCTACAACTACAGCACCAGAATTGTGCTGCTGAAGCAAGTCCGTTTTTTGGAATTTTTACGACAGGGTCCCCCTTACGACATTTTAGCAAAAAATGTTTTTCTTAAAAAATGCATTTTCTTACATTTACGGGTTTAGTCGGGACTCCTGATGACGTTTTGAGACATCTCCTACAACTACAGCACCAGAATTGTGCTGCTGAAGCAAGTCCGTTTTTTGGAATTTTTACGACAGGGTCCCCCTTACGACATTTTAGCAAAAAATGTTTTTCTTAAAAAATGCATTTTCTTACATTTTCTTACATTTACGGGTTTAGTCGGGACTCCTGATGACGTTTTGAGACATCTCCTAGAACTACAGCACCAGAATTGTGCTGCTGAAGCAAGTCCGTTTTTTGGAATTTTTACGACAGGGTCCCCCCTTACGACATTTTAGCAAAAAATGTTTTGCGTAAAAAATGCATTTTCTTACATTTTCTTACATTTACGGGTTTAGTCGGGACTCCTGATGACGTTTTGAGACATCTCCTACAACTACAGCACCAGAATTGTGCTGCTGAAGCAAGTCCGTTTTTTGGAATTTTTACGACAGGGTCCCCCCTTACGACATTTCAGCAAAAAATGTTTTGCGTAAAAAATGCATTTTCTTACATTTACGGGTTTAGTCGGGACTCCTGATGACGTTTTGAGACATCTCCTAGAACTACAGCACCAGAATTGTGCTGCTGAAACAAGACCGTTTTTTAAATTTTATTTTGTAAAAAAAAAGTTACCCAAAAAAAGCATTTTATGCCATTTTTAGGTTTTGTCGGGACTCCTGATGACGTTTTAAGACATCTCCTACAACTACAGCACCAGAATTGTGCTGCTGAAGCAAGTCTGTTTTTTGAAATTTTTTTTGGTGAAAAAAAGTTTTCCAAAAAAAAGCATTTCATGCCATTTTTAGGTTTTGTAGGGACTCCTGATGACGTTTTGAGACATCTCCTACAACTACAGCACCAGAATTGTGCTGCTGAAGCAAGTCCGTTTTTTGGAATTTTTACGACAGGGTCCCCCCTTACGACATTTTAGCAAAAAATGTTTTGCGTAAAAAATGCATTTTCTTACATTTACGGGTTTAGTCGGGACTCCTGATGACGTTTTGAGACATCTCCCAAAACTACAGCACCAGAATTGTGCTGCTGAAACAAGACCGTTTTTTAAATTTTTTTTTGTAAAAAAAAAGTTTTCCCAAAAAAAGCATCTTATGCCATTTTTAGGTTTTGTCGGGACTCCTGATGACGTTTTAAGACATCTCCTACAACTACAGCACCAGAATTGTGCTGCTGAAGCAAGTCCGTTTTTTGGAATTTTTACGACAGGGTCCACCCTTACGACATTTTAGCAAAAAATGTTTTTCGTAAAATATGCATTTTCTGACATTTACGGGTTTAGTCGGGACTCCTGATGACGTTTTCAGACATCTCCTACAACTACAGCACCAGAATTGTGCTGCTGAAGCAAGTCCGTTTTTTGAATTTTTACGACAGGGTCCCCCCCCTTACGACATTTTAGCAAAAAATGTTTTTCGTAAAATATGCATTTTTTTTACATTTTCTTACATTTACGGGTTTAGTCGGGACTCCTGATGACGTTTTGAGACATCTCCTACAACTACAGCACCAGAATTGTGCTGCTGAAACAAGACCGTTTTTTAAATTTTTTTTTGTAAAAAAAAACTTTTCCCAAAAAAAGTATTTATGCCATTTTTAGGTTTTGTAGGGACTCCTGATGACGTTTTGAGACATCTCCTACAACTACAGCACCAGAATTGTGCTGCTGAAGCAAGTCCGTTTTTTTGAATTTTTACGACAGCAAAAATGTTAGCAAAAAATGTTTTTCGTAAAATATGCATTTTCTTACATTTTCTTACATTTACGGGTTTAGTCGGGACTCCTGATGACGTTTTGAGACATCTCCTACAACTACAGCACCAGAATTGTGCTGCTGAAGCAAGTCTGTTTTTTGAAAAATTTTTTGTGAAAAAAAGTTTTCCAAAAAAAGCATTTCATGCCATTTTTAGGTTTTGTAGGGACTCCTGATGACGTTTTGAGACATCTCCTACAACTACAGCACCAGAATTGTGCTGCTGAAGCAAGTCCGTTTTTTGGAATTTTTACGACAGGGTCCCCCCTTACGACATTTTAGCAAAAAATGTTTTTCGTAAAAAATGCATTTTCTTACATTTTCTTACATTTACGGGTTTAGTCGGGACTCCTGATGACGTTTTGAGACATCTCCTACAACTACAGCACCAGAATTGTGCTGCTGAAGCAAGTCTGTTTTTGGAATTTTTTTTTGTAAAAAAAAAGTTTTCCCAAAAAAAAGCATTTTATGCCATTTTTAGGTTTTGTAGGGACTCCTGATGACGTTTTGAGACATCTCCTACAACTACAGCACCAGAATTGTACTGCTGAAGCAAGTCCGTTTTTTGGAATTTTTACGACAGTTACGAAATTTTAGCAAAAAATGTTTTTCGTAAAAAATGCATTTTCTTACATTTACGGGTTTAGTCGGGACTCCTGATGACGTTTTGAGACATCTACAACTACAGCACCAGAATTGTGCTGCTGAAGCAAGTCTGTTTTTTGGAATTTTTACGACAGGGTCCCCCCTTACGACATTTTAGCAAAAAATGTTTTTCTTAAAAAATGCATTTTCTTACATTTTCTTACATTTACGGGTTTAGTCGGGACTCCTGATGATGTTTTGAGACATCTCCTACAACTACAGCACCAGAATTGTGCTGCTGAAGCAAGTCCGTTTTTTTGAATTTTTTTACGACATTTTGCAAAATATTTTTTTTCCCGTAAAATATGCATTTTCTTCTAATTTCTTCCATTTTCGGGTTTTGTCGGGACTCCTGATGACGTTTTGAGACATCTCCTACAACTACAGCACCAGAATTGTGCTGCTGAAGCAAGTCCGTTTTTTTGAATTTTTTTTACGACATTTTGCAAAATATTTTTTTTCCGTAAAATATGCAATTTCTTCCATTTTCGGGTTTAGTCGGGACTCCTGATGACGTTTTGAGACATCTCCTACAACTACAGCACCAGAATTGTGCTGCTGAAGCAAGTCCGTTTTTTGGAATTTTTACGACAGGGTCCCCCCTTACGACATTTTAGCAAAAAATGTTTTTCTTAAAAAATGCATTTTCTTACATTTTCTTACATTTACGGGTTTAGTCGGGACTCCTGATGATGTTTTGAGACATCTCCTACAACTACAGCACCAGAATTGTGCTGCTGAAGCAAGTCCGTTTTATGGAATTTTTACGAAAGGGTCCCCCCATACGACATTTTAGCAAAAAATTTTTTTCTTAAAAAATGCATTTTCTTACATTTTCTTACATTTACGGGTTTAGTCGGGACTCCTGATGACGTTTTGAGACATCTCCTAGAACTACAGCACCAGAATTGTGCTGCTGAAGCAAGTCCGTTTTTTGGAATTTTTACGACAGGGTCCCCCCTTACGACATTTTAGCAAAAAATGTTTTGCGTAAAAAATGCATTTTCTTACATTTTCTTACATTTACGGGTTTAGTCGGGACTCCTGATGACGTTTTGAGACATCTCCTACAACTACAGCACCAGAATTGTGCTGCTGAAGCAAGTCCGTTTTTTGGAATTTTTACGACAGGGTCCCCCCTTACGACATTTCAGCAAAAAATGTTTTGCGTAAAAAATGCATTTTCTTACATTTACGGGTTTAGTCGGGACTCCTGATGACGTTTTGAGACATCTCCTAGAACTACAGCACCAGAATTGTGCTGCTGAAACAAGACCGTTTTTTAAATTTTATTTTGTAAAAAAAAAGTTACCCAAAAAAAGCATTTTATGCCATTTTTAGGTTTTGTCGGGACTCCTGATGACGTTTTAAGACATCTCCTACAACTACAGCACCAGAATTGTGCTGCTGAAGCAAGTCTGTTTTTTGAAATTTTTTTTGGTGAAAAAAAGTTTTCCAAAAAAAAGCATTTCATGCCATTTTTAGGTTTTGTAGGGACTCCTGATGACGTTTTGAGACATCTCCTACAACTACAGCACCAGAATTGTGCTGCTGAAGCAAGTCCGTTTTTTGGAATTTTTACGACAGGGTCCCCCCTTACGACATTTTAGCAAAAAATGTTTTGCGTAAAAAATGCATTTTCTTACATTTACGGGTTTAGTCGGGACTCCTGATGACGTTTTGAGACATCTCCCAAAACTACAGCACCAGAATTGTGCTGCTGAAACAAGACCGTTTTTTAAATTTTTTTTTGTAAAAAAAAAGTTTTCCCAAAAAAAGCATCTTATGCCATTTTTAGGTTTTGTCGGGACTCCTGATGACGTTTTAAGACATCTCCTACAACTACAGCACCAGAATTGTGCTGCTGAAGCAAGTCCGTTTTTTGGAATTTTTACGACAGGGTCCACCCTTACGACATTTTAGCAAAAAATGTTTTTCGTAAAATATGCATTTTCTGACATTTACGGGTTTAGTCGGGACTCCTGATGACGTTTTCAGACATCTCCTACAACTACAGCACCAGAATTGTGCTGCTGAAGCAAGTCCGTTTTTTGAATTTTTACGACAGGGTCCCCCCCCTTACGACATTTTAGCAAAAAATGTTTTTCGTAAAATATGCATTTTTTTTACATTTTCTTACATTTACGGGTTTAGTCGGGACTCCTGATGACGTTTTGAGACATCTCCTACAACTACAGCACCAGAATTGTGCTGCTGAAACAAGACCGTTTTTTAAATTTTTTTTTGTAAAAAAAAACTTTTCCCAAAAAAAGTATTTATGCCATTTTTAGGTTTTGTAGGGACTCCTGATGACGTTTTGAGACATCTCCTACAACTACAGCACCAGAATTGTGCTGCTGAAGCAAGTCCGTTTTTTTGAATTTTTACGACAGCAAAAATGTTAGCAAAAAATGTTTTTCGTAAAATATGCATTTTCTTACATTTTCTTACATTTACGGGTTTAGTCGGGACTCCTGATGACGTTTTGAGACATCTCCTACAACTACAGCACCAGAATTGTGCTGCTGAAGCAAGTCTGTTTTTTGAAAAATTTTTTGTGAAAAAAAGTTTTCCAAAAAAAGCATTTCATGCCATTTTTAGGTTTTGTAGGGACTCCTGATGACGTTTTGAGACATCTCCTACAACTACAGCACCAGAATTGTGCTGCTGAAGCAAGTCCGTTTTTTGGAATTTTTACGACAGGGTCCCCCCTTACGACATTTTAGCAAAAAATGTTTTTCGTAAAAAATGCATTTTCTTACATTTTCTTACATTTACGGGTTTAGTCGGGACTCCTGATGACGTTTTGAGACATCTCCTACAACTACAGCACCAGAATTGTGCTGCTGAAGCAAGTCTGTTTTTGGAATTTTTTTTTGTAAAAAAAAAGTTTTCCCAAAAAAAAGCATTTTATGCCATTTTTAGGTTTTGTAGGGACTCCTGATGACGTTTTGAGACATCTCCTACAACTACAGCACCAGAATTGTACTGCTGAAGCAAGTCCGTTTTTTGGAATTTTTACGACAGTTACGAAATTTTAGCAAAAAATGTTTTTCGTAAAAAATGCATTTTCTTACATTTACGGGTTTAGTCGGGACTCCTGATGACGTTTTGAGACATCTACAACTACAGCACCAGAATTGTGCTGCTGAAGCAAGTCTGTTTTTTGGAATTTTTACGACAGGGTCCCCCCTTACGACATTTTAGCAAAAAATGTTTTTCTTAAAAAATGCATTTTCTTACATTTTCTTACATTTACGGGTTTAGTCGGGACTCCTGATGATGTTTTGAGACATCTCCTACAACTACAGCACCAGAATTGTGCTGCTGAAGCAAGTCCGTTTTTTTGAATTTTTTTACGACATTTTGCAAAATATTTTTTTTCCCGTAAAATATGCATTTTCTTCTAATTTCTTCCATTTTCGGGTTTTGTCGGGACTCCTGATGACGTTTTGAGACATCTCCTACAACTACAGCACCAGAATTGTGCTGCTGAAGCAAGTCCGTTTTTTTGAATTTTTTTTACGACATTTTGCAAAATATTTTTTTTCCGTAAAATATGCAATTTCTTCCATTTTCGGGTTTAGTCGGGACTCCTGATGACGTTTTGAGACATCTCCTACAACTACAGCACCAGAATTGTGCTGCTGAAGCAAGTCCGTTTTTTGGAATTTTTACGACAGGGTCCCCCCTTACGACATTTTAGCAAAAAATGTTTTTCTTAAAAAATGCATTTTCTTACATTTTCTTACATTTACGGGTTTAGTCGGGACTCCTGATGATGTTTTGAGACATCTCCTACAACTACAGCACCAGAATTGTGCTGCTGAAGCAAGTCCGTTTTATGGAATTTTTACGAAAGGGTCCCCCCATACGACATTTTAGCAAAAAATTTTTTTCTTAAAAAATGCATTTTCTTACATTTTCTTACATTTACGGGTTTAGTCGGGACTCCTGATGACGTTTTGAGACATCTCCTACAACTACAGCACCAGAATTGTGCTGCTGAAGCAAGTCCGTTTTTTGGAATTTTTACGACAGGGTCCCCCCTTACGACATTTTAGCAAAAAATGTTTTTCGTAAAAAATGCATTTTCTTACATTTTCTTACATTTACGGGTTTAGTCGGGACTCCTGATGACGTTTTGAGACATCTCCTACAACTACAGCACCAGAATTGTGCTGCTGAAGCAAGTCTGTTTTTGGAAAAAATTTTTGTAAAAAAAAAGTTTTCCCAAAAAAAAGCATTTTATGCCATTTTTAGGTTTTGTAGGGACTCCTGATGACGTTTTGAGACATCTCCTACAACTACAGCACCAGAATTGTACTGCTGAAGCAAGTCCGTTTTTTGGAATTTTTACGACAGGGTCCCCCCTTACGAAATTTTAGCAAAAAATGTTTTTCGTAAAAAATGCATTTTCTTACATTTACGGGTTTAGTCGGGACTCCTGATGACGTTTTGAGACATCTCCTACAACTACAGCACCAGAATTGTGCTGCTGAAGCAAGTCTGTTTTTTTGAATTTTTTTACGACATTTTGCAAAATATTTTTTTCCCCGTAAAATATGCATTTTCTTCTAATTTCTTCCATTTTCGGGTTTTGTCGGGACTCCTGATGACGTTTTGAGACATCTCCTACAACTACAGCACCAGAATTGTGCTGCTGAAGCAAGTCCGTTTTTTTGATTTTTTTTTACGACATTTCGCAAAATATTTTTTTTCCGTAAAATATGCATTTTCTTCTAATTTCTTCCATTTTCGGGTTTAGTCGGGACTCCTGATGACGTTTTGAGACATCTCCTACAACTACAGCACCAGAATTGTGCTGCTGAAGCAAGTCCGTTTTTTGGAATTTTTACGACAGGGTCCCCCCTTACGACATTTTAGCAAAAAATGTTTTTCGTAAAAAATGCATTTTCTTACATTTTCTTACATTTACGGGTTTAGTCGGGACTCCTGATGACGTTTTGAGACATCTCCTACAACTACAGCACCAGAATTGTACTGCTGAAGCAAGTCCGTTTTTTGGAATTTTTACGACAGGGTCCCCCCTTACGAAATTTTAGCAAAAAATGTTTTTCGTAAAAAATGCATTTTCTTACATTTACGGGTTTAGTCGGGACTCCTGATGACGTTTTGAGACATCTCCTACAACTACAGCACCAGAATTGTGCTGCTGAAGCAAGTCTGTTTTTTTGAATTTTTTTACGACATTTTGCAAAATATTTTTTTCCCCGTAAAATATGCATTTTCTTCTAATTTCTTCCATTTTCGGGTTTTGTCGGGACTCCTGATGACGTTTTGAGACATCTCCTACAACTACAGCACCAGAATTGTGCTGCTGAAGCAAGTCCGTTTTTTTGATTTTTTTTTACGACATTTCGCAAAATATTTTTTTTCCGTAAAATATGCATTTTCTTCTAATTTCTTCCATTTTCGGGTTTAGTCGGGACTCCTGATGACGTTTTGAGACATCTCCTACAACTACAGCACCAGAATTGTGCTGCTGAAGCAAGTCCGTTTTTTGGAATTTTTACGACAGGGTCCCCCCCCTTACGACATTTTAGCAAAAAATGTTTTTCTTAAAAAATGGATTTTCTTACATTTTCTTACATTTACGGGTTTAGTCGGGACTCCTGATGACGTTTTGAGACATCTCCTACAACTACAGCACCAGAATTGTGCTGCTGAAGCAAGTCTGTTTTTGGAATTTTTTTTTGTAAAAAAAAAAAGTTTTCCCAAAAAAAGCATTTTATGCCATTTTTAGGTTTTGTAGGGACTCCTGATGACGTTTTGAGACATCTCCTACAACTACAGCACCAGAATTGTGCTGTTGAAGCAAGTCCGTTTTTTGGAATTTTTACGACAGGGTCCCCCCTTACGACATTTTAGCAAAAAATGTTTTTCGTAAAAAATGCATTTTCTTACATTTTCTTACATTTACGGGTTTAGTCGGGACTCCTGATGACGTTTTGAGACATCTCCTACAACTACAGCACCAGAATTGTACTGCTGAAGCAAGTCCGTTTTTTGGAATTTTTACGACAAAAATGTTTTTCTTAAAAAATGCATTTTCTTACATTTACGGGTTTAGTCGGGACTCCTGATGACGTTTTGAGACATCTCCTACAACTACAGCACCAGAATTGTGCTGTTGAAGCAAGTCCGTTTTTTGGAATTTTTACGACAGGGTCCCCCCTTACGACATTTTAGCAAAAAATGTTTTTTGTAAAAAATGCATTTTCTTACATTTTCTTACATTTACGGGTTTAGTCGGGACTCCTGATGACGTTTTGAGACATCTCCTACAACTACAGCACCAGAATTGTGCTGCTGAAGCAAGTCTGTTTTTTGAATTTTTTTTTGTAAAAAAAAAGTTTTCCCAAAAAAAGCATTTTATGCCATTTTTAGGTTTTGTAGGGACTCCTGATGACGTTTTAAGACATCTCCTACAACTACAGCACCAGAATTGTACTGCTGAAGCAAGTCCGTTTTTTGGCATTTTTACGACAGGGTCCCCCCTTACGACATTTTAGCAAAACATTTTTTTCTTAAAAAAGGCATTTTCTTACATTTACGGGTTTAGTCGGGACTCCTGATGACGTTTTGAGACATCTCCTACAACTACAGCACCAGAATTGTGCTGCCGAAGAAAGTCCGTTTTTTTGAATTTTTTTTACGACATTTTGCAAAATATTTTTTTTCCGTAAAATATGCATTTTCTTCTAATTTCTTCCATTTTCGGGTTTAGTCGGGACTCCTGATGACGTTTTGAGACATCTCCTACAACTACAGCACCAGAATTGTGCTGCTGAAGCAAGTCCGTTTTTTGGAATTTTTACGACAGGGTCCCCCCTTACGACATTTTAGCAAAAAATGTTTTTCGTAAAAAATGCATTTTCCTACATTTACGGGTTTAGTCGGGACTCCTGATGACGTTTAAGGACATCTACAACTACAGCACCAGAATTGTGCTGCTGAAGCAAGTCTGTTTTTGGAAAAAAAAATTGTAAAAAAAAAGTTTTCCCAAAAAAAGCATTTTATGCCATTTTTAGGTTTTGTAGGGACTCCTGATGACGTTTTGAGACATCTCCTACAACTACAGCACCAGAATTGTACTGCTGAAGCAAGTCCGTTTTTTGGAATTTTTACGACAAAAATGTTTTTCTTAAAAAATGCATTTTCTTACATTTACGGGTTTAGTCGGGACTCCTGATGACGTTTTGAGACATCTCCTACAACTACAGCACCAGAATTGTGCTGTTGAAGCAAGTCCGTTTTTTGGAATTTTTACGACAGGGTCCCCTCTTACGACATTTTAGCAAAAAATGTTTTTCGTAAAAAATGCATTTTCTTACATTTTCTTACATTTACGGGTTTAGTCGGGACTCCTGATGACGTTTTGAGACATCTCCTACAACTACAGCACCAGAATTGTGCTGCTGAAGCAAGTCCGTTTTTTGGAATTTTTACGACAGGGTCCCCCCTTACGACATTTTAGCAAAAAATGTTTTTCGTAAAAAATGCATTTTCTTACATTTACGGGTTTAGTCGGGACTCCTGATGACGTTTAAGGACATCTCCTACAACTACAGCACCAGAATTGTGCTGCTGAAGCAAGTCCGTTTTTTGGAATTTTTACGACAGGGTCCCCCTTACGACATTTTAGCAAAAAATGTTTTTCTTAAAAAATGCATTTTCTTACATTTACGGGTTTAGTCGGGACTCCTGATGACGTTTTGAGACATCTCCTACAACTACAGCACCAGAATTGTGCTGCTGAAGCAAGTCCGTTTTTTGGAATTTTTACGACAGGGTCCCCCTTACGACATTTTAGCAAAAAATGTTTTTCTTAAAAAATGCATTTTCTTACATTTACGGGTTTAGTCGGGACTCCTGATGACGTTTTGAGACATCTCCTAGAACTACAGCACCAGAATTGTGCTGCTGAAGCAAGTCCGTTTTTTGGAATTTTTACGACAGGGTCCCCCCTTACGACATTTTAGCAAAAAATGTTTTGCGTAAAAAATGCATTTTCTTACATTTTCTTACATTTACGGGTTTAGTCGGGACTCCTGATGACGTTTTGAGACATCTCCTACAACTACAGCACCAAAATTGTGCTGCTGAAGCAAGTCCGTTTTTTGGAATTTTTACGACAGGGTCCCCCCTTACGACATTTCAGCAAAAAATGTTTTGCGTAAAAAATGCATTTTCTTACATTTACGGGTTTAGTCGGGACTCCTGATGACGTTTTGAGACATCTCCTAGAACTACAGCACCAGAATTGTGCTGCTGAAACAAGACCGTTTTTTAAATTTTATTTTGTAAAAAAAAAGTTACCCAAAAAAAGCATTTTATGCCATTTTTAGGTTTTGTCGGGACTCCTGATGACGTTTTAAGACATCTCCTACAACTACAGCACCAGAATTGTGCTGCTGAAGCAAGTCTGTTTTTTGAAATTTTTTTTGGTGAAAAAAAGTTTTCCAAAAAAAAGCATTTCATGCCATTTTTAGGTTTTGTAGGGACTCCTGATGACGTTTTGAGACATCTCCTACAACTACAGCACCAGAATTGTGCTGCTGAAGCAAGTCCGTTTTTTGGAATTTTTACGACAGGGTCCCCCCTTACGACATTTTAGCAAAAAATGTTTTGCGTAAAAAATGCATTTTCTTACATTTACGGGTTTAGTCGGGACTCCTGATGACGTTTTGAGACATCTCCTACAACTACAGCACCAGAATTGTGCTGCTGAAACAAGACCGTTTTTTAAATTTTTTTTTGTAAAAAAAAAGTTTTCCCAAAAAAAGCATCTTATGCCATTTTTAGGTTTTGTCGGGACTCCTGATGACGTTTTAAGACATCTCCTACAACTACAGCACCAGAATTGTGCTGCTGAAGCAAGTCCGTTTTTTGGAATTTTTACGACAGGGTCCACCCTTACGACATTTTAGCAAAAAATGTTTTTCGTAAAATATGCATTTTCTGACATTTACGGGTTTAGTCGGGACTCCTGATGACGTTTTCAGACATCTCCTACAACTACAGCACCAGAATTGTGCTGCTGAAGCAAGTCCGTTTTTTGAATTTTTACGACAGGGTCCCCCCCCTTACGACATTTTAGCAAAAAATGTTTTTCGTAAAATATGCATTTTTTTTACATTTTCTTACATTTACGGGTTTAGTCGGGACTCCTGATGACGTTTTGAGACATCTCCTACAACTACAGCACCAGAATTGTGCTGCTGAAACAAGACCGTTTTTTAAATTTTTTTTTGTAAAAAAAAACTTTTCCCAAAAAAAGTATTTATGCCATTTTTAGGTTTTGTAGGGACTCCTGATGACGTTTTGAGACATCTCCTACAACTACAGCACCAGAATTGTGCTGCTGAAGCAAGTCCGTTTTTTTGAATTTTTACGACAGCAAAAATGTTAGCAAAAAATGTTTTTCGTAAAATATGCATTTTCTTACATTTTCTTACATTTACGGGTTTAGTCGGGACTCCTGATGACGTTTTGAGACATCTCCTACAACTACAGCACCAGAATTGTGCTGCTGAAGCAAGTCTGTTTTTTGAAATTTTTTTTGTGAAAAAAAGTTTTCCAAAAAAAGCATTTCATGCCATTTTTAGGTTTTGTAGGGACTCCTGATGACGTTTTGAGACATCTCCTACAACTACAGCACCAGAATTGTGCTGCTGAAGCAAGTCCGTTTTTTGGAATTTTTACGACAGGGTCCCCCCTTACGACATTTTAGCAACATTTTTTTTTCGTAAAATATGCATTTTCTTACATTTTCTTACATTTACGGGTTTAGTCGGGACTCCTGATGACGTTTTGAGACATCTCCTACAACTACAGCACCAGAATTGTGCTGCTGAAACAAGACCGTTTTTTAAAATTTTTTTTGTAAAAAAAAGTTTCCCCAAAAAAAGCATTTTATGCCATTTTTAGGTTTTGTCGGGACTCCTGGTGACGTTTTAAGACATCTCCTACAACTACAGCACCAGAATTGTGCTGCTGAAGCAAGTCCGTTTTTTGGAATTTTTACGACAGGGTCCCTCCTTACGACATTTTAGCAAAAAATGTTTTTCGTAAAATATGCATTTTTTTACATTTTCTTACATTTACGGGTTTAGTCGGGACTCCTGATGACGTTTTGAGACATCTCCTACAACTACAGCACCAGAATTGTGCTGCTGAAGCAAGTCCGTTTTTTTGAATTTTTTTACGACATTTTGCAAAATATTTTTTTTCCGTAAAATATGCATTTTCTTCTAATTTCTTCCATTTTCGGGTTTTGTCGGGACTCCTGATGACGTTTTGAGACATCTCCTACAACTACAGCACCAGAATTGTGCTGCTGAAGCAAGTCTGTTTTTTGGAATTTTTACGACAGGGTCCCCCCTTACTACATTTTAGCAAAAAATGTTTTTCTTAAAAAATGCATTTTCTTACATTTTCTTACATTTACGGGTTTAGTCGGGACTCCTGATGACGTTTTGAGACATCTCCTACAACTACAGCACCAGAATTGTGCTGCTGAAGTAAGTCTGTTTTTTGGAATTTTTACGACAGGTTACGACATTTTAGCAAAAAATGTTTTTCGTAAAAAATGCATTTTCTTACATTTACGGGTTTAGTCGGGACTCCTGATGACGTTTTGAGACATCTCCTACAACTACAGCACCAGAATTGTGCTGCTGAAGCAAGTCCGTTTTTTTTAAAAATTTTTTACAACATTTTGCTTAATATTTTTTTTCCGTAAAATATGCATTTTCTTCTAATTTCTTCCATTTTCGGGTTTAGTCGGGACTCCTGATGACGTTTTGAGACATCTCCTACAACTACAGCACCAGAATTGTGCTGCTGAAGCAAGTCCGTTTTTTGGAATTTTTACGACAGGGTCCCCCCTTACGACATTTTAGCAAAAAATGTTTTTCGTAAAAAATGCATTTTCTTACATTTACGGGTTTAGTCGGGACTCCTGATGACGTTTTGGGACATCTCCTACAACTACAGCACCAGAATTGTGCTGCTGAAACAAGACCGTTTTTTAAATGTTTTTTTGTAAAAAAAAAGTTTTCCCAAAAAAAGCATTTTATGCCATTTTTAGGTTTTGTCGGGACTCCTGATGACGTTTTAAGACATCTCCTACAACTACAGCACCAGAATTGTGCTGCTGAAGCAAGTCCGTTTTTTTGAATTTTTATGACATTTTAGCAAAAAATGTTTTGCGTAAAAAATGCATTATCTTACATTTTCTTACATTTACCGGTTTAGTCGGGACTCCTGATGACGTTTTGAGACATCTCCTACAACTACAGCACCAGAATTGTGCTGCTGAAACAAGACCGTTTTTTAAATTTTTTTTTGTAAAAAAAAAAGTTTTCACAGAAAAAGCATTTTATGCCATTTTTAGGTTTTGTCGGGACTCCTGATGACGTTTTAAGACATCTCCTACAACTACAGCACCAGAATTGTGCTGCTGAAGCAAGTCCGTTTTTTTGAATTTTTTGTAAGGGTCCCCCCTTACGACATTTTAGCAAAAAAATTGTTTCGTAAAATATGCATTTTATTCCATTTTCGGGTTGTGTCGGGACTCCTAATGACGTTTTGAGACATCTCCTATAACTACAGCACCAGAATTGTGCTGCTGAAGCAAGTCCGTTTTTTTGAATTTTTTGTAAAGGTCCCCCCTTACGACATTTTAGCAAAAAAAAAATTCCGTAAAATATGCATTTTTTTTACGATTTCTTACATTTACGGGTTTAGTCGGGACTCGTGATGAGAGTTTTGAGACATCTCTTACAACTACAGCACCAGAATTGTGCTGCTGAAGCAAGTCCGTTTTTTTGAATTTTTAGCAAAAAATGTTTTTCGTAAAATATGCATTTTCTTACATTTACAGGTTTAATCGGGACTCCTGATGACGTTTTGAGACATCTCCTACAACTACAGCACCAGAATTGTGCTGCTGAAGCAAGTCCGTTTTTTGGAATTTTTTTTTGCGAAAAAAAGGTTTCCCAAAAAAAGCATTTTCTGCCAATTTTGGGATTTGTCGGGACTCCTGATGACCTTTTTTAGACATCTCCTACAACTACAGCACCAGAATTGTGCTGCTGAAGCAAGTCCGTTTTTTGGAATTTTTTGTAAGGGTCCCCCCTTACGACATTTTAGCAAAACATTTTTTTTTTTTGTAATTTAGTGTTAAAAAGGTAATAATGTACTGTACTGTACATATTAATTTGCCACCGCCATCATCACCACCGTGCACCTACATTATGCGAGGGTGCTCTCGGTCCATTTGAACTTTTAATAGGATCCAAAGTGCACGACCTTTGACTGAACATCACACTGTGAAATTGGATTGTGGACTTTTTTTATGTTATTATCAAATCACACAGCATGTGAGAGTTAGCAGGCACACTTCCACTTTTCCCACTGCTCTATATCTAAGGGTGACCAGATCGCAATTCAGCAGGGGCCTCGTGTTATGTTGTGCTTATGCACAAAAACCTGGCGTACGTCCTTTTTTCCATGGTAAAGATGAAAGGTATCGAGACCGAACTTGACGTTGAATTGTGCGCTGTTTCACTCCAGGTTCGTTCTTCACATACTCACATTTGCTTTGCCGACATTTCAACAATGTAAAATAGATCGCGGCGAGGACACACAATGCACTTTTTGGCCAATGCGTTTACCGTAATTTCCGGACTATAAGGCGCATTTAAAATCCTTTTTTATTTCTCAGTGCGCCTTACACAGTTGCGCCTAATGTAATGAACAAGTTTGGTTGAGCTTACCCACCTCGAGGCTATTTTATTTGGTACATGGTGTAATTATAAGTGTGAGCAGTAGATGGCAGTCAAACATAAGAGATACGTGTAGCCTGCACTATGATGGGTTTTAAATAAACAACAGCAACATTTTAAATGTTCCGTTGAAAATATAGAACATTAGACACGGCGCTCAAAAATCTATCAAAATGTTTTAGCACGACTTTGGTCAGCTATGAAGCCGCACCGCTTGAAGGATTGTCGGCGCATTAAACATACCACTATTATTATGGTGTGTGTATAAGGTAAGACATTATCTGGCGTTTTGTTTCGCAATATTATGCAACTTTTCTTAACTTCTGGTACCTGCTGATCTGTATTTGGGATCTGCATGAGTCCTGAAAAATTGTGTGTCCGCCTTTGTAGTTAATAAGCTTCTTCTTTTTCTCTATCTTCTTGTTATGTGACATTCATCCTCCGCTGTTGCCATTTCTAATATAAAGTAGTGTCAAGTTCTCACTTATATCTGTCAGTAAACTTGCCATGAAAGCGCTAAAACATACCGGTGTAGTGAGTTTACATTATTCACCCAAGGAAGTTTAGTTATTAGAGAGTTCCGGTTGAACGGTTTTTCACGGGACACATTTCCGGTGTGGTTGTTTCCGGATGAGGAGATGCTGCTCCATTATTGATTTGATTTGATTTCGTGTAGACCGCAATATGACTCAAGTAAACAACACCAACATTGTATATGCTCCATTGAAAATATAGAACATTACACACGGCGCTCAAAAATCTATCAAAATGTTTTAGTAGGACTTTGGTCAGCTATGAAACTGCACCGCTTGATGGATTGTACTGTGCTTCAACATAGGAGTATTATTATGGTGTGTGTATAAGGTAAGACATATTTTCTGGTGTTTTGTTTCGCAATATTATGCAAAAGAAACTTTTCTTACCTTCTGGTACCTGAAATATTGTGCAGGTCCGCCTTTGTAGTCCGTGCCGACACCGTAGTCGATAAGATTCTTCTTTTTCTCCACCTTCTTGTTATGGGACATCCATCCTCTGCTGTTGCCATTTCTAATAAAAAGCAGTGTAAAGTTATTACTTATTTCAGTCAGTAAACTCGCCATGAAAGCCCTAAAACATACCGGTGTAGTGAGTTACCATTATTCACCCAAGGAACTTTAGTTATTAGAGTTCTGGTCGGACGGTTTTTCACGGGACACATTTCTGGTGTTGTTGTTTCTGGATGAGGAGATGCTGCTCCGTTATTGATTGAAGTAAAGTCTGAATGTCATTAAAACAGTTAGCTCCATCTTTTGACACTTCACAACAAAGATGACGGGGAGAAGACGCTGCCGAAGGTGAGCCACGTAAATAAGACCGCCCACAAAACGGCGCACCCGGAAGCGGCTTGAAGATGATGTGTAAAACATCATCTATGCAACATTTTGAGCAAAGAACCACCATTACATGTTATGTAGACCCCAAGGAAGTCTTTTACATTTAGAAAAAAATATATATATTATGACTCCTTTAATGCGCCTTATAATCCGGTGCGCCTTATATATGAAAAAAAGATCAAAAATAGACCATTCATCGGCAGTGCTCCTTATAATCCGGTGTGCCCTATGGTCCGGAAAATACGGTAATGCTTTATATCAATATTTGTGAGGATGTTTACCAATTTATCTAGGCCAGAGGTGTCAAACTCATTTTAGATCGGGGGCCACATTGAGAAAAATCTACTCCCAAGTGGGCCGGACTGGTAAAATCACGGCACGATAACTTAAAAATAAAGACAACTTCAGATTGTTTTCTTTGTTTAAAAATAGAATTTCTCAAAAATAAACAAATCGTGTTGTTTTTTTTACACTTACATGTTGCAGTTAATAGTGTTCTACCTTTAATTGTCGTTATTTATACTT
Organism: Entelurus aequoreus; assembly: GCF_033978785.1. Classification (NCBI taxonomy): domain Eukaryota; kingdom Metazoa; phylum Chordata; class Actinopteri; order Syngnathiformes; family Syngnathidae; genus Entelurus; species Entelurus aequoreus. Next base: position 73,396,724 of record NC_084737.1, read on the forward strand.
TCTGAATAAATGACGTGATAATGTTCATCAGTCAACTCATTGGGGTTCATTTTCAATCTAACAAGATAAAAAAAAAATATCAAAATCAAATTACAGGATGTTATTTATGTAGTTTGCTAATTTTCTTCGACTATTGCACTAACATCATGTGTTTTATTTTTTTTGTACATACTGTATGTAGCATCATCTACAAAGATACAAAGAATTGCCATTGCCACATCTAGTGGACACATTTAAAACAGCAGTTTCTTTCATAGAAAAATTTCAGCTCATTTGTATACTTAGCAAATTCATCTGGATAGAACCTGTTCACGGGCCTGATCCGTTTCATCTCAGCGATCGTATTTGTCACGTTTCATGTGTCAGGTAAAGCGCAATGAATGACTCCGCTTCCTAGTGTAAGAGTGAGCTTTTATAAGTGTGCCATGACAGCAGACTCTCTAATCGGTGATTAAAACAGCTGACAAAAAATCAAGTCTTCCAGAGATGGGCACAGTCTACACTACCTGCTGTCTGAGGCGAGTGCACAGCATCCTGCGTGACCAACAACACCCTGCTCCTCACCTGCGGCCCTCAGGTAGAAGGAACAGGTCTATACGTGCCAGGACAACTTGCCAACAGCTCGTCTGTATCCTCAGGCAGTGACCCTCTCTCACATCCCACCCATGAACTGCAACGTCTAATTATCACTTCTATTGATCTGCCCTTTATACTGTACACTGCATCCGGAAAGTATTCACAGCGCTTCATTTTTTGCCACATTTTGCTATGTTACAGCCTTATTCTAAAATGGTATCAATTCATTTTCGTCCTCAAAACTCTGCGTTTCTGGGTGTTGTTGATAAATGCAACAACACCCAGAAACGCCGCTGGCTTCGCTCGGCCCGAGCTCATCTAAGATGGACTGATTGGTTGGAATCTGCGCTTTTGCATGATATACTAGTTCAATCAATCAATCAATGTTTATTTATATAGCCCTAAATCACAAGTGTCTCAAAGGGCTGTACAAGCCACAACGACATCCTCGGTACAGAGCCCACATACGGGCAAGGAAAAACTCACCCCAGTGGGACGTCGGTGAATGACTATGAGAAACCTTGGAGAGGACCGCATATGTGGGTAACCCCCCCCCTCTAGGGGAGACCGAAAGCAACGGATGTCGAGTGGGTCTGACATAACATTGTGAAAGTCCAGTCCACAGTGGATCCAACACATCAGCGGGAGTCCAGTCCACAGCGGGGCCAACAGGAAACCATCCCGAGCGGAGACGGGTCAGCAGCGCAGAGATGTCCCCAACCGATGCACAGGCTAGTGGTCCACCCGGGGTCCCGGCTCTGGACAGCCAGCACTTCATCCATGGCCACCGGACCTATGCGACTCCCCCTCGCAAGGGACAGGGGAGAAGAGGAGAGAAGAAAAGAAACGGCAGATCAACTGGTCTAAAAAAGGGGGGGTCTATTTAAAGGCTAGATTATACAAATGAGTTTTAAGATGGGACTTAAATGCTTCTACTGAGGTAGCATCTCTAACTGTTACCGGGAGGGCATTCCAGAGTACTGGAGCCCGAATAGAAAACGCTCTATAGCCCGCAGACTTTTTTTTGGCTCTGGGAATCACTAATAAGCCGGAGTTCTTTGAACGCAGATTTCTTGTCGGGACATATGGTACAATACAATCGGCGAGATAGGCTGGAGCTAAACCGTGTAGTATTTTATACGTAAGTAGTAAAACCTTAAAGTCGCATCTTAAGTGCACAGGAAGCCAGTGCAAGTGAGCCAGTATAGGCGTAATATGATCAAACTTTCTTGTTTTTGTCAAAAGCCTTGCAGCCGCATTTTGTACCAACTGTAATCTTTTAATGCTAGACATAGGGAGGCCCGAAAATAATACGTTACAGTAATCGAGACGAGACGTAACGAACGCATGAATAATGATCTCAGCGTCGCTAGTGGACAAGATGGAACGAATTTTAGCGATATTACGGAGATGAAAGAAGGCCGTTTTAGTAACACTCTTAATGTGTGACTCAAACGAGAGAGTTGGGTCGAAGATAATACCCAGATTCTTTACCGAGTCTCCTTGTTTAATTGTTTGGTTGTCAAATGTTAAGGTGGTATTATTAAATAGATGTTGGTGTCTAGCAGGACCGATAATCAGCATTTCCGTTTTCTTAGCGTTGAGTTGCAAAAAGTTAGCGGACATCCATTGTTTAATTTCATTAAGACACGCCTCCAGCTGACTACAGTCCGGCGTGTTGGTCAGCTTTAGGGGCATGTAGAGTTGAGTGTCATCAGCATAACAGTGAAAGCTAACACCGTACTTGCGTATGATGTCACCTAGCGGCAGCATGTAAATACTAAAGAGTGCAGGGCCAAGAACCGAACCCTGGGGAACTCCGCACGTTACCTTGACATAGTCCGAGGTCACATTGTTATGGGAGACGCACTGCATCCTGTCAGTAAGATAAGAGTTAAACCAAGACAAGGCTAAGTCTGACATACCAATACGTGTTTTGATACGCTCTAATAAAATATTATGATCGACGGTATCGAAAGCGGCGCTAAGATCAAGAAGCAGCAACATAGATGACGCATCAGAATCCATCGTTAGCAATAGATCATTAGTCATTTTTGCGAGGGCTGTCTCCGTAGAGTGATTTGCCCTGAAACCGGATTGAAAAGGTTCACAGAGATTGTTAGTCACTAAGTGTTCATTTAGCTGCTGTGCAACAGTTTTTTCGAGAATTTTGGAAATAAACGGAAGGTGGGAGACCGGTCGGTAGTTTACCATGAGGTCAGGATCGAGGTTAGGTCTTTTGAGCAGAGGATGAATAACCGCTTTTTTGAATGCTAGGGGAACAGTGCCGGAGGAAAGTGATAAGTTTATAATATTTAACACTGATGGACCTAATAATACAAACAGTTCCTTGATAAGTTTCCCAGGAAGTGGGTCAAGTAAACATGTTGTTTGTTTTATCCCACTTACACGCTGTAATAATTCCTCTAATGTTATTTCATCAAAAATAGAGAGACTATTTTGGAGGGCAGTGTCCGTCGTATATACAGTCGTATTTGTGTTAATAGAACCCAGTTGTAGCTGGGATGCGTTGTCTTTAATCTCCTTTCTAATGAGTTCAATTTTCTTATTAAAGAAATTCATAAAATCATCTGCCGAGTGGGTGGAGCTACTGGGAGGAGTCCCTTGTTGGGTTAGCGATGCTACTGTACTAAACAGAAATTTAGGATCGTTTTTGTTGAGGCGGATGAGATTTGAGTAGTATTTAGCTTTAGCTAAGGTAAGCATGCGTTTATAAGTTATTAAACTATCACTCCATGCTTGATGGAAAACCTCAAGTTTAGTCGCGCGCCATTTGCGTTCCAGTTTTCTACATGATAATTTATGAGCTCTAATTTCTTCTGTAAACCATGGGGTGCGCCTTTTAGGGGCCCTTTTTTGCTTTAGCGGTGCTATACTATCAATAATTTCGCGCAAGGCATCGTCAAAGTTGTTAGTGAGTTTATCAATAGAGCCGACATAATTTGGGAATGGTGCTATTACCGAAGGCAGTAGGTCAGCAAGAGTCATCGTTGTGGCAGCATTAATGTTGCGGCCGCTATAGCAGTTATTATTATTATTAGCTTGTTGACAAAGAGTCAAAACTTCAAATTTTATAAGGTAATGATCGGACATTACTTTAGTATATGGAAGTATCATAACTTTGGAGGTGGTGACACCCCTGACAAGCACTAGATCTATTGTATTACCGTTGCGATGCGTGGGTTCATGTATTATTTGTGTAAGACCACAGCTATCAATTATGGTTTGGAGCGCCACGCACTGAGGGTCCGATGGGGTATTCATATGGATATTAAAGTCCCCCATTATGATTATATTGTCGGCGTGCGTCACTAGATCAGCAACGAACTCTGAGAATTCACTGATAAAGTCCGAATAGGGCTTAGTTACTACTATCTTCTCAGAAAGCACGTAGTTTCAAAGTTGTATTTGTGTTGGTACTGCATCAAAAAGCGACATCAGTGTGTAAAGGATATCACCACATGGACTCAGGAACACTTCAGAAAACCACTGTCAGTAACTACAGTTGGTCGCTACATCTGTAAGTGCAAGTTAAAACTCTACAATGCAAAGCGAATGCCATTTATCAACAACACCCAGAAACGCCGCCGGCTTCGCTCGGCCCGAGCTCATCTAAGATGTACTGATGCAAACTGGAAAAGTGTTCTGTGGTCTGACAAGTCCACATTTCAAATTGTTTTTGGAAACTGTGGACGTCGTGTCCTCCGGTCCAAAGAGGAAAAGAACCATCCGGATTGTTCTAGGCGCAAAGTTGAAAACCCAGCGTCTGTAATTGTATGGAAAACTTGTTTTGTTTTGTTTTTAATGTATGTTTTTATTGTTTTGTTTTTTAATGTATTATATTCTGTTTTTATATGTTTAAATGGATCTTAAGGTCTGCAATAAAGATTGATGATATGGGGGTGTATTAGTGGGTAACTTACACGTTTGTGAAGGCACCATTAATGCTGAAAGGTACATACAGGTTTTGGAGCAACAAAAGTTGCCATCCAAGCGACGTCTTTTTCATGGCCGCCCCTGCTTATTTCAGTAAGATATCGCCGAGCCACATTCTGCACGTGTTACAACAGCGTGGCTTCGTAGTAAAAGAGTGTGGGTACTAGACTGGCCTGCCTGTAGTACGAACTGTGCTCTGTAAATAAACTCGCCTTGCCGACCGTTTTCTGTCGTGGACAACGACAATTTCAATAAACTACAAGTTAAAAAAAAGGCATGAACATTTCCCTCTTTTGGGTATGGAAAAAATGTATCGAACGGCGCCGCTCAAGTACCGATCCATACCAGACTGAGAATTTTGTGCATCGTTCGTGGCACCCTTTGTGTTTACGCGTTTCATGGGTCAGGATTGCACCACCTAACGCATTTTTGATACATGGTTACTATGCAGTGTGTGTGTTATTCACTATGACAATGACAATAAATGCATTGAACTGAATAAAAATCATGTTAGAGTAAATGAATACTTCTCTGATTTGAGGGCGAAGGCTTGTTCATGTGTCCTGTGATGAACTGGCGGCCAGTCTAGAGTGTAGGCCGGGGGTCAGCAACCCGCGTCTCTTTAGCACCGCCCTCGTGGCTCCCTGGACCTCTTTCAGAGATGTGTGAAAATGGAAAAAGATGAAGAACATTTTTATTGGAATATATTTTCTGTAGCAGAACAAACATGACACAAACCTTCCTAATTGTTAGAAGTCCCACTGTTTATGTTAAACATGCTTCACTGATGAGAGTATTTAGCAAGCACTGTTTTGTCCTACTAATTTCAGCGATCCTTGAACTCATTGTTGTTTGTTTACATGTACAACTTTCTCCGACGCTGCCACAGAAAGACGTGTTTTATGCCACTTCTTTGTCTCATTTTGTCCACCAAACGTTCTACGCTGTGCGCAAATGCACAAAAGGTGAGCTTTGTTGATGTTATTGACTTGTTGGAGTGCTAATCAGGCATATTTGGTCAGAGCATGACTGCAAGCTAATCAATGCTAACATGCTATTTAAGCTAGCTGTATGTACATATTGCATCATTATGACTCGTTTGTAGGAATATTTGAGCTCATTTCATTTCCTTTACTTATGTCCTCTGTGCATTTCATTTATATTTGCATGTCTCATGACACATTATCTGTACGTAATATTGGCTGCATTTCTGATAGTTGTTTGTGCGCCATGTTGTTCCAGACCACAGCAAACGTTACCCGGCTTGTAAAGATTGTAATAAATCCATTAGAAGAAGACAGCCTGCCTTTTCCTTTAACTTGGACACACACATTTATACCTCTGACCCTTATGAGCCAGTCATTTCCAGAAGTTATCTCATCATGTGAGAAGCCTCCATTTAAATAACATATTATTATTTTATCTTAATAGATTAAAAATGAACACCAATGAGTTGACTGATGAACATTATCACATCATTTAATCAGAAAGTATACATATCGACAAATAAAGGTAGAATACTATTAACCGCAACATGTAAGTGTAAAAAAACAAAACAACAACATTATGATTTGTACATTTTCAGAATGTGCTTGCTCTATTTTTAACAAAGAAAAAAACAAACAATCTGAAGTTGTCTTTATTTTTAAGTTATCGTGCCTTGATTTTACCAGTCCGGCCCACTTGGGAGTAGATTTTTGTCCATGTGGCCCCCGATATAAAATGAGTTTGACACCTCTCACTACTTTTAAAACTAGACTGAAGACTTTTATGTTCACCTTAGCTTTCAGCTAAATCTTTTAATCTTTTAACTTTTAACGTCTGCACTGTTTTTATTTTTATTGTCTGCATTTTAATTTTGCTTTTATTTTCTTTCATTTCACTTTGTTGTCTGTGAAGCACTTTGAGTCTGCCTTGTGTATGAAAAGCGCTATACAAATAAAGTTGCCTTGCCTTGCCTTGCCTCTACATTAGAACTTATGAATAATGGATTGGTAGGTTCATCATAGCCAGCCTTGTGTATTATTCCAATTACCCTTTTTTCAAGTTGAATTATTGAGCCTGTGTTTGTTCTATAAACATTTCCCCAAAGTTCAACACATTATGTTAGATATGGAAAAATAAAATAATAATATAACTACAGCTGCAGCTATCGAATATTTTAGTAATCGAGTATTCTATCGAATATCCCGATCGATTAATCGAATAAATCATAATTTTGTTTAATTATACACGTTAAGATGTGCCCTCAATTATTGTGGTTGGCCTAATCGTCTTATTTCCTAAACGCCTGTTTTCATTATTGAAGGCTGACACGCACAGCTAAAAATGTGTATGTGCTAATAAAAACAGGTGCGCTCACAGCCCTATGTGCTGTGTGGTGTGACCGCATAAACAAAGTTCTTGTCTCTCGTGCGTTTTTGATGATTATCATACGGTGCCGTTTAAACGTTTTCTAAACTCGAGCGTACTTAAAAGAGCGGTGTCGTGCAGTGCAAGGGGGGGATGATCTGTGACGTAAACACGCTGTGCAACACCTAAACAGTCTGTGCGAAACGTGAGCTTTGACTACTGTTTAGTGAACCAGGCAAAATGCCGTAAAAAAAAATATGTACGACACCTCGAGGCAGCAACAATTCCTCAAATGTATTTTGTAATCGAATTACTCAAGGAATCATGTGCAGATATTTCTTATTCAGCATGTGTCTTACTTTATATAAAGAATAGCAATGGATTTGGATGTTTTTAGAATAGAATAGAATAGAATAGAAAGCACTTTATTGATCCCTCGGGGAAATTCAGCACCACAGTTCGCTCACAATAAAAATAAACACTAAGGTATTTTTTACATGTGAATAATATAAATACAGTCTATTATACAGCATTATTCACTTGTGAATAATATAAATACAGTCTATTATACACAGTGTTGGGTTAGTTACTGAAAACCAGTAACTGGTTACAGTTACTAGTTACTTTATTTCAAAAGCAACTCAGTTACTAACTCAGTTACTTACACCAAAAAGTAATGCGTTATTGTGAAAAGTAACTATTTAGTTACTTGTTTTTTTCTTCTTCTTTTTTTAAAGCTACCATTAATGCCCTTTAAGCCTTCATTTAAGTACTGTTATTGCACTGGAGAATAATACAATCTGTTGATCAGCGCTAGGAATTTTCAAAATGGGGTCCCAGGGACCCCATCAAGTCATAAAAATGGGGTCCTACAGTAAATTTTTGGGGTCCCACTTTTTGGTAAGCGTTTTGACAACAAAAAAGATAAACGTATGCATTATCCTGTTATATCTCACATTATATATTGTGTTTTGGAAAAAGGTTGTCATAAACGTTACTTAATTCATTAAAAAAAATAATAAAGAAAGAAAACAAATTTGTATACATATGTAAATGTATTCAGTTCTAAACATTCATTCACTTTCTTCTTTCCTTCATGGATCTAAACTTTACCGCTGCTGGTAGTTTTTTCTATGTTTTTATTGAATAAGTTGTAGGTGTATTTATTTCAGTATAAAAGTGTAAAAAGTGTTTTGCTTGGGTCATGAAATGATGATAATGGTGTGCCAGGGCATACAAACATTTTATATTTAACGCTTAAATCTCTGGAGTCTACATCAACTTCAGATCTATCCCTCATTTCAAAATGTTTTAGTTATGTTGTTTTTTTGTCTGTTTGTTTTCCGCCCTTTTCTGTCAAACAAAACTATGTTTTTAATGGCAAACACACAAAATATGCAAAATCTTCCACCAAAAATATTTTTCAAAGTGGAATATTTGATGTGAAGTAATGGGAACCTTGGATAGGTCAATAATTCATAATAACATTGATTTTGATTCAATATTATGTTTTGAGCAATGACAGTTTGAAATAAATGGATTAATGTGGACCCCGATTTAAACAAGTTGAAAAACTTATTCGGGTGTTACCATTTAGTGGTCAATTGTACGGAATATGTACTGTACTGTGCAATCTATTAATAAAAGTCTCAATCAATCAATCCACTCCCTCGCTCTCTCTGTCCCTCCCTCACGAATGCTGCACGAATTAGTTTTGTTTTTAACCCCATCTTAACCCTGAACGTACATTGAAAATATACGCAACCCTGCCGGACATTTGAGGCATTTAAGAAACTCCGCCCGGACAGCCCCGCAAAAGAAGACACATGGTCAGTCTAGAATATCTCCATGTTAAGAAACTCGGCTTTAGCTCCACCATGATGTCTTGTAAGTAAACACAGACACGCCCCCCCCGCACCCCCCACACCTCTCCACACCCACACACAGACACACACACACACACACACACACACACACACAGCGCCTCTTCTCTTGTGACACAGGAAGAATTAAGTTAAGTTAAAGTTAAAGTACCAATGATTGTCACACACACACTAGGCGTGGTGAAATTTGTCCTCTGCATTTGACCCATACCCTTGGGGAGCAGTGGGCAGCAGCGGCGCCGCGCCCGGGAATCATTCAGAAGGACGACACTGCAACTCTCCAATAAAACACACTCAGATCTTCTGTTTTTAGCCGATACTACATAAGAAATGACATAAAATAACGCAGTAACGCATCATGTAGTAACGGTAACTGAGTTACTGAATATAAAAAATAACGCGTTAGACTACTAGTTACTTTGTAACGCGTTAGTCCCAACACTGATTATACAGCATTATTCACATGTCAATAACATAAATACAGTCTATTATACAGCATAATTCACATTTGAATAATATAAATACATTTAAGCACAGTTAAGTACTGTTTTCCCTTTAACATCACAAATGAGTTTGACATTTGAAGTTAATTGCTGACATGAATGGACTTTTCCAGCATATTATGTGTGTATGACTTTCACCTGTGTAATAGAATGACTTCATGCAACTTTTCTCGGAGGACAATTGAACACTCACCTACCGAAAATGCAAACTTCGTCGCTGCTCGGTGACCTTCGTCTAGCGGCAGAATGTCTCTCTCGTCGTGTTGATCTAAATGAGAAGGAATGAATGACATTGGAACAAATAACAGCGCTGACATGATAGGAGGCGTGTTAGTTAGCAACCTGTTGTATTCTGATGACGTGCTAGCGTCACTTCCGCTGGGACGAGACCGGAGCGGTTAAAAAAAACGTGACTTTCATTTATAATAATTGAATGGTGTGTGTTCAAATAACCCTCCTCGGCCTTATAATTGTTACAAGTCGCGCTGTTGACATCTTTTCTTGGGAAATGGAGTCGACTCCAGGGGGTCTTTCCGCGGGCTCTGCCATTTTGAAATATGACATCACGACGCGACGTCATCACCACCCGGAAGTGTGGATCTTCTTCTTCTTCTTTTGTTTTTATAGCAGGTTGGCAAGCAACCTTCTGGTGTGCATTACCGCCACCTACTGACATGGAGTGTGGACCACTTCTAGAGATCACCTTAGCACAGACCCGGGCAAATGAACGTCCGGGGGCCACATGCGGCCCCTTAAGCTTTTCAATCTGAATAATATGAATAACATCATTAAAAGTTCAGTTAAAGTGCCAATGATTGTCACACACACACACACTAGGTGTGGCGAAATTGTTCTCTGCATTTGAACCATCACCCTTGATCACCCCCAGGGAGGTGAGGGGAGCAGTGAGCAGCAGCGGTGGCCGCGCCCGGGAATCATTTTGGTGATTCAACCCCCAATTCCAACCCTTGATACTGAGTGCCAAGCAGGGAGGTAATGGCTCCCATTTTTATATAATAAAATACATGAATAAATCTTATTCATACACTCTTAGTCATACACTCTTATTCATCCACTCTTATTCATACACTGTTATTCATATACTCTTATTCATGCATTCTTATTCATACACTCTTAGTCATACACTCTTATTTATACACTCTTATTCATACACTGTTATTCATATAATCTTATTCATATACTCTTATTCATACACTCTTAGTCATCCACTCTTATTCATACACTCGTATTCATGCATTCTTATTCATACACTGTTATTCATATAATCTTATTCATCCACTCTTATTCATACACTCTTATTCATACACTCTTATTCATACACTCTTATTCATCCACTCTTATTCATACACTCTTATTCATACACTCGTATTCATGCATTCTTATTCATACACTGTTATTCATATAATCTTATTCATACACTCTTAGTCATCCACTCTTTCCATCCACTGCGGAGGTCGAGGAAGGCAGTCAGAGTCCAGGGGGAAGATCGGCAGGTGAGGCGCACGGCTCACTGCAGAGACACGGATGTACTGTGGGAACAGGAGATGACAAGGACAAATAAGGACTAGGCACGAGGGAGACAAAGCGAGCAAAAGAGAGAGACACAGGTGAGGAGCCAGAGACGTGAAGCTTACTGAATCAGGGCTTTGTTCCGGCGTGGAGTAGTCAGTGGAGTGAGCCTTTATGCTGCTGCTTCTCGTCAAGACCAGGTGCGTTGATTGATGATTGCCGCCGGCTGTGGAGGCGCGTGGCCGCGGTCTGCGTGGCGCGTGCGGGGGCGTGTCCTGCGGTGCTTGCAGCGTAGCTTCGAGGAGCTCCTGCCGAGGAGGGAGAAGCAGACTGCGCGAGCGCCGTAACAGTGCCCCCCCTCTTATGCGAGGCTCTCGACGAGCGCCGGAGAGCTCCAGGGTTGACCCTATAGAAGTCCTCCAGAAGGGTGAGGTCAGCAAGGTAGGAGGCCGACACCCAGGATCTATCCTCTGGACCATAACCCTCCCAATGTACCAAAAATACCAGGCCCCTACCTTGCCGACGGACCCCAAGGATCTCCTTGACGGTCCAAACTGGGTCACCGTTATCCAGAATTCTAGGAGGGGGGTCAGGGGAAGAGAGTGGAGAACTGGAGACAGGCTTACTCTGGGATACATGGACCACCGGATGTCGCTTCACCGAGGGGGGTAGAGACAGACTAACAGATACTGTTGGATAAGCTCAGAGCAATCGGATTTAACAAAACGTCATGGAGCTGGATGCAATCTTACTTGGAGGGGAGGAAACAGGTGGTAGAGGTGAACGGCACCGTGTCCCCCCCCCTCTCAGTGAGCTGTGGAGTCCCCCAAGGCAGTATATTAGGGCCTTTACTGTTCCTGGTATACATAAACGACTTGTCATCGGCATGCGACTGTGAATTGTTTTTGTTTGCGGATGACTCTGCCTTGCTGGTATCCGGCAAGGACAAGTCACAGGTGGAGAAAATCCTCAGTGCTGAACTCTGTAGAACTTGCACCTGGCTCGCTGACAACAAGCTATCCATACACTTGGGTAAAACGGAATCCATCCTGTTTGGGTCCCACATCAACCTTAAGAAAGTCAATGACTTCACTATAAAAGTGGGTGACGTTGTTCTCACCAGGAAAGATGAGGTCACCTACCTAGGTTCCATTCTAGAGGCTAATCTTTCCTGTGATAAAATGGCAACCAAGGTAATCAAAAAGGTCAACCAACGAACGAGATTTCTCTATAGAATCTCCTCTCTGGTCAACAAAAGCACCTTGAGGATTCTGGTGGGAACTCTCGTTCAACCCTTTTTTGATTACGCATGCACCTCCTGGTACCCTAGCACCTCTAAAACCCTCAAATCTAAACTCCAAACATCCCAGAACAAGCTAGTCAGATTACTTCTAGACCTCCACCCCAGATCCCGCCTCACTCCTACCCACTTCTCCAAAGTGGGCTGGCTCAAGGTGGAGGACAGAGTAAAACAACTTGCACTGAGCCTAGTCTATAAAATCCGCTACACCTCCCTGAAACCGAAGTACATGTCAAACTACTTCCATAACGTAAATGACCGCCATAACCACAACACCAGGGGGAGCTCCACTAACCACGTTAAACCCAGATTCCGATCTAACAAAGGTCTTAACTCATTCTCTTTCTATGCCACATCAATGTGGAATGCACTCCCAACAGGTGTAAAAGAAAGCATAAGAAAAAGTATCTACATTTGATTGTTAACATTTGATTTATATATGTTTATTTTTTAAATATTTTTATGAATTTATTAATCAATCAACAAAACAATACACAACAATGCAATCCAATTCCAAAAGCAAACCCGCCCCAGCAACACTAAGAACAACAGTAAACAGAGCAATTGAGGACACAAACATGACACGGAACAATCCAAATGTAGTGAAACAAAAATGAACATTATCGACAACAGCATCAATACTAGTAACAATATCAAAACAGCAGTGATTAAAAATCCCTCATTGACATTATCATTAGACATTTATATATATAAAAAAAAGAACAATAGTGTCACAGTGGCTTACACTTGCATCGCATCTCATAAGCTTGACAACACACTGTGTCCAATATTTTCACAAAGATAAAATAAGTCATATTTTGGTTCATTTAATAGTTGAAACAAATTATTCTTGAGACAAGATTTCGGGCCCCAATGACATATTTATTTGAGAAGCTGTCTCAGAAAATTATGATATAAAACAATAACTCCCCAGCTGGAGCCTTCCTAGTCACTGCTGGACCATGACTTGGATTTGAACCTAGTACCCTTTGATTGAGGCTAGCTGCTATAACCACTCAGCTATTCTTTATCTGCCAATTCCCAGTTTTCAGGCCCCAATGACATAACCTGTCCTAGTAAACTAGGATATAAAACAGCAACTCTTCCAGTTGGAGCTTTCCTAGTCACTGCACGACATGACGTGGATTTGAAACCAATCCCCTTTGAGTGACAGCTAGCTGCCTTAACCACTCAACTATCATTGGTCTGCTGGAGCCAAGACTTCGGGCCCCTATGACATATTTAATTGAGAAACTGTCTCAGTAAACTATGATACAAAAAAGTAACTCCTCCAGCCGGAGTTTACCCAGTCACTGCTTGGCCATGACTGGGATTTGAACCCAGTCCTCTTTGATTGGAAGCTAGCTGCTTTAACCACTCAGCTACCCTTGGTTGGCTGAAGGTCAGATTTTGGTGCCCCAATGACATATTTATTTGAGAAGCTGTCTCAGAAAATTATGATATAAAACAATAACTCCCCAGCTGGAGCCTTCCTAGTCACTGCTGGACCATGACTTGGATTTGAACCTAGTACCCTTTGATTGGGAGCTAGCTGCTATAACCACTCAGCTATCCTTTATCTGCCAATTCACAGTTTTCAGGCCCCAATGACATAACCTGTCCTAGTAAACTAGGATATAAAACAGCAACTCTTCCAGTTGGAGCTTTCCTAGTCACTGCACGACATGACGTGGATTTGAAACCAATCCCCTTTGAGTGACAGCTAGCTGCCTTAACCACTCAACTATCATTGGTCTGCTGGAGCCAAGACTTCGGGCCCCAATGACATATTTAATTGAGAAACTGTCTCAGTAAACTATGATACAAAAAAGTAACTCCTCCAGCCGGAGTTTACCCAGTCACTGCTCGGCCATGACTGGGATTTGAACCCAGTCCTCTTTGATTGGAAGCTAGCTGCTTTAACCACTCAGCTACCCTTGGTTGGCTGAAGGTCAGATTTTGGTGCCCCAATGACATATTTAAATGAGAACCTGTCTCAGTTAACTACAAATGGACGTGTAAAAAAACACTGACTCTTTTGGCTGGAGTCTTGTAACCTGACCAGGATTTTTACCCAGTACCCCTTGGTGCACAGTTACCAGTGTTAACCACTCAGCTACATATATATACTGTACATACTGTATATGTATGTATACATATACAAAAATTAACATTTATACCGTATATCTAAGGGCTGTCAAGTGATTAATTTGTTTTAATCAGATTAATCACACTCTATCAATCAATCAATCAATGTTTATTTATATAGCCCTAAATCACAAGTGTCTCAAAGGGCTGTACAAGCCACAACGACATCCTCGGTACAGAGCCCACATACGGGCAAGGAAAAACTCACCCCAGTGGGACGTCGGTGAATGACTATGAGAAACCTTGGAGAGGACCGCATATGTGGGTAACCCCCCCTCTAGATCTGTGATTAATCACAGATTATTTTTCTAGCATTTTTTAAATTATATATATATATATATATATATATATATATATATATATATATATATATATATATATATATATATATATATATACATATACATATATATATAATGTGGGGTGAAGGAGTGATGCGTGGGATGATGCAACACTATGCTCAGATGTGGGATGTGAGTTCAGGATGTTGGTGTGGCTTGTGCAGCCCTTTGAGACACTCGTGATTTAGGGCTATATAAGTACTGTGAAGTCTGAGAAGCTAAATTAGGCACACTTGGAAATAATGAATTTCTTTGTGTGCAATTGCGGTAGAAGTCCACAGGAGGGCGCACGTTCCCTTCCAGAGTCTATTGCTGCCATTAAAAGACACTTGGGCAATAGCCAGAGGTGCATCTTAAAACGAATGTGTTGGAAATAACACAATTTGTGTTGTTTTTTTTACACATCTCCATGTCCAGAGGGGGACAACTCAATTTGTCAATTTTAACACATTAACTTTGTTACTTATATTAACACAGTAAATGTGTAGGTTTTAGTAACAAATGTTTGTGTTACTCAAATTAAACACATTTTGTGTATATTGGCAACACTTGTGTGTGTGTGCATGCTATGCTATATAAAAAAAACAACATAATTGAAATTTAATTGGCATTTAATTCAAAAATTCCTTCTATTCATTACAAGTCACAACATTTAGGAAATAAGTCTGTATCTTGTCAGTAAGTGCAATTCAGAATCTCTCAGCTCATATTAGGGATGTCCGATAATGGCTTTTTGCCGATATCCGATATGCCGATACCGATATCAACCGATATATACAGTCGTGGAATTAACACGTTATGCCTAATTTGGACAACCAGGTATGGTGAAGATAAGGTACTTTTTTAAAAAAAATGAATCAAATAAGATAAGATAAATAAATTCAAAACATTTTCTTGAATAAAAAAGAAAGTAAAACAATATAAAAACAGTTACATAGAAACTAGTAATTAATGAAAATTAGTAAAATTAACTGTTAAAGGTTAGTATTATTAGTGGACCAGCAGCACGCACAATCATGTGTGCTTACGGACTGTATCCCTTGCAGACTGTATTGATATATATTGATATATAATGTAGGAAGCAGAATATTAATAACAGAAAGAAACAACCCTTTTGTGTGAATGAGTGTAAATGGGGGAGGGAGGTTTTTTGGGTTGGTGCACTAATTGTAAGTGTATCTTGTGTTTTTTATGTGGATTTAATAAAAAAAAACAAAAAAAAACAAAAAAACACCGATACTAATAAAAAAACCGATACCGATAATTTTCGATATTACATTTTAACGCATTTTTCGACATCTCTAGCTCATATACATCAAGTGGCAAAGCATCAGTTGCATCTTTCAGATTCATCACTTGAAATTAGTCTTTTTAATCACATAAGTGTGAAGGTGTTCATCAAAATAGTTAACAGTGAGAACTCTCAACAAAATGAACACCTCATCACGGTCAGAAAAGGTTACAATATACACTGTCTCTCCAAAGATATGTTTGTTGTCCAGGTCACATTTTAAGGAAAGCACACAACCAGGTCTGTAGCAATGACCAAATATAGACACACTACTGATACTCCAAATGTTTAAATCATTGATTGCAACTTTATTAGTAGATTGCACAGTGAAGTACATATTACATACAATTGACCACTAAATGGTAACACCCCAATAAGTTTTTCAACTTGTTTAAGTCGGGGTCCACTTATGTCCACAGGCTGCCATTTTTTCAATCAACAACTCCTACTTTACCAACCAGGCAAGGTTACAAGCCCAATACAATTTTTTTTTTTTTTTTTTATAATGTCCTGCCCAGCTTCTCGGGCAAATCCTATAGCAGATGTAGATGCCCGTATCGGCTGTTCAGATTTACTTTACAAAAGAGAAGTGTAGGATACTTCTCTTGTTGCCTTACTTGTATTTTGACTTTATTAAATGTATTTATCTTATCATTTGGTGCAGCCGGGCCGGAGCAGGAGGGGATAGAAAGAGAAAAAAAGGAAGACAGAGGGGGGAATTGTGGGGACAAGAGGGGGATTAGACAGAGAGACAAAAACAACAACAGCAAACACAACAACAACAACAGAGCAACATCAGCAAATACGACATGTACAAATATGATGGTAAAAGTAATAGCAAATAAGCAGTTAGCGAAAATTTTAAAAAAAATACAGAAATGACAATGAGCATTATTACACTAAAAATGGAGCAATATGAATACCAATAGAAATAGTGCTATTGATATTAAACAATACCAGTACTTTTCCTTTATTATCAACAATACAATTGTTCAAATGCAACAATACATATACGTAATGATAACTTGAGATACGAAAGAATGCAGAAAAATGGAGGGGAAAAAAGAGAAGCAACCTACATTAACCTTGTAGATTGTTATAGTAACAATAGGTTAAGCTTTGTCAGTGTGCCATGTGTTATACCCAGTTTACACTAGGGCAGCAACGTTAATATATGTTTGATGAAACGTGATTATGTGCATGAGTGTATGTGTGCATATGTACTTGTATATGTACAGTATGTGTATATGTGTGCTTGTACAGTGAATGTATATGTACAGTATGTGTATATGTGTGTACAGCGAATGTATATGTACAGTATGTGTATATGTATGTTTGTACAGTGAATGTATATGTACAGTATGTGTATATGTGTGTACAGCGAATGTATATGTACAGTATATGTATGTGTGTGTACAGCGAATGTATATGTACAGTATGTGTATATGTATGTTTGTACAGTGAATGTATATGTACAGTATGTGTATATGTGTGTACAGCGAATGTATATGTACAGTATGTGTATGTGTGTGTACAGCGAATGTATATGTACAGTATGTGTATATGTATGTTTGTACAGTGAATGTATATGTGTAGTATGTGTATGTGTGTGTTTGTACAGTGAATGTATATGTGTAGTAAGTGTATGTGTGTGTTTGTACAGTGAGTGTATATGTACAGTATATGTATGTGTGTGTTTGTACAGTGAGTGTATATGTACAGTATGTGTATGTGTGTGTTTGTACAGTGAGTGTATATGTACAGTATGTGTAAATGTGTGTTTGTACAGTGAATGTATATGTACAGTATATGTATGTGTGTGTTTGTACAGTGAATGTATGTGTAGTATGTGTATGTGTGTGTTTGTACAGTGAATGTATATGTACAGTATGTGTATACAGTATGTTTGTATAATGAATGTGCGTGTGGATGTACGAACTTTGAGTGTGTAAATATGTACTGTATTTATTTGTATATGTATGTGGGAGCGTAGGTACCTATGTATGTATGTGTGTATGTATGTGTGTGAGTATATGTGAATTTGCATGTACAATACATTTGACTCCCAGTGTGTGCGGGAGCCAGAGTACGGCCCCAGCCTCCCCGAGAACCCATCCCACAAACAGTAGGTGTGGTGCCCAGGGAACCAGGGGCCACCGCCCCCACACAGCCAAGCCGGACAGCGACAGGAACCCCAGAGCCTGGCCCACCGCGCCGCCCACAAGGGCCAGCAGCAGGCCGCAGACAGACGCACCCGGCAGAGGACAAGGCACGAGAAAAGCAGGGGGCAGCCAGACCCCAAGCCAGCGAGAGACCACACCCCACACGGACAGAAAGGCGGGACGCCCCGCCCGAGGGGCCCGGAGACCCCCGCAACCGGACGGGAAGACCGCCCCCGCCCCACCGGCAACAGGGCCCCCACGAGCCCCCCCCCCACCCCCGGAGAGCGCAGCTAGGCCAGCCCACGACCCCCCACCCAAGCCGGCCGCCACAGGACCACCCAGCACGGGGCCACAGGAACCACCCACCCCACCCGCAGGGACCCCAACGATGGAGATGGAACAACCAGCAACCGCCCCGCCGAGTCCCCCCCCCTTAGGTAGGGGAATAAATAAATAAAATAAATAAATACATAATAATAATAATAATAATATTAATAAAATATATTAATAAAAAAAAAAAAGGAAAAAAAATAAATAAATAATTAAATCTATTTATAAAAAAAGTAAATAAATAAATAAAAAAGAATTAAAAGAAGATCACAGACATGCTGA
Source organism: Entelurus aequoreus (assembly GCF_033978785.1). Taxonomy (NCBI): domain Eukaryota; kingdom Metazoa; phylum Chordata; class Actinopteri; order Syngnathiformes; family Syngnathidae; genus Entelurus; species Entelurus aequoreus. The sequence continues at coordinate 73,415,379 of NC_084737.1, forward strand.
CACACAAGGTCGCTACCCCAACAACTGGCCGACTCGCAGCACCTCGGAATACCCTGCAGCACCAAGCCACCACAGTAGACGCAGGGACCAGACCCAGCAGGCCCCAACCAAGACGGGCACCCGGAAGGGATGGACGGCGGGACCCAGGAGCTCCAGACACGCAGTCCGGATGCAGTAGCCTGAGGCGCCGACCCCCACCCGACAGGCAGGCCCAGAACGTACACTATTTCTGAATGTCATTTAAAAAGAAGAATGCGATATTGTGGACTTTGATTCACTACTTTTTTTTACAAGCACAGATATGAATGGACAAATATGTATACCGGTAATTAAGAGTTAATAATTAGTTAATCATGGCGTATGTCCGTGGGGGTGTGCCCGAGTCTCACCAGTAGAACTTCCCAAGGTATGGCGACGGGCAGCTTTTTTTTCAAAGCGCTCATTCAGCACCTTGCCCGCACTGAGTGTCGCCATAGCAACCAAAGAGGCTGACAGAGTTCCAGTTGTCACGCTGGTCATTCCGTACAGGATGTCTTATAAAGTGTGGAAAAGAGACACAATCCGTCAGGCTGTAACCATCTCCAACATGGAACAAGGACACTTTTATAAGCGGACCGTAATTATTAGTAAAACGGTGTGTTGTTTCAAGCAGAAGCCAGCACTCCAATGTGTCGCCGTGCAGATATTCCAGTCATGAGGGGCAGCTGCAGCACCATCACATGCAGGCCGGCAGCTGTAGTGTAGCCTCCGATGACGGGGTCAGACAACCAGCGACACACAGCCCCGCACGTAAAGTAGAAGCTGGATGAAGTACACAGAGTATTTATTATAGTGATCCATCCATCTTCTTTTTTTTTTTTTTTGGTCCCTTCCAGCTTCTCAGGCAAATCATATTGTTGATGTACAAACCCCGTTTCCATTTGAGTTGGGAAATTGTGTTAGATGTAAATATAAACGGAATACAATGATTTGCAAATCCTTTTCAAGCCATATTCAGTTGAATATGCTACAAAGACAACATATTTGATGTTCAAACTCATAAACTTAATTATAACATAATAATTAACTTAGAATTTCATGGCTGCAACACGTGCCAAAGTAGTTGGGAAAGGGCATGTTCACCACTGTGTTACATGGCCTTTCCTTTTAACAACACTCATTAAACGTTTGGGAACTGAAGAGACACATTTTTGAAGCTTCTCAGGTGGAATTCTTTCCCATTCTTGCTTGATGTACAGCTTAAGTTGTTCAACAGTCCGGGGGTCTCCCTTGTGCTATTTTAGGTGCCACACATTTTCAATGGGAGACAGGTCTGGACTACAGGCAGGCCAGTCTAGTACCCGCACTCTTTTACTATGAAGCCACGTTGATGTAACACGTGGCTTGGCATTGTCTTGCTGAAATAAGCCGGGGCGTCCATGGTAACGTTGCTTGGATGGCAACATATGTTGCTCCAAAACCTGTATGTACCTTTCAGCATTAATGGCGCCTTCACAGATGTGTAAGTTACCCATGTCTTGGGCACTAATACACCCCCATACCATCACACATGCTGGCTTTTACACTTTGCGCCTATAACAATCCGGATGGTTCTTTTCCTCATGACGTCCACAGTTTCCAAAAACAATTTGAAATGTGGACTCGTCAGACCACAGAACACTTTTCCACTTTGTATCAGTCCATCTTAGATGAGCTCAGGCCCAGCGAAGCCGACGGCGTTTCTGGGTGTTGTTGATAAACGGTTTTCGCCTTGCATAGGAGAGTTTTAACTCGCACTTACAGATGTAGCGACCAACTGTAGTTACTGACAGTGGGTTTCTGAAGTGTTCCTGAGCCCATGTGGTGATATCCTTTACACACTGATGTGGCTTGTTGATGCAGTACAGCCTGAGGGATGGAAGGTCACGGGCTTAGCTGCTTACGTGCAGTGATTTCTCCAGATTCTCTGAACCCTTTGATGATATTACGGAGCGTAGATGGTGTAATCCCTGAATTCCTTGCAATAGCTGGTTGAGAAAGGTTTTTCTTAAACTGTTCAACAATTTGCTCACGCATTTGTTGACAAAGTGGTGACCCTCGCCCCATCCTTGTTTGTGAATGACTGAGCATTTCATGGAATCTACTTTTATACCCAATCATGGCACCCACCTGTTCCCAATTTGCCTGCACACCTGTGGGATGTTCCAAATAAGTGTTTGATGAGCATTCCTCAACTTTATCAGTATTTATTGCCACCTTTCCCAACTTCTTTGTCACGTGTTGCTGGCATCAAATTCTAAAGTTAATGATTATTTG
>NC_084737.1:73422673-73455173 GCF_033978785.1 Entelurus aequoreus
CACAACCATGCTAATGTGGATTATTTGACAATCCAATCTTCAGTACTACTACAAAAATGTAGCACTAATGTGTTGCTGCCCCGAACAGAAGCACATAACCGCAAAAACACATGCATATCAGTCAAGAAATACGTTATTGTGATTGTGTGTTTACTCAAAGGCAAAGAGTAGCACACATCTCTTACGGTTAATGCATTCATTTGGGGGTCGGCTTATGGTTTTTAGAATAATTTGAACAATGGTAATGATTTTTTTCAGCTACAAATATTGTTACAAATGCATTTTTATGTATTTTATAATTTCACAAAAAATATCAACACAGCATTTTTTTATATATACATTTAAACATATATATTTTAATAATTATTTTCCACTAAAAATAATGTTACAAATACCTTTTTATATTTGATTTTTCACAGTGCACATATACCTTTTTTTTGCCACTAAAAATATATACATTTTTAAAGGTAAATTAAACATGCTTAATTTAAAATAAATGTCATCAAAATGATGAGCAAGTGGATTTTTATATATTCATTGAAGTAAATATTTAGTTTAACACATGTTTTTATACTAAAAATTATATAAACAAATTAATTTTAGTGTTAATTAGTGCACATTTTATTTAGATTAGTCACACTTTTGAATCGTGATGAAGGTAAGCATCCGCGTGTCAGGTAAAGGAACATAAGAGCACTAGGTATTTGTTATTGTTAAAAGATTTATTTAGATAGTACAGATAGATAGTACTTTATTGATTCCTTCAGGAGAGTTCCCTCAGGAAAATTAAAAGAATGAATAAATAAGAAAATACTTTTCTTATTTTAAAATATTGCTACAAATACAATTCTATATATTAATTTAAATATACAGTAACATTTTTATACTGTACTGTATATATAAACCCTCCAAGGTTTCTCATTGTCATCCCATTGGGTTGAGTTTTTCTTGCCCTGATGTGGGATCTGAGCCAAGGATGTCGTTGAGGCTTGTGCAGCCCTTTGAGACACTCGTGATTTAGGGCTATATAAGTCAACTTTGATTGATTGATTGATTGATTTTTATTTTCCACTAAAAAGTGTGGATACAAATGCCTTTTTATATTTGTTTTCACAGTGCGCACATACACTTTTTTCAAAATTGATATTTTCAAAAATGTCACTAAAAGTATTAAGTGCATTTCTGAAAATGTATTTCAATATATTGACTCATATTTTTCCACTAAAAATGATAAACACCCCCCGAGAGGGACAAGTGGTAGAAAATGGATGGATGGATGACATTTATATTTACTTTGGTGCTGTCCAAACGATTAAAAAAATTTCAAGCATATAATAATGATTAATCGTAGTAAATTACTTGTGGTAACTCAAAAATGACTTTTAATATTTATTTTGTCCCATTAATTTTCCCCCAAGCCATCGTGTGTTTGTTAAATGAATATACATTTAAAACAGACCTTTGTGCGTCCCTGTCCGGCCCGCGTGAGGCCAATTATAAATTACAAAATAAATTTAAAAAAGTATCTATGTCGAGTGTGCAATACAACGATGCTGCTTTTGTTTTGAAAATCGTTATTTGTATTACTTCCGTGTGGACGTATGCGTGTGCGTGATTGTGAGTGAATGTGAACAGCTGCAATCACAAATTACAAAATAAAGTTGAAAAAACATCTATGTCGTGCGCGCAATACAACTGTGCTGCTTTTATTTTGAAAAGTATTATTTATGGGCGTGTGTCCGTGTGTAACCTGCGAGTGAAGGTGCACATGCAGTGACAAGTGATGCACGGTTTACACCCGAGACGCTAAAAAGAGAAAAGTCGCTGAGGAATGGCGTGTTTTCAACAAGACTCGGACTGCCAAGCAACGTTCCCTCTAAGGTGCGCGCCTGCGCAATTGCGCACTGCTCAAGCGTCCGCTGCGCACAGCAAATATATGCCGCGCACCAAATCAAATCCCATCTGAATTTTAAACAAAATAAACACATTTATTCTGTGTCATTTTGCAATGCAACTTTGAGTGACAGTGACAACAAGCGGCCCTAACGGTGTTCGTCAACACCGTTCAATTGAACACCGTTCAATTATTGTAACGTCTATCGAGATGCTTCGAGGACAGGAATTATATTGATCACTTTATTGAGCAAAACTGTTTATATTCGGCCATAACCACACCAAAAACATGAGTAAAACACTTCTATCTCGAAAAACTAGTCATTTTCTGCCGTACAAACCAGGCCAAAACCAACTTTGTCATCTGTCACCAACACGCATACCACTAAACCACTGGTGCGTTTATGGCCACACAAAAAGTCGGACAACTCAAACACCACACAAAGTTACACTATGACTCCTCAGTCATACGTGTGCTTATTCTACTGTCATTTATTATTAATGTTAATTTATTTATATTAGTCATGGAATGCTGTTACACACACTATGTTGAAGTATTACTATTATTATTAATTATTATTATTATTTATCTTACGATATGTATCAAAAATAATATTGAGCAAAATTTAATTGAAATATTGTCGATGTGGCCCTCCAGCAGTGCTCGGGTTGCTCATGCGGCCCCCGGTAAAAATTAATTGCCCACCCCTGATTTAGAATGATCACCACTGATCCTTAAATAAGCTATAAAAAAAATTTGGCAACGCTGCATGAAAGGTGACAAAACAAAGAAAGAAATTCCATTGTTGACCTTTAAAAAATATTTTATTAATCCCACATGTTAGATTTTTTCATTTTTTATATTTGTGGCTCTCATTTTTCCCACTCAAAGCATGCAGTAAACTTTCACACTCCTGTATGTTATTCTGTATGGTGAATAAATAAAGCAAATCCTTTGCTCTGCTACGCCTTGTTTAAATAATGTCTTATTTTATTAAAAAGTTTTAAAAAAAAGTGTCACTGCAGCCCTAAGTAGCCTGGTACACTGTAAAAAAAAAAAAAGTTGAGAAAACGCAAATTTTCAAGGCAACATGATGCAACAAGATTTTTGCGTTTTCTCAATTTTTGACTACTATTGTTGACTTAACTAAAATTTACATGTTGAGATAAGAGTTATGTGACATATGACATAACTAAGATTTACAAGTTGATATAAGACTTATGTGACATATCTCTTATCTCAACTTGTAAATCTTAGTTAAGTCAACAATAGTGGTCTAAAGTTGAGAAAACGCAAAAATCTTGTTGCATCATGTTGCCTTGAAAATTTGCGTTTTCTCAACTTTTTTTTTTTTTTACAGTGTAAGAATTTAACTACACGAGTTTATTTTTGGAAAAGTGCAGCCAGGACAAAGACAACAATGTGTAAAAAGTACCTCTGCTGTTTGGTTGAGAAAATCAATCAGTTTTGGATTGCAGATCTTGTCTGTAAAACATATTGAGACACAAGAAGTGAGTTTGATGTTGTTAACAGGAAGCACTAAAGGCCTTAAAAGAAAACATCCATGCAGTTCCCTCCCTTGTCTCTCACCTTATGCACAATGCAACTTGTCAATTTAGTCGATGGAGTTGTCATGGTCTTTTGTCACCTCTTTCTTCGCCTTGCTCCGTCTTTCAAGGGACCGACTCGCTCTCCTTCCTCCTTTCTCTGAGTGATGACAGATGGGAGATGGCTGCCAGACAAAATGGGCAACATGAGACAGGGATAATATACTTAAATATTAATGGCAAACATGCAGTCGGGAGTGTTCACGACCTCCATTTGACAGACACTTCACTTGTTTTCACAGGGTCGAGAGATGGAAATGTCTTGGTTGGTACACCACATGACAATATTTACTTTATTGTGTCACCACATACGACTAGCATTGTTTGCAATTGTGTATGGTTTTGATATTTGCTTATGAGTTATGAATGAGAACTGACTCATAAATAATATTTCTTAACATATCCGAATCATGCAGTTTTCTCCGTGCTGCTGTTCCAACGTCGGTTCTGCAATATGGTTGATAAATATCAACGTGGTCAAAGAGAAACACATTTTTCCGTCTACTTTCTCGTGCACTCCAAAGCACTGACATGAACAAAATGAAGTAAATAAATGAAATAAAATAGGACGTTTCTCTCCAATTATTCTGATGAATAGCTCGTTATTTGCGGTTAAGGCAAGTAAACGGCTCGGCTATATTGACCGCGTTCACGGTGACGTTTAAGCGATGCATTGGTATTTTCTGCAGGAAGTCTGTGTAAACAAACCAGTATGTGCACCAGATATTAAAATATTACACTGTCACATTGACGTTTTTTAAAAAGTAGTACCGTAAAATAGCATTAAAAAACCTTATTTTGAATGCGGTGGTGTCAACTTCCTTTGATATTATCGAGTCTTCGGCTACTCAAGCATTTAAACATACTTCACAGCTGCCCCACTGATTACAATTAAGCAATAGAATTAAAAACAAACTTTATTTAAACAAAATTGTATCGTGATAGTGACTCGGCGTCGCTTCTCGCTCCACTCCCGGGCGCGGCCACCGCTGCTGCTCACTGCTCCCCTCACCTCCCAGGGGGTGAACAAGGGGACGGGTCAAATGCAGAGGACACATTTCACCACACCTAGTGTGTGTGTGTGTGACAATCATTGGTACTTCAACTTTAACTTAACTTCAATTAACTTAAAGTAAAGCTACATTCTTCTCGCTTTTCCTCATTTTGTACGAGTCCATGATGTTTATTTGTAACTTTCAGCAGCTGAAGGCCTTGACCACAGACTAGCACCCATCCCGTCCTTTCTCCCATCGCTTTCTTTTCCTCCGTGGAAGCAACTTCAGTGTTTTCTTCGTTAATCGTCCAAATGTGTCCGTCTGTATTCCTGGTTGCTTCATTATTTACTTCCTGCTTCCTCAAGCCCCGCCCACCAGCCGTCTCCAACTCAGCTCCTTCTAGGCATGTCTGACTCTCCATCCTTCCACAAAGGACAATTTTACTTTTTTGATCATCTTCCTGCTTCTCCCACACTGCCAGCCCTGCAGCATCAGCAACATGGGAGAACAGCGCCCCGCTGTGGCTGATGCCGGTGCTGCAGAGCTTCCACATACAAATCCTCTGATCGCAGGAGGCCGTGACTATCAGGTCAGGTTTTAGGAACTTCAGGGAGGTCAGAGGTGCAGCGTGGGCCAGAGGCACATTCCACTGGGAGATGAGATGAAGACAAAGAGGGGTACATCCCCCAGTCCTGTCATCCTCTTGTGGGTACTGCACCCTGATGGTGGAAGCTGTCAGCTGCCCGTCATCCCCTCCGCTGGAAACAGTTACCAGGCAACCGCCATCTTGGTGTGTGTCCGCCCAGACAGCCAATGAGTTGACGCCGCTCTGGTGGGCGGCGATGATGAGGCAGGGGGTCGGTGGAGTCGGAGAACCACTTGAAGAGCCGGAGGATGAAGACGAGGTTGTTTGGGTCACGTCCCACACGGCGATTTGTCCATCTGTTGCTGCACTGAACAGGAGCACATAACTGCAAAAACACAAAAATATTAGTCAAGACATACATTAAAGTTATTGTGTTTACTCAACAGCAGAGAGTACCACATATCTATTACACATTAGGCAATTATAAGTGGGCCGGCTGTTTTTTTTTTTTTTTAGAATAACAATGATTTTTTTTTTTAAACTACAAATATAGTTACAAATGCATTTTTATATAATATTTTGAACATTTATTTTCAATGGTAAAGCAATTCTGTAGAAATAATACAAAAGCATGTTTAAATGTTAATTTAAATATTTATTTTATTGGTAAAGCAATTCATTAGAAATGTTAATACAAATTCATTATATTAATTTGCATATGGGTTTTATTAGTTATATATTTATACAAAATATACAAATACCTTTTTGTATTTTTTTTTTTACAGTATACATACTTATTTTCCACTAAAAATAGTGATGGACATTTTTAGATGATTTAAAAATGTTTAATTATAAAACGATGTCACATAAAATATGATCAAAAGTGAATTTGTATACATTAATTGCAATATATATTTTAAACTAGGGATGTCCGATAATGGCTTTTTGCCGATATCCGATATTGTCCAACTCTTTAATTACCGATACCGACATCAACCGATACCGATATATACAGTCGTGGAATTAACACATTATTATGCCTAATTTGGACAACCAGGTATGGTGAACATTTTTTTTTAAATTAATAAAATAAAATAAGATAAATAAATTAAAAACATTTTCTGGAATAAAAAAGAAAGTAAAACAATATAAAAACAGTTACATAGAAACTAGTAATTAATGAAAATTTGTAAAATGAACTGTTAAAGGTTAGTACTATTAGTGGACCAGCAGCACGCACAATCATGTGTGCTTACGGACTGTATCCCTTGCAGACTGTATTGATATATATTGATATATAATGTAGGAACCAGAATATTAATAACAGAAAGAAACAACCCTTTTGTGTGAATGAGTGTAAATGGGGGAGGGAGGTTTTTTGGGTTGGTGCACTAATTGTAAGTGTATCTTGTGTTTTTTATGTGGATTTAATAAAAAATAAAAATTAAAAAAATAATCCGATACCTATAATAAAAAAAACGATACCGATAATTTCCGATATTACATTTTAAAGCATTTATCATCTCTATTTTAAACTATTAGTTTTTCCACAAAAAAAATAAAAACACATATGTAATTATTTTAGTACTGTCCAAATGATTACATTTTTAAGCAGATTAATCACACTTTTTAATTGTTTACTTTTGAACAAATAGTTGTTGTTTTTTTAGTTTTTGTGTACTGTCGACTTAGTTTTGGTCAAACAATTGTATGTAATGAAAGAAAATAAGGAACTTGTTTGAATATGTGTTGATAATGTTAAACTGTCAATAGCACTCACCATAAATACATTTAAAAATGTACAATTGATATATGTGATCGATATTGGTATTGGCCGATCTCGGTCAAGGATGATTGTTATCGTAATCGGCAGCAAAGGACCCTGATCGGAACATCCCTACAATAATGTTTAACTAATAACAAAAACATTATTTTCTAGTTCATTTAAAATGAACACCATCAAATGGTCGTAGACTTTGATTGAGAAGTTTATTGACATTTTAAATAATTTAATCAATGTAATGCTTTAAAAAGGCAAATGGATGGCACAAAAAGCCAAAAGGCTTGTTTCCATTGTGGTCCATTGAATATTCATCATATTTGATACATTCAATAATAAAATATATATAACCTGTAACATGTATATAAAAAAAAATTGTAAAAAAATGGATACATGATGAACATATACACTACCGTTCAAAAGTTTGGGGTCACATTGAAATGTCCTTATTTTTGAAGGAAAAGCACTGTACTTTTCAATGAAGATAACTTTAAACTAGTCTTTAACTTTAAAGAAATACACTCTATACCAGGGGTCACCAACCTTTTTGAAAGCAAGAGCTACTTCTTGGGTACTGATTAATGCGAAGGGCTACCAGTTTGATACACACTTAAATAAATTGCCAGAAATAGCCAATTTGCTCAATTTACCTTTAACTCTATGTTATTATTAATAATGAATGATATTTACACTTAATTGAACGGTTTAAAAGAGGAGAAAACACGAAAAAAATGACAATTAAATTTTGAAACATAATTTATCTTCAATTTCGACTCTTTAAAATTCAAAATTCAACCGAAAAAAAGAAGACAAAAACTAGCTAATTTGAATATTTTTATGGAACATCATTAGTAATTTTTCCTGATTAAGATTAATTTTAGAATTTTGATGACATGTTTTAAATAGGTTAAAATCCAATCTATACTTTCTTAGAATATATAACAAATTGGACCAAGCTATATTTCTAACAAAGACAAATCATTATTTATTCTAGATTTTCCAGAACATAATTTTTAAAAGAAATTCAAAAGACTTTGAAATAAGATTTAAATTTGATTCTACAGATTTTCTAGATTTGCCAGAATAATTTTTTTGAATTTTAATCATAAGTTTGAAGAAATATTTCACAAATATTCTTCGTCGAAAAAACAGAAGCTAAAATAAAGAATTAAATAAAAATGTGTTTATTATTCTTTACAATAAAAAAAATAAATTGACTTGAACATTGATTTAAATTGTCAGGAAAGAAGAGGAAGGAATTTAAAAGGTAAAAAGGTATATGTTTTTAAAAATCCTAAAATCATTTTTAAGGTTGTATTTTTTCTCTAAAATTGTCTTTCTGAAAGTTATAAGAAGCAAAGTAAAAAAATTAATGAATTTATTTAAACAAGTGAAGACCAAGTCTTTAAAATATTTTCTTGGATTTTCAAATTCTATTTGAGTTTTGTCTCTCTTAGAATTAAAAATGTCGAGCAAAGCGAGACCAGCTTGCTAGTAAATAAATACAATTTAAAAAATAAGAGGCAGCTCACTGGTAAGTGCTGCTATTTGAGCTATTTTTAGAACAGGCCAGCGGGCTACTCATCTGGTCCTTACGGGCTACCTGGTGCCCGCGGGCACCGCGTTGGTGACCCCTGTGCTATACATTGCTAATGTGGTAAATGACTATTCTAGCTGCAAATGTCTGGTTTATGTGCAATATCTACATAGGTGTATAGAGGCCCATTTCCAGAAACTATCACTCCAGTGTTCTAATGGTACAATGTGTTTGCTCATTGGCTCAAAAGGCTAATTGATGATTAGAAAACCCTTGTGCAATCATGTTCACACATCTGAAAACAGTTTAGCTCGTTACAGAAGCTACAAAACTGACCTTCCTTTGAGCAGATTGAGTTTCTGGAGCATCACATTTGTGGGGTCAATTAAACGCTCAAAATGGCCAGAAAAAGAGAACTTTCATCTGAAACTCGACAGTCTATTCTTGTTCTTAGAAATGAAGGCTATTCCACTAAATTGTTTGGGTGACCCCAAACTTTTGAACGGTAGTGTACACAGTATACATGTCAGGTGATTTGAAAAACAATATATACAAAAAATGGGGGAGGGGGTGTATAAACACTATGTACATGACACTATGTACTGTACACGACTATGCACATGTTGACTCCAAGAGTGTGCAAAACAGAATGAGAAAATATATATACACATATAAACCTGCTTGATGCTTCGGAAAGTGGCTGGGGATCAATTTTGGTTCAGATCAGGTAGAGGTTGAGCTGAGCCATGATTTTATGGCAGACAAGATACCCAAAAATGTAACAATATTAAAGCTCACCTGTTCCCTTTTCCATCCTCCGGGCTACAGGTGGCGACACTGAGCACACATCGCTGGTGGTGAAAGGTCTCCCATAACAAATCTATTTGGTGTTTGGCTTCACTGACTGAGAACAATCTAGAAAAAAACAACAGAGAACAATCAAGAGCTGCCAAACGACATTTAAAAAAACACAGTTCTGGTGCGTTTGTCTGGGTTTAATGGAAGTCATTTTTGCATGTGTGTGGCTAACCTGACCGCACCGTCACTGCATGCAAGAACCACAAGAACACAGGCGTGGTTGGGATCCACCACGGACATCGACATGTATCTGAAAACAAAACAACCGTGATGATGAGTTACTTCTTGAGAAAGGAGAGCAAATATCGTATAGGACGTAGTGATTCGTCGTCGTCGGCGGTCACTCGAAACGAGTATGACTGTCCTCCGTAGAGGACGCCTGTGCGTGGAATCTTTTAATGTGGGGAGACTGGTGCACGGTCAGCCACCACACAGTCCTTGGCATTGAGCGGGCCAGGGTCCAGTGGCATGGAGACCAAGACGACTGGGGACCCGTCTTTGCTGCAGCCTTCATCCGCCTTCCCAGCCGTTGTGGTGCATTCCGCTGCCGCCATCTTCCGCCTGGTCCACCGTTGAGGCGGTTTTCACTATTCGCCCATAGCTGGGGTTATTTACCCATAGCTGGGACAGGGGTTGACTGGGCACCAGGGCATGTCCACACACCGGTGGGCCTGCATGCCCCGTCTCTGGGGCCCCCTGCTGCTCCGAGATCCCGTACAACTTAGCCTGGAACCGCGAGGTTCCAGTTACCGTGTGTGGCCACGAGGAGGCATGTACGAGTCTTGACAATGGAGAGGCTATGTACCGGCTGAGGAGGCTTATGCACTCGGCTCCTCTTTTCGCCCTCTGAGACAGAGGGCTAGCCGGCGGCACTAGCTGAAAGCAATGAGTATCAGGCAGAAGCAGCATGCAGCATAGCAAGCAAAAGCGGCATGCAGCATGCACTAACTACAGGTACTACTACTCCAAGGCTACTGCACTAGACGCATCACATCGCCCTGTGCGATGTTTTCTGCACACACACACGTAGTGATTAGTGATGAATTAGTACCGTATTTTTCGGACTATAAGTCGCAGTTTTTTTCATGGGTGCGACTTATACTCAGGTGCGACTTATATGTGAAATTATTAACACATTACCGTAAAATATCAAATAATATTATTGATCTCATTCACGTAAGAGACTAGACGTATAAGATTTCATGGGATTTAGCGATTAGGAGTGACAGATTGTTTGGTAAACGTATAGCATGTTCTATATGTTATAGTTATTTGAATGACTCTTACCATAATATGTTACGTTAACACAGTGTTTGTCAACCACTGTGCCGCGGCACACTAGTGTGCCGTGAGATATTGTCTGGTGTGCCGTGGGAAATTATGCAACTTCACCTAATTTATCCCAAAAATATTTTTGGCAAATCAATAATTAGAATCTGCCAATAATGTGCCGTTGCTTAGTGTCTGTGCTGCGTAAAACTCGGCAGGGTGACCACGTAATACTCCATTTCAGTAGGTGGCAGCATTGCTTTGTAAAAATCGGAATGTGTCGGGTGAGACGAGGATGGTTTGTTGTGATCCTGATATGCAGACCACAGTGGGAGGCAGGGTGCAGGTAAAAAGGGTATGTAATGCTTAAACCCAAAATGAACGAAAGGAAAAGGCAATGCAAAACCAAAGTCAAACTGAACTGGCTACAAAGTAAACAGAGACAAAATGCTGGACGACAGCAAAAACTTACGGCGTCTACAAAGTACATCCGTACGTGACATGACAATCAACCATGTCCACAAAAAGAAGGATAGCAACAACGTAAATAGCCTTGCTTGCTAACACAAAGCAGGTGCGCGGAATAGCGCTCAAAGGAAGACATGAAGCCACTACAGGAAAACACTGGCAAAATAGGAAGGGCCACCAAAATAAGCAAGACAAGAACTAAAGCACTACACACAGGAAGACACCAAAACACTCAAAATAAGACACGACGACTTGGTGGAGTTACATTTTTTCAAGTTTTCTGCTGGTGGTGTGCTTCTGGATTTTTTTCATGACAAAAATGTGCCTTGCCTCAAAAAAGGTTGAAAAACACTGCGTTAACATACCAGGCACGTTCAGTTGGTTATTTATGCCTCATATAACATACACTTATTCAGCCTGTTGTTCACTATTCTTTATTTATTTTAAATTGCCTTTCAAATGTCTATTCTTGGTGTTGGCTTTTATCATATACATTTCCCCAAAAAATGCGACTTATGCATTTTCGGCCGGTGCGACTTATACTCCGAAAAATACGGTAATGAATTAGTAAGTCGGGCCAACCTATACTTGGGGTCTAAATATGTATGTATGCAAACCAACTGGGAGCGTATCGCTTTTCCACAGGTGAGTCAGAGCTTTTCTTCTAGTCACACACACTCAAACCAGTGACACACTTGAAATAACGGTCTAAAAAGTTGCTAGCAAGTTAGCATACAACAGAGGAGTTGTGTGGTTATGTTATTTTCATTTATTATGCGCCCCCCAACCAACTGTTACATCAGCCCGAGTAGAGAAACAAAATAACAGAAACAAAGACTGAGACACACAAAGGAATCTAGAAGAAACATTTAAGACACACGGACACATAAATCAAAAATCATCTGCGGCAAAGAGGTGAGTTTTAAGTTGTGCTCTAAAAGAGTCCAGAGTGGTGGTGGACTTGACATTCAGAAGGAGCTTATTCCATAGCCCAGGTGCCATCACTAAGAAAGCACGTTCAGGGCCATCTGATTGTCAGATCTAAGGCAACGACCAAGCCTGTAGCTGGTAGGTTGGTCCAGGAGATCTTTGATGTAAGCTGAAGTGAGACCATTGAGCGCTTTGAAGACATACGGGATGCTAATGTTAAGGTAATGGTGATCAATAAAGCAGCAAACACTAAGATTTTTTTAAAATTATTTGTCTTTGGTCTATTGCAGGGGTGTCCAAAGTGCTGCCCGGGGGCCATTAGCGGCCCGCAGCTAATTGTTTACCGGCCCGCCACACATTCTGCAAAAATTGCAAAATTGATAATGCAAAAATAAAAATAAAAACATTTTAAAAAAGTGGAATGAGGTGAAATCTAACAAGAAAAAGTTGCAACGTTGACACAAAGCTGCCATGCAGGCTGTTTTTCTTCTTTTGTCTTTGTTTATTTTTCTTTTTTTTGCCATTGCTAAAAAAAAATTTAAAAAAAAGACTAAAAATCTATGTTATAATGAATTATTAGTTAAAAAATATCACTTTAAAATGTTTTATGTGGAAAAAATATTGCATATATTGTGTGGTTGCCATATAAAAACATCAAAGTTTTATACGACAAAAGAGCATAAAACCAACAAAATAATAGTTCAAACGTAAAATGGACAGATAATAATAATAATACCTGGGATTTATATAGCGCTTTTCTAAGTACCCAAAGTCGCTTTACATGTTTAAAAACCCGAAATGTTTAAATATCCGAAGTTTAATCGTAATTTAAGTGTTAAAATTTAAAAAATAATAATACAAATGTATCACTTTATGAGTGGGGGACCTTTTGGATCCCAAATATATTTAGTAGGATTTTATTTAACTTTTCACTGTGATTACTCAAAAATATTAAAGAATTAAAATCAATAGTGTCCTGCATTATTGATCTTTTAAGGCTCTAATTACTACATACTGCATATTTCAGTTTTACTATAAAAAACAAAATTGTCTTTGACAGAAAACCTTTTTTTTTTTTTTTTACTTTATATCAACCTCAAGTTGATATAGAGATTTACTGTAAGCGTTAAATAAAAAATAATAATAATAATTTGACAGTTTAATGACTGAGACCCTTTATAGTCTCCGGGAGCCCTAAAGGTTAAAAAAAAAAAATCCATATATTTTGTTAAGGTTTGAAAATGAAAAATACCAAAATGGCCCCCGCATGCTTACATTTTTCCGTGTACGGCCCTCAGTGGAAAAAGTTTGGACACCCCTGGTCTATTGTCAGTTACAAATATCAGGGAAAAATAACATTGCTATGCAAAACACTAATGTCGACTGTAGAGGGCACTGGTTCTCATAAGATACATCATCATTTGGTTATTTTTCTATGATTTTGTCTTTACTTTGTTGTCTTTTTCCCCCATAAACATACTTGAAAAACAGAGGTAGTCTTGTATTTAGTGCTACCTTATATTTAAGTTTTAAAAAAGTCAGCGTGTCGTATCACTGTTAGTCTGCACCATACTGAAGCAGAATGAGAGACGATAATGTTAACATTGGGGAACATTTATCGAAGAAAATATGGAGAAGCTGCTGACTGTGGGTTTGCCTGAGAAGCAACTCTGTACATTATTATTATTATTAGATTTCATCATACTGTAGTTGTCAGTATTACATGCTATGGTGTTGTAAGATGCCTATGTTACATGTTTAAATTGTGCGGGGCAAACATAAATTAAACTGCTTTTAATTAATTTCGCTGGGAGACATTGATTTACGATACACATATTTTGAGTTAAGAGCTCGTCATTGAACCAATTAAGCTTACGAGTTGACGTACTATTGTATAAGTACTGCGCATTGTCGCTATCAAACAGGCATGTGATTTGACCACAATGAAAAAGACTGAAAAAACTTCCGGGGGTCTGGGGGACGAAGGCCCCCAACCAGGTCCAGGGCGGTGCCCTGGTGGGGGGACAAGGGGGGCAACGCCCTCCGAAGCTCCTGGTTTTTCACCAATTTAACATGCTAAAATTAACAAAGACAGCACCATTTGAAGAAAATATTTTAGTGTTTAAAGACATGAAAACATCATTAATAGAACATACATAACCCAATTATCCTAATGAATCACTGTATATGGTTCAGTCCCAACAGTATTTAGTCACTAATATTTACATCTTGTGTTCATTTCACATCCACAGGTGTCACATTGATCAGTGTTATTATCTACAGTTTATTTACAGTATTACCACATTACTTCAGTTCATGTAATGTAAACATTTCATTCTTTTCGCCAAAATAGGATATACATTTATGAAAATAATTAAACATGTTTAGTATTGTTTACTCATATTTGAAAATAGGAAATAATAATAATGTGAGGACACTGACATATTGCATGAAACAAGTGTGAAAATATTTACCTTCAAGATTGTTACCCCACTGACAATAGTTTCAACAGACTACATAAGAACTTAATATTACAAAATAGTATTATATGCAAATTTATTTCAAATAAATTGTTAACTGGAACCAATAATGCGACTCTTTGAATTTCTGTAATTTCATAATATATTTTCACGTGGCTTTTTATTTTTAGAAAAACCCATTTATATTTCGCTAAACAATAATTGGTTAATATTTAAAACAAACATGCGTATTTCGCAAGCAAATATTTTTTAGCTTACTTCATTTATTAACAACCCTGTCTGCAACTGAAGTGGGTTGTTTGGGTGGATCTTTCCTCTCGATGTAAACAAAGGATGAAGTCCGTAAGGTTTGCTCACTTTCGGTTGACATCCAAAAGTAGCAGCTAGTGAAAAGTTTGTTTTCCTTGCTTCAAGTTGTTTCATATGTTTTTGGCGTTTCGCATGTACTTCCAAAGCCTTGAAACCTTGTGATCCATAGTCAATATTATCATGACACCACGTGCGCAAAACCTTTCCGGGACGATCGATTTTCCGAATAAAATCACCGAACAAAGTCGTAACTTTCTTCTTCCCAACAGTATCAGTGATTTCCCTTTCCATCCAGTCCCATCGGAACTTATTTTTGACATGTTTATCAATTTCTTTTACTCGTAAAGCGTCCTTTCTCTCGAGAACCGACATCGTTTACATATGGAAAATGGCCGTAATAACCATTATGAATGATGACGTTATTAATGTCATCATTCATAACAGATGTCCTGATTGGTCACAAGGAACATATCGACCAATCAACTACGGTGTAATATAAACTACGTCTCCAATCTTGATTTAGGGTCGGAAAAAAAACGGAAAAACGGGAGATCTTTTTTTTTTTTCCCCCCAAGATTAAAAAAGACGGAATTCCGACTTTAGACGGAAAAATCACATGCCTGATCAAATAAACAAATTACAGCCCCTAAAGAGTGACCCCTAAACCTCGTTGATTTCTGACTTGCCTTGTTTCTGGGTCCATTTTCACCATCTTGTGTCTGTTCCGCCTCTTCTCCCAGTGCTCGTCCAATCGGTGACGGGCCACCTGCACCACCTGGCAGGACGGCGACAGAGTCTGCTCGTCCCAGACGAGGTACAGCCGGTAACACTGCATTTGAGCTCGCCCGCTGGCTGACACCAGCAACGCGGTGAGGGACTGCGACTGATCAGCGAGCGCCGCCATGGTGCGGACGCTCGAGATGTGGTCTGTGATAACGGAGAGGACTTTGACGCTGCCGGAGTCGGGGTGCACGGCCAGGACGGTCACGCTGGTGTCCTCGCCGCCCGTCACGATTATCTCCCACTCCTTTACGCTCCCCAGCCTGCAAACGCAACCAATCCCCCTCCCATGGATGCCCTCTCTCAGGCTCCAGCCTTCAGTCCTGGCTGCGACCCAGCTCGGCGGCTCCCCTGGAGGCTCTGAAGCCAGGACCGAGCCCTGCTTGATGAAGACCAGAGCAGCGTACCCGGGCCAGACCTCTTTGCGGGTCGGCCAGACACTCCAGGAGCGATGTCCACCACCGCAAGGCACCGCCAGCAGCCTCTCTCGTTTCACCGGGTCCCAAACCACAAAATGGGAAGCGTGGAAGCCGAAGATGACAAAGCGGGCTTCTCTTCCCTTATCCTCCATCTTCAACTCTCTGCCATCTTCTGGCTTTTCTACCAGACACTCTTGTGTCCTATTTTGGTTTTCACTTTCACTTATGAATTTATCTTCCTCAGCGTTTGTCGGTTTCATAATCAGAACCTTCTCTAACCACTCCATACCTTTGCAGGCTCGTTGGACTCTCAGAACCTGCAGCTGAATACCGACTTGACCACTTCCTTCATGTGCTTCTTGAGGTATTTGTTGCAACCTAAAAACACGCACACAACCATCCCTCCCAGTGCTGTACAGAAGTCCATCATACTCGCACACGGACGTTACTCCTTGTTTACCGTGGACACCAAACAGGCAGCTTAACGCCGTCAAACCTTCGCTTATTATGTCAGTTTTTCCGTCCTGAAACAAAAGCAGGGACCCTCTTCTGTCCCCGCACACCCACAGCGCCCCCTGTGCCTGCGAATGGAGTCGCACTGCGGCCGTCAGCCATCGTTTGGCACATGGCGGTAGCACAAACGAAGGGAGATGATTTACCCCAAGAACCAAAGAACTGTGGTCTCCATTTCTGCTCGTTGTGACATCAACACACCAGCGATAGACGCGTCCCTCGGCCCCGGACGCCAGCAAATACGCGTCTTTATCGCTGGTTTGCCAGGTAAGACTGTGGATCTTGCCTGAACCAGCTTGAAGGAGAACGCCATTCTGAGGTTGAGTGCTCAAAAAGACTGTTAAGGCTCCATTGAGACTGCCGACAGCACATAAATTAACTCTTCTTTTTGAGTCTTTCACCGCAACAGAGATTGTCTCCATCACACAGTAGGATTGAAACTCAGGAGTCCCTCGCCATAGTAACTCCCAGTCGCCATCGCCATACTGATAAACGACTCCTTGGTCAGTACAAACCGCCATCTTACACTTACTCCACTTTGTGTCATCATCCTCGTCCTCGAGAAGACAAACAACTTTAGGTGAACCCTCACCGGAAAACTCCAGATCAGTCGTCTTCTCTGCTTGCAGCATTTCTCCACCGTCAGTTTCCTCCACATTCCACAATCTAACCCCTCCATCCGCTCCCCCAGTCGCCACCCATCTTTCCGCGACGGCCAGCGCCCGAATCCCGCCTGCTCTGTGTCCCTTCAAGGTGCGAACCACTGTCCCGCCTCCAGCCAAGTCCCACACTAAGCAGGCTCCGTCTTCTCCCGCGCTAAACACTCTCCTCGGGGACAGACGCACAGAGAATACCCTTGCCTGGTGTCCAAAAAGGACTCGTAAACAAGTCGCGTTCAGGTCTCCACAGCTCCCTCCTACGCCCCCTAAAGTTCCCACAGCCCACACCCTCACACTGCGGTCATCCGAAGCTGAGGCCAGCCATCCTTTCTCCTGCAGGTAAGAGATGCTGAAGATTACGCCGCTGTGTCCCAGCAGCCGTCTTTCAACTTGACCCTTGTGCTCACTTTCTTGACTGCCAGGCTTCCAGAGAACCAGCTGGTTGAAAACAGTCCCTCCGACCAGGATGGTGTCATGCCAACATGTGTGCACTACGAGCAGGGCAGAGTACAGCAGACAGCTTTCCAGGCAGGAGCACTGAGCCAAGGCACTTCCTGTGTTCATGTCCAGGAGCAGAGCAGCGTTATGGGCCACAGCCACACACAGGAGAGGCTGTTTGCTGTCACATAGCCAGCGGACATCCAGGGCCCAGTCTTGTAGCTCCACGAGGGGGCCCAGTATATCTACGTGTGGTTGCTGCACGGCAGAGACATCCACACAGAGTCTCAGCAGTCGGACAGCTTTCCCACCAAACACAGCGAGGTCAGTGGAGATAAGACCTAGGGTTTGGACACAGAGGCATTTTTGTTGTTATTATTTCTAATCAAATGTATCAGGCATGTGATTTGACCACAATAAAAAAGACTGAAAAAATTTCCGGGGCTCTGGGGGACGAAGGCCCCCAGCCAGGTCCAGGGCGGTGCCCTGGTGGGGGGACAAGCTCCTGGTTTTTCACCAATTTAACATGCTAAAATTAACAAAGACAGCACCATTTAAAGAAAATATTTTAGTGTTTAAAGACATGAAAACATCATTAATAGAACATACATAACCCAAATATCCTAATGAATCACTGTATATGGTTCAGTCCCAACAGTATTTAGTCACTAATATTTACATCTTGTGTTCATTTCACATCCACAGGTGTCACATTGATCAGTGATATTATCTACAGTTTATTTACAGTATTACCACATAATTAGTCATATATTGCATATATGGGGTAAACAAAATTATCAGTAGTGTAACAGGTTTGCCAAGATTTATTATTATACAAATATGTTTTAAAGTTAAGACTATTACATGATATATGCTATCAGAAAGTAGCATTAATTGTAAAATACATAACCACTAATAACAATTCACAGTTTTAATGTATATGCCTAATTGCCTACAAGTTTAGTTATAAATATAACAAAATACCAAATGTAAACATTTCATTCTTTTCACCAAAATAGGATATACATTTATGAAAATAATTAAACATGTTTAGTATTGTTTACTCATATTTGAAAATAGGAAATAATAATAATGTGAGGACACTGACATATTGCATGAAACAAGTGTGAAAATATTTACCTTCAAGATTGTTACACCACTGACAATAGTTTCAACAGACTACATAAGAACTTAATATTACAAAATAGTATTATATGCAAATTTATTTCAAATAAATTGTTAACTGGAATCAATAATGCGACTCTTTGAATTTCTGTAATTTCATAATATATTTTCACGTGGCTTTTTATTTTTTAGAAAAACCCATTTATATTTCTCAAAGCAATAATTGGTTAATATTTAAAACAAACATGCGTATTTCGCAAGCAAATATTTTTTTAGCTTACCTCATTATTAACAACCCTGTCTGCAATCTTTCCTCTCGATGTCTACGGCAGTTGTCGATGTAAACAATGAAGCTAGTGAAAAGTTTGTTTTCCTTGCTTCAAGTTGTTTCATATGTTTTTGGCGTTTCGCGTGTACTTCCAAAGCCTTGAAACCTCGTGATCCATAGTCAATATTATCATGACACCACGTGCACAAAACCTTTCCGGGACGATCAATTTTCCGAATAAAATCACCGAACAAAGTCGTAACTTCCTTCTTCCCAACAGTATCAGTGATTTCCCTTTCCATCCAGTCCCATCGAAACTTATTTTTGACATGTTTATCAATTTCTTTTACTCGTAAAGCGTCCTTTCTCTCGAGAACCGACATCGTTTACATATGGAAAATGGCCGTAATAACCATTATGAATGATGACGTTATTAACCTCATCATTCATAACAGATGTCCTGATTGCTCACAAGGAACATATCGACCAATCAACTACGGCGTAATATAAACTACGTCTCGAATCTTGATTTAGGGTCGGGAAAAAAAACGGAAAAACGGGAGATAATTTTTTTTTTCCCCCCGAGATTAAAAAAGACGGAATTCCGAATTTAGACGGAAAAATCGCATGCCTGATGTATGGATGGATGGATCTTTATTGTCATTGCACAAGTACAAAACCCAAAACCAGTGAAGTTGGCACATTGTATAAATGGTAAATAAAAACAGAATACAATGATGTGCAAATCCTTTTCAACCTATATTCAATTGAATAGACTGCATAGCAAGATACTTAACGTTCGAACTGGTTAACTGTTATTTTTTGCCAATATTAGGTCATTTGATGCCTGCAACATGTTTAAAAAAAAGCTGGCACAAGTGGCAAAAAAGACTAAGAAAGTTGAGGAATGCTCATCAAAAACTTATTTGGAACATCCCACAAGTGAACAGGCTAATTGGGAACAGGTGGGTGCCATGATTGGGTATAAAAGCAGCTTCCGTTCACAAACAAGGGTGGGGCAACAAATGCGTGAGGAACTTGTCGAACAGTTTAATAACAACATTTCTCAACGAGCTATTGCAAGGAATTTAGGGATTTCACCATCTACGGTCTGTAATATCATCAAAGGGTTCAGATAATGTGGAGAGATCACTGCATGTAAGCGGCAATGCCTGTTACTATCCACCCCTCGGGCGGTACTGCATCAAAAACGGACATCAGTGTGTAAAGGATATCATCACTTGGGCTCAGGAGCACTTCAGAAAACCACTGTCAGTAACTACAGTTGGTCGCTACATCTGTAAGTGCAAGTTAAAACTCTCCTATGCAAAGCCAAAACCATTTATCAACAACACCCAGAAACGCGGCCAGCTTCGCTGGGCCTGAACTCATCTAAGATGGACTGATGCAAAGTGGAAAAGTGTTCTGTGGTCTGACGAGTCCACATTTCAATTTGTTTTTGGAAACTGTGGACGTCTTGTCCTCCGGACCAAAGAGGAAAAGAACCATCCGGACTGTAATAGGCGCAAAGTTGAAAAGCCAGCATGTGTGATGGTATGGGGGTGTATTAGTGCCCAAGACATGGGTAACTTACACATCTGTGAAGGCACCATTAATACTGAACGGTACATGCAGGTTTTGGAGCAACATATGTTGCCTTCCAAACAATGTATTTTTAATGAAAATCACTTCATATTCTTTACTACTCACTAATGTTACCATATCTGAGTTATTGTGTAGAAATATGGGGAAACAACTACAAATGTGCGCTTCATTCACTAACGGTGTTACAAAAAAGATCAATTAGAATAGTACATAATGTTGGATATAGAGAACATACAAACACTTTTTTAATGAAATCAAAAATATTGAAATTCAAGGATTTGGTGCATTTTCAAACAGCTAAAATGATGTACAAAGCAAACTATAACCTGCTACCCAAGAATGTACAACAATTCTTCTCAACAAAAGAGGAGAAATATAACCTTAGAGGAAAATCTAATTTAAAACTAGGGATGTCCGATAATATCGGCCTGCCGATATTATCGGCCGATAAATGCGTTAAAATGTAATATCGGAAATTATCGGTATCGTTTTTTTTATTATCTGTATCGTTTTTTTTTTTAAATCAACATAAAAAACACAAGATACACTTACAATTAGTGCACCAACCCAAAAAACCTCCCTCCCCCCATTTCTTTCTGTTATTAATATTCTGGTTCCTACATTATATATCAATATATATCAATACAGTCTGCAAGGGATACAGTCCGTAAGCACACATGATTGTGCGTGCTGCTGGTCCACTAATAGTACTAACCTTTAACAGTTAATTTTACTCATTTTCATTAATTACTAGTTTCTATGTAACTGTTTTTATATTGTTTTACTTTCTTTTTTATTCAAGAAAATGTTTTTAATTTAGTTTTTTTTTTTTTTTTTTTTTTAAAGTACCTTATCTTCACCATACATGGTTGTCCAAATTAGGCATAATAATGTGTTAATTCCACGACTGCATATATCGGTTAATATCGGTATCGGTTGATATCGGTATCTGTAATTAAAGAGTTGGACAATATCGGAATATCGGATATCGGCAAAAAGCCATTATCGGACATCCCTATTTAAAACATTTGTATGCTCGTACAACACTTAAAACCTTTAGCATATCCGTATGTGGAATTAAATTATGGAACGGATTAACCAAAAAAATCAAACAAAGCACAAACATGTACACAGAAGAACAATTATGATGAACATCTTGAACCCTTTTTTTTTATTGAGACAAAGATTATTTATGTATTTAATATTTGTTTACTTACTATGGTATATTATTTGTTTATTATTTATTTGTTCACTGTTCTGTTACAGAGAACAAAGCTATAGGATAAAATTGCTATGGTATGAAAAGGGGTAAGATTAAATAAGCTCTGCTTCTTCCTACTCCTTTTAGGACGTGCTGTAATGAAACAACTGAAAATATGTGATAAATTACATTGTATCGTATGCATGTTGGAAATAAACTGAAACTGAAAAATATGTTTATATTTAAAATTAATACTAACAAATTATAACTAGCAGTATTAATGATATTGCCTAAAGCTCATTTCTACTCAGTGAAATTTAGGTTGATCTGTTTTTTTTGTTTGCACAATTTTGTTTCCTATGATTACAACTGATTGCACCCTAAAAAAAAAAAGCTTACCATTGGTTTCGGTATCAGAGCTTTGTGGCGTTGACGAGATTCGTGGTCTTATCCCGTGGATGCGGTAATGTTGGAGCACAGTCCTTGACATACATGCTTTAGGTTTAGGCTGAAGACTGTATGCCGTCAACACTGGACCCTCACCTGACAACATAAATGACATAGTATTAGGACAAAATGTTGTGGGAACTTTTTTTAATAAGGACACGCAAACTAGGTAATCCACCGACGTCAGACTGCCCAGGTTGCAACCAGTGTTCGCAGACTGAGAGACGAAATTCGCTAGTAAACAAGCCAAAAGCCTGAGCTGTCAGCTCGTTGTCCAGCGCGACTCTTGAGGCGTCAGGAAGTGGAGTTTTTTCCACACTAACAAGCTTCCGTTTCAACTGCACATTATGCACAATCGACAAGAAGCAATTTGTGACCGTTCTGTGTTCTAATGCTATGTTTTTGGTTGAAATTCGCAAAAATAGAACAGCAGAAGCCTACCAGCCAATAGAAGTGAATCCTGAAGGAACTCCAGAGCAGTGACGGGCGCCACGAACGCTGCTGTCTCCATCATCTCAGGGATTGGAGTCTGTCAGACATGACATTATCACGTATATTGTTAAAACATGATGGATGCTGAAATAAAGCAAGTATACACCAGTCGGGTCGTTGCTATTTTAAAAACCAAGGTAATACTCGCTTTTTTAACTAGACAATTGGTTTTAAATGAGATAAAGGTTTTGTAGCTTACACATTACGCGCCTTGTGAGTGTAACAAAAGGTTAAAAGTTCACTATTTACAAACCGTCCACTGAAAAGAACATGTGAGCTTGTTCCGGCTTCCAAAATGATTCCCGGGCGCGGCCACCACTGCTGCTCACTGCTCCCCTCACCTCCTAGTGAGTGATCAAGGGGATGGGTCAAATTTCACCACACCTAATGTGTGTGTGACAATCATTGGTACTTTAACTTTAACGGTGTTTCAACTAGGGCTGCAACTAACAACTAATTTGATAATCGATTAATCTGTCGATTATTACTTCGATTAATCGATTAATAATCGGATAAAAGGGACAAACTACATTTCTACCCTTTCCAGTATTTTATTGGGGAAAAAACAGCATACTGGCACCATACTTATTTTGATTATTGTTTCTCAGCTGTTTGTAAATGTTGCAGTTTATAAATAAAGGTTTATATATAAAAAAAATTAAAATTAATAAATAAATAAAAAAGTAGTCTCTGCGCATGCGCATAGCATAGATCCAACGAATCGATGACTAAATTAATCGCCAACTATTTTTATAATCGATTTTAATCGATTAGTTGTTGCAGCCCTAGTTTCAACCAATCAAACTTCTCAGGTGGCTTTCTAGTTACCGGTTGGGTAAAAATATTTGAACCGCGTTTCTATTGGACAACATTGAGTCACGTGTTCGGAAGTGTTGCTTTTATGTATAAATGGTTAAACAGACATGTGTAAACATGTACAATACGAGTCCAGATGTATCGTTTTAGCATTGAGTAAAAAGATACAGTTCAACAAAACTATTGCCAGTGTTGCTGCAAGACTATGGTAAGTCTACGTATATTGTTAAAACATGATAGATGCTGAAATAAAGCGAGTATACACCAGTAGGGTCGTTGCTATTTTAAACACTAAGGTACTACTCGCTTTTTACTAGAAAATTGGTTTTAAATGAGATAAAGGTTTTGTAGCTTACCCATTACGCGTCGTGTGACTGAAAACAAAAGGTTAAAAAATCACTATTTACAAACGTCCACTGAAAAGAACATGTGAGCTTGTTCCGGCTTCCGGTGTTTCAACCAATCAAACTTCTCAGCTACCAATTGGGTGGAAATATTAGAACCGCGTTTCCATTGGACAACATTGAGTCACGTGTTAGAGTCCAGAAGAGTTGCTTTTACGTATAATTGGGTAACATCGACAAGGCGCGTACAATACGATTCCAAATGTATGGTTTTAGCATACAGTAAAAAGATGCCGTTTATCAAAACTATTGCTGGTGTTACTGCAAGAATATGGTTAGATGTAAAGCTATAATTTTACACAAACAGCTTGTCACAACATCTTCCCACTGTACGTGAACGCACCGTGCTCGCTCTCAGGCGACGCGACGTAAATAGACCGACGAGCTAACCACTGCGAATTTGACGTTTCTGGCCATGCCCGGCAAGTGCAAGTTCCAAGAATCCTGGCTCTCCAAGGAGATCTATAAAGAGTGGCTGCTCAGGGACACCCAGGACATCCACTTCGCCCGATGCAAGGCGTGCTGTAAATCCATTAAACTTCAGACTATGGGCGAGGCTGCCCTCACCAGCCACGCAGGGGGACTTGGCCACAAAGCGGCGGTGCGCAAGCTTGTGGAAGGTAGATGCGCTCCTTTCTATGTCAACACATGATCATCATCACAATGTGTCTCATACGCAGGCCTGGCCCTAACCAATCTGGCCCCCCATCGGCAGTGAAGTGTATATACTCACAAGAAACCGAATAGCTTTGTCTTTGACCTTTTTTTTTTACTTAAAGAAAGCAAATTAACATATTATATGAGAATGTTATGTTATGATTATCTTTAACCGAATCACAGCAGTGCTCAAATTAAAAAACAGCATTCCCTCTCATGTGATATTGCTTAATTAACATTAATGATGTGCACTTTAACAACTAGGCTTACAACTATACCTAGTGGAAAAGTGACTATTACCTGCAGAGCAAACATTAGCTAACCAGAAGGCAATAACAATGTCAACAAAAAACATCTGCTTAAAAGATCTAATACAAATGTCCCTGAGGAATGTAAGGTGGGAGTACTGTAATTACCTAACGTTACATTATTATTTTCCATAACAATTTAGCCCCCTCCACAATATTAACCCGACGTTAAAACAGAACTAGCTATTTATTGATTAGCAATTGCCGAATCATGTAACATTAGCTTAATGCTAAAAAGCCAGGTTACTATCACAGACAAATAATTTCATGTAGGCTAACGTTACCTACCTGCTACCTCTGTCTTTTTCTCGTTTCTCCTCTTCTTTTCTCTTTTTTCTTCCCTGGGCACCTGACAGTTTTGGCCGTTTTGACATATTGTGTTGATTTTTTTGATGTGGTGACGTCCAAAAAGAGTCATGATACGGGAAGGGAGGGGGGAGAGGGGAGGGGGGGGGGGCGCAATGCTGTGACAAATAATATTTCTATTAAATAGGCTTTACTTTGCATTTTAATTAATGTGGGATTATTTTTGGTATTTAGAAATAATAGTACCAACTTTTTTTTTCTTTTTTTTTTCCTCCAACATTTGTGGCACTGGCGTGGCGCCCCCTGTTGGACGGCGCCCTTAGCATTTGCCTATACGGCCTATGCCACGGGCCGGCCCTGCTCATACGTTAGGACTATGTGCATTTTTGAAGACTGAATGTTGTCTTATGGGCGCAGCTACTCATTTCACACCTTTTATTAACGCGCAGGGGCGTATTTAGTCATTCATTCATTTGTACAAAACACATATTTACACACCTATGCTTGAGAAGGAACAGGATGAAGAAAATCTTATATTTCCTGCCCCCTTCAACATAATAAGTAGTTAATGGATAGCCCAGATTCACAAGCATATAGGGCTGTGAATCTTTGGGTGTCCCACGATTCGATTCAATATCGATTCTTGGGGTCACGATTCGATTCAAAATCGATTTTTTTTCCAATTCAACACCAGTGTTTCCCACACATTCATTTATTTGTGGCGGCCCGCCACGAAATAATTACGTCCGCCACAAATTAAAAAATAAAAAATAAAAAATAAAATTGGTTTTGTTTTTTGTCCTGTCCAGCTTCTCAGGCAAATCATATAGTTGATGTAGATGCCCATATAGGCTGTTCAGATTTACTTTACAAAAGAGAAGTGTAGGATACTTCTCTTGTTGCCTTATTTGTATTTGACCACTACTGTTTTCTGTTTATTTGTTACGGACTGTGGCAGGACACCTCTGCCTCTGTTTACTTTATGTTGCTGGTAAATAATATGGTTGTAGTAGTAGGCTAAAGTTAAATTATTTAGTATGCACTAATTAAAGGGGCAGTGCTTTAAGAGACATTTTAGCTTTTATATTGTATAAGATATATTTTTTGTAAGAACCACAATTAATACATTTATTTCAGTGAATAACTTATTGGTCAAATCTGTATATAAATATGTACATAAAGTGTTGTAATTACATTGTAAAATGGATGGATGGATGGATGTTTAAAACAAAACTGTTATTATTAATTAGTAAGTATACATTTTTTGAGCCTTTTTAGAGAAAATATCATTGTAGTAAATTATGCAAATTACTCGATGATGTCATGGTGACCACGCCCATAGCCACGCCCATATCCACGCCCCCACCGCCACAGGTATCTTGGCAGTTTATGGGAAACACTGAACACGATTCAAAAACGATTTTTTTCCCGATTCAAAAGGATTCTCTATTCATTCAATACATCTACCCCAGTCTGCTGACATGCAAGCAGAGTAGTAGATTTTTGGAAAAAGCTTTTATAATTGTAAAGGACAATGTTTTATCAACTGATTGCAATAATGTAAATTTGTTTTAACTATTAAATGAACCAAAAATATGCAATCTACTAATAAAAGTTTCAATCAATCAATCCCTTGAGCGCTATTCCCCGCACCTGCTTTGTGTTAGCAAGCAAGACTATTTAAATTGTTGCTATCCTTCTTTGTGGGGACATTGGTGATTGTCATGTCATGTATGGATGTACTTTGTGGACGCCGTAAGTTTTTGCTGTCGTCCAGCATTTTTTTTTCCTGTTTACTTTGTAGCCAGTTCAGTTTTACTTTCGCTTTGCATAGCCATTGGCTTTTCTTTTTTTAATTTTTGGTTTAAGCATTACATACCTTTTTACCTGCACGCAGCCTCCCGCTGTGGTCTGCATATTGGGATCACAACAAACCATCCTCGTCTCACCCGACACATTTCGACTTTTACAAAGCTTGGTTACCCTGCCGAGTTCAACACAGCACAGACATTAAAGGCCAACTGAAAGCCACTACTACCGACCACACAGTCTGATAGTTTATATATCAATGATGAAATCTTAACATTGCAACACATGCCAATACGGCCGGGTTAGATTAGTAAAGTGCAATTTTAAATTTCCCGCGAAATATTCTGCTGAAAACGTCTCGGTATGATGACGTTTGCGCGTGACGTCACGGATTGTAGCGGACATATTGGGACACCATTGTGGCCAGCTATTAAGTCGTCTGTTTTCATCGCAAAATTCCACAGTATTCTGGACATCTGTGTTGGTGAATCTTTTGCAATTTGTTTAATGAACAATGGAGACAGCAAAGAAGAAAGCTGTAGGCGGGAAGCGGTGTATTAGCGGCCGGCTGCAGCAACACAACCAGGAGGACTTTGAGTTGGATAGCAGACGCGCTACCGTGAGTACGCAGCTTTGGCTTCCAAACATTTGATCGCTTGCCCGTACGTGCGTGCCGCTATGTGCATGTCACGTACGTAACTTTGGGGAAATATATGTGCTGTATGAACTTTACGGAGGTGAACGGTACTTCGGGCTTTGGGATTGAGTGTGTTGTGCGGGTGTTTGAGTTGTATTGGTGGGTTATATGGACGGGAGGGGGGAGGTGTTTGTTATGTGGCGAATTAAATATAAGCCTGGTTGTGTTGTGGCTAATAGAGTATATATATGTCTTGTGTTTATTTACTGTATTAGTCATTCCCAGCTGAATATCAGGTCCCACCCGCCTCTCACAACATCTTCCCTATCTGAATCGCTTCCACTGCCTTCTAATCCTTCACTGTCACTTTCCTCATCCACGAATCTTTCATCCTCGCTCAAATTAATGGGGTAATCGTCGCCTCTCGGTCCGAATCGCTGTCGCTGCTGGTGGCCATGATTGTAAACAATGTGCAGATGTGAGGCGCTCCACAACCTGTGACGTCACGCTACTTCCGGTACAGGCAAGGCTTTTTTATCAGCGACCAAAAGTTGCAAACTTTATCGTCGATGTTCTCTACTAAATCCTTTCAGCAAAAATATGGCAATATCGCGAAATGATCAAGTATGACACTGCTATCCCCGTTTAAATAAGAAAATTTCATTTCAGTAGGCCTTTAAGCAACGGCACTGTCAGAAAAATTGTATGTAAATTATCAAAAAACTTTCCGTTTTACGAGTTCCCAATGAACAGACAAGAGGCTGTCTTTGTTGCACCAAGCAAAGGCTTGGAAAATTCCATTGTGTACGATAGGAGGAGACGGGATGGGGGTTACCTATTGTCAACCAAGACCTGCCCAGGCTGAAGCCAGGACCAGCCCAAGCCCAAGGCATCTTTTGCTTTTGTGTTAATGTGACCGAAAACAATGACTTGTTTACATACTCCCCATTCCTTTAGAAACAGATGTTATGTAAACAGGGAAAATCCAAATAAAAAGAGGTGGCATACAATCTTTCGCCGGAGCGTGGGTGACACTGTAAGAGGTTACAGGTCGACACGTTTCTCCTCAATTGAGCAAAATTGAATTCTGCCTCGGTTTGATTCTTTGCTTCTTGTCTTGTTTAATAGATGTCATCAGTGTTTGAACCTGACAGGCACATTATTTGCATATTAGAATTAAAAATAGTGGTTGAAAAACGCTGTTGTAGTGTTTATAGCCTGTTGAGTGTGTAATGTGTCATACCTGCTTTGGCCACCAGGGGGAGCGCTGCAGCCTCGAAACACATTCACCTGTTTCTTTCTTTTCCTTCCACTGTCAAGCAGGCAACTTGAGGATAGTGAACGTCACCGGGCATATTCATGACGGCGTGAGTCAGGTGACTGCATGAAAATGCATGCGTGTTGACTTTAAGTTGACCTGTGGAGGACAACTAAAGACGTCAGGGTGTCGTCTGCAGGCTGAAGACAACAAGGAGCACGTGGCCGTCTACCGGCAGCATCACAACCTTGACCGAGTCGCAGACAATTTGCACCAGAGCCCCACGGAAAACGCCAGAACTTCCCAGAATGCCGAGCGGCAGGAGGCGTCTTTTCCCACCGCCTATTTCACAGTGACAGGTAAGACACACCAACACAGAGTGCTGCTCGACCACAGTTAGTCGTCATCTAATACACAACTCGCAATTTTTTAATCATTAAATACTTATATAAATATTTTTACATTTGGATGCCCACAGTCTCCTATTAAATAAAATGAAATACCAGGTTAGAAACGATAAGTCACTGCACGTGTGTACATTAGCTCACGGTGTTGCTGTGGTTTAGTTGTGTACGCTCCAGTATCATAGCCACAATTTCCACTTTACCATAGTATTGTTTTCCTGATGCCCTCAGTCTCCTCTAGAATTAAAAAAACATGTCTAGTATATGGCTAGAATTGTCAAAAATAAACACATGCCAATACAAGCTTACCCCTGTTGCTGTGCAATATCATATTCCAGAGTCTCTATTTCGCTGCCCTCAGTCTCCTATTGGATGCAATGCATTTCGTAATGCAAGTTTAGAAATGACAAAAGGGACTCCACATGCTCACGTCGTCTTACAGTGTTGCTGTGGTTTTGTTGTGGACGCCCTTGTATTATACGCCACAATTTCCCTTTGCTGTGGTGCTGCGCTTCTCGCTGCCCTCAATCTCCTCCAGAATAAGAAAATTGGCTTTGAGTATATGGCTAGAATTGTCAAAAATAAACACATGCTAATACAAGCTTACCCCTGTTGCTGTGCAATTTAATATTCCAGAGTCTCTATTTCGCTGCCCTCAGTCTCCTATTGGATGCAATGCATTTCGTAATGCAAGGTTAGAAATGACAAAAGGGACTCCACATGCTCACGTCGTCTTACAGTGTTGCTGTGGTTTTGTTGTGGACGCCCTTGTATTATACGCCACAATTTCACTTTGCTGTGGTGCTGCGCTTCTTGCTGCCCTCAGTCTCCTCCAGAATAAGAAAATTGTCTTTGAGTATATGGCTAAAATTATCAAAAATAAACACATGCTGATACAAGCTTACCCCTGTTGCTGTGCAATATCATATTCCAGAGTCTCTATTTCGCTGCCCTCAGTCTCCTATTGGATGCAATGCATTTCGTAATGCAAGGTTAGAAATGACAAAAGGGACTCCACATGCTCACGTCGTCTTACAGTGTTGCTGTGGTTTTGTTGTGGACGCCCTTGTATTATACGCCACAATTTCACTTTGCTGTGGTGCTGCGCTTCTCGCTGCCCTCAGTCTCCTCCAGAATAAGAAAATTGGCTTTGAGTTTATGGCTAGAAATGACAAAAATAAACACACATGCCAACGTTAGCTTACCCCTTTTGCTGTGCAATATTATATTTCACAATCTACAATTTGTCTCTTAAATAATAAAGTTGGTCTTCTAACATACGGTTAGAAATGATAAAAAGGATCACACATGCCAACATTAGCTTACCCTGTTGCAGTATTTCTTTTTTTCTCCGATTAATTGCTGCCCTCAGTCTCCTGTTAAAAGTCTATAATTTAATACATGGCTTGAAATGCATGCTAATATAAACTAATCCTGTTACTATGCGATTATTATATGCTAGTCCCCACTTTGCCACTTCTTGCCCTCAGTCTCCTCAAGATAAGGTTTGTCTTCTAACATTAGGCTATAAATAACAAAAATTATCCCACACACCAACATTAGTTAGCGGTTGCAGTATTTTACTCTGTCCATCTTATTGCTGCCCTCAGTCTCCTCTCAGATAACATCTATAATCTAATACGTGGCTTGAACTGTAGACTAATACTGTATAAGCTAAACCTGTTACAGCGCCTTAGCTTTGCAGTATTGTATGCGACTCGCCACTTTGGTAATTGCTGCCCTCAGTCTCCTGAAGAATAAAATGGTGTTTTCTGATACAGGTACATGTCTATAGGAATTACAAAAATAAATGCTAACCATAGCTTACCATATTCAACAGTCTACATTGTGCTGCCCCCAGTCTCCTGTTGGATAAAATACATATTGTCATCTCCTTTCCAAGGCACCCCCGGCTTCCTCAGCCAGCGTCTGGTGCCATCGGCGGGCAGCAGGTCACACGGTGCAGAGCGCCACCTCCTGGAGCACCAGAAGAGGGCAGACGCCCTGGAGCAGCAGCAGCAGATGAGGCTGCTGGAGTGGGAGAGCAGGATGAAGGTGCTGGCGTGGGAGCAGGAGCTGGTCAGGCAAAAGACACGAGCCGCTCGCCAAAAGGAGAAAGCCTTCAGGATGAAGAAAAACTACTACAAGGCCAAGCTAAAGAGAATGGGAGAGTATGTGCCGCCATCTTCTCCAGGAAGCAGTGACAATGACAACGTGGAGAGAGGTCCCGATCTAATGAGAGCCTAATTTGGAATCTTAAGACATTTTGGCCCGAACTATTTCCATTTCTGGTTTTGTACTTACTGTAAATGCTTTGTTTATTCAGCAAAGTAGTTTTCCCATTGTTATAAGATGTTGAAAGTTGAAAGAGACCACCCCACTTGCACTTAAAGGCCTACTGAAAGCCACTACTACCGACCACGCAGTCTGATAGTTTATATATCAATGATGAAATCTTAACATTGCAACACATGCCAATACGGCCGGGTTAACTTATAAAGTGACATTTTAAATTTGCCGCTAAACTTCCGGTTCGAAACGCCTCTGAGGATGACGTATGCGCGTGACGTAGCCCGGGGAACACGGGTATGGCTTCCACATTGAAGCCAATACAAAATAGCTGTTTTCATCTCATTCTGGATGTATTCTGGACATCTGTGTTGGTGAATCTGTTGCAATTATGTTCATTGCATTATGGAGAAAGAAGCTGAGCAAGCAAAGAAGAAAGTTATCGGTGCAAAGCGGACGTATTTTGCGAAGGAAGTCAGCAGCAACACAACACAGCCGGTGTTTCATTGTTTACATTCCCGAAAGATGCAGTCAAGATGGAAGAACTCGGATAACAGAGACTCTAACCAGGAGGACTTTTGACTTCGATACACAGACGCCTGTAGAGAACTGGGACAACACAGACTCTTACCAGGATTACTTTGATTTAGATGACAAAGACGCAGACGTGCTACCGTGAGTATGCAGCTTTGGCTTCCAAACATTTGATCGCTTGACCGTATGTGCGCGTCACGTACGTAAATTTGTTTAAGTATATAAGCTTTATGAACCTTGGGTTAGGTGAACGGTCTTTTGGGCTGAGTGATTGTGTGTTGATCAGGTGTTTGAATTGTATTGGCGTGTTCTATGGAGCTAGCAGAGGAGCTAGGAGCTAGCATAACTGAGGTGTTTTTATGCAGGATTAATTTGTGGCATATTAAATATAAGCCTGGTTGTGTTGTGGCTAATAGAG
>NC_084737.1:73465173-73500173 GCF_033978785.1 Entelurus aequoreus
TCTCCTATTGAAAATGTGTGGCACATTATGAAGCCTAAAATAGCACAAGGGAGACCCCCGGACTGTTGAACAACTTAAGCTGTACATCAAGCAAGAATGGGAAAGAATTCCACCTGAGAAGCTTCAAAAATGTGTCTCTTCAGTTCCCAAACGTTTACTGAGTGTTGTTAAAAGGAAAGGCCATGTAACACAGTGGTGAAAATGCCCTTTCCCAACTACTTTGGCACGTGTTGCAGCCATGAAATTCTAAGTTCATTATTATTTGCAAAAAAAAAAAAAAGTTTATGAGTTTGAACATCAAATATCTTGTTTTTGTAGTGCATTCAACTGAATATGGGTTGAAAAGGATTTGCAAATCATTGTATTCCGTTTATATTTACATCTAACACAATTTCCCAACTCATATGGAAACGGGGTTTGTAGTTCTATTTTTCTTTTATCGACGAAAACAAACACCCTCTTTTAATGCTTGGATTGTGGTTCTATGTTGAGTTTACACACAAACTATCTATTGCAGCAACACGAGCCACCAAGTGCGTGATTGGTCCCACTTCTTTTTTTTACACATTATTATGACAAGCGGTAGAAAAATGGATGGCTGTATGATTCCCTGTGTGCATATGACTCGTTTAGAGCAGACACCCCACAGCGTAAAATACACCGGCCGATGTTCTCTACTAAATCCTTTCAGCAAAAATATGGCAATATCGCGAAATGATCAAGTATGACATAGAATGGACCTGCTATCCCCGTTTAAATTTAAAAAAATCATTTCAGTAGGCCTTTAAAGCAGTTGTTTTTCAGACACTTACACACAAACATCTCCTTTTATGGTCAGGATGTGCTCTCCTGACTTAGCACACACACACACAGAGACAGGAAGGAGGATTATAAAACTGATGGGTTGGCTTCTCCAAATTAGGAGTGCCTAATTTTCTTGACCTGACCTCCTCCAGGAACTGCAGTCCTGTATAATGAGGCTCGCTTGTAATAAAGCAACTTTTTGGTTCAGTAAAGCGCCTCCGACGTCGCTTTTGATCCAGCCGCACTGCCGTGTCACCCTTCTGTCCGGACGTGGATGACAAGACCAGAAATACTGCTAATACACCGAGTTGGGGTTGTTTACATGCTTGACACAATCTTGCGTTTTGGCAGAGAACTGCATGTCAAGCATTTAAATCGCAAAAGTTATAAAAGGATGAATTAAGATGGCGTAGGAGGGAGCGGTGTACAGTAGGACTACACAGAAGTGTAATCCAGGCTTTAAAAATAAACCTCAGTCATGTTTTTCGACTAAAAAAAACAAAGGCTCCAGCCGCACCCGTGACCCCGAGAGGGACGGACGGATGGATGGATGAGATCATCCATTGAGTCATTATGAGTGTACACCAGGGGTGTCCAAACTTTTTCCACCGAGGGCCGCACATTGAAAAATCAAAGTTAGCAGGGGCCATTTTGATAATTTTTATTTTTAAAAACCAATATATTATATGTATAAAAAATATACATTTAGGCTTCCACTCAGGCTTGATCCCGGGGACCCCAAAGGGTTTTGGTCCAAAAAATATAAAAAATGTGTCATTATTCAGTATTATTATTTGTGTTATTATTCAAGTTTTTAAATCTCTAGATCAGGGGTCACACACCTTTTGAAACCAAGAGCTACTTCTTGGGTAGTGATTAATGCGAAGGGCTACCAGTTTGATACACACTTCAATAAATTGCCAGAAATAGCCAATTTGCTCAATTTACCTTTAACTCTATGTTATTATTAATAATTAATTATATTTACACTTAATTGAACGGTTTAAAAGAGGAGAAAACACGAAAAAAATGACAATTCAATTTTGAAACATAGTTTATCTTCAATTTCGACTCTTTAAAATTCAAAATTCAACCGAAAAAAAGAAGAGAAAAACTAGCTAATTCGAATCTTTTTGAAAAAATTTAAAAAATAATTTATGGAACATCATTAGTAATTTTTCCTGATTAAGATTAATTTTAGAATTTGGATGATATGTTTTAAATAGGTTAAAATCCAATCTACACTTTGTTAGAATATACAACAAATTGGACCAAGCTATATTTCTAACAAAGACAAATCATTATTTCTTCTAGATTTTCCAGAACAAAAATTTTAAAAGAAATTCAAAAGACTTTGAAATAAGATTTACATTTGATTCTACAGATTTTCTAGATTTGCCAGAATATTTTTTTTGAATTTTAATCATAATAAGTTTGAAGAAATATTTCACAAATATTCTTCGTCAAAAAAACAGAAGCTAAAATGAAGAATTAAATTAAAATGTATTTATTACTCTTTACAATAAAAAAAATACATTTACTTGAACATTGATTTAAATTGTCAGGAAAGAAGAGGAAGGAATTTAAAAGGTAAAAAGGTATATGTGTTTAAAAATCCTAAAATTATTTTTAAAGTTGTATTTTTTCTCTAAAATTGTCTTTCTGAAAGTTATAAGAAGCAAAGTAAAACAAATTAATGAATTTATTTAAACAAGTGAAGACCAAGTCTTTAAAATGTTTTCTTGGATTTTCAAATTCTATTTGAGTTTTGTCTCTCATAGAATTAAAAATGTCGGGCAAAGCGAGACCAGCTTGCTAGTAAATAAATAAAATGTAAAAAGTAGAGGCAGCTCACTGGTAAGTGCTGCTATTTGAGCTATTTTTAGAACAGGCCAGCGGGCTACTCATCTGGTCCTTACGGGCTACCTGGTGCCCGCGGGCACCGCGTTGGTGACCCCTGCTCTAGATCAACATTAGGTCTATCTGTCAATATAACATTTTTTAAAGATTTAAATTGTATGCTCTTTTTGTCAAAGAAAACCCTTTTTTTAAATGAAAAAAACCCACAAAATATGCAATATTTTCACCCAATAAAATTTTCAAGTGGGATATTTGAGATTATATAATAATTGGAGCCTTAAAAAGGTCAATAACTCATAACACCATTGATTTTCATTCATTATTAATGATAATTGATTCATTATTAATGCGTGCAATGACACTTAAAAACGAATCACACTAAAATTGTAGGGGATCCAAAAGGGTCCTACTCATTAAAGTGTTAAAAAATAAATTATAATTTTATTTTTTTTACTGTTTACTTTTAACACAATAATCTCGAGATCAACTTTAGATCTATCTGTCAATTATAAGTTGTATCTAGAGATGTCCGATAATATCGGCCTGCCGATATTATCGGCCGATATATGCGTTAAAATGTAATATCGGAAATTATCGGTATCGGTTTTTTTTATTATCTGTATCGTTTTTTGTTTTTTTTTAAATTAAATCAACATAAAAAACACAAGATACACTTACAATTAGTGCACCAACCCAAAAAACCTCCCTCCCCCATTTACACTCATTCACACAAAAGGGTTGTTTCTTTCTGTTATTAATATTCAGGGGCCGTACTTATCAAGCTTCTTAGAATTACTCCTAAGAAGTCTGCTAAGAGTTGACTTAAGAGTAAATAAATTCTTCGCTGAAAGCTGCACTTAAAAGTTACTTATCAAGCGTCTTACTCACACTTTCAGCGAAGTGTAGGACTGAATCTTAAGTGTCACACTCAGAGCTGAATTACGACATTACTATGTGCCGTAAACGGAATTTTAGGTGACGTCATTTCTGTGTCCATAGAAATGACCAATCACGGAAGGGAATCCGTTGTCTAAGAATAAAGAAATATCTTGGAAATATTTAAGTGGACAATGGGAGTGTATATTTTGACAATAAATTACAAAATAATACAAAACAAACTAGTCCCCGCCGGCACTCACGCTACCGCTCCCTCTCTTCTATCGCCCACACATTCACTGACGTCACTCACCTCACGGCCACACACATACGCTACTGTCATAACATTTTCTTTCCAATTCATTAATTAGGCAACTAATTTGAAACTGGTGTGGGTGGCTCTATATATACTAGCCCACTGCAGACACATGCAGAAATCAACAAGGAATCGAAAAGTATTAAATCTGTGACAAAAATAATATCCGCTCTGTCTAAACGATACTGTTTGATCAGCTGCTCGTCATAAAAAAAACAAAAACATTGTTCCGTTCCCTGAACGTTCGCGCACGTCTCTCTCGCCTCAGTGCCATCCCCTGCTGGCAACTCCTAACCACTTAAGACACCTCTGAAGGTCTCTTAAATATCGTGGAGAGTAGGAGTGATTCTTAGACTTAAGAACGTTGATAAAAAGCTTTTATTCTTAAGTTTGAGAGTAGGACTAAATTTCGCAAATTCTCAGGACTTACGTGTAAAATGGCACTCTAAGAAGCTTGATAAGTACGGCCCCTGGTTCCTACATTATATATCAATATATATCAATACAGTCTGCAAGGGATACAGTCCGTAAGCACACATGATTGTGCGTGCTGCTGCTCCACTAATAGTACTAACCTTTAACAGTTAATTTTACTCATTTTCATTCATTACTAGTTTCTATGTAACTGTTTTTATATTGTTGTACTTTCTTTTTTATTCAAGAAAATGTTTTTAATTTATTTATCTTATTTTACTAATTTTTTTAAAAAAGGACCTTATCTGCACCATACCTGGTTGTCCAAATTAGGCATAATAATGTGTTAATTCCACGACTGCATATATCGGTTGATATCGGTATCGTTTGATATCTGTATCGGTAATTAAAGAGTTGGACAATATCGGCAAAAAGCCATTATCGGACATCCCTAGTTGTATCGTTTATGTTTTTTGTTTGTTCGATTTAGGCACTTCTTTAAAAAACACAGCTCGTTTTTTTACATGGCAAAGCAAACACAAAATATGCAACATTTTCCCCCAAAAAATATCTCAAAATATTTAATGTGACGTAATTGGAGCCTTGAATAGGTCAATAATTTATAATGACATTTATTTTGTTTTATTATTATTTTTTAAAGAAAGAAACAGCCTGCATGGCAGCTTTGTGTGATTAGAGTAAACATTGAGACATTTTCTTGTTACATTTCACCTGTTTGCTCTTTATATACCACTTTTAATGGTTTTTATTTTTTTCAATCGTATTTTTAAAATGTGCCGTGGGGCCGTTAAAAAATGAC
Source organism: Entelurus aequoreus (assembly GCF_033978785.1). NCBI lineage: Eukaryota > Metazoa > Chordata > Actinopteri > Syngnathiformes > Syngnathidae > Entelurus > Entelurus aequoreus. The sequence continues at coordinate 73,470,264 of NC_084737.1, forward strand.
CTGCGGGCTGCAAATGGCCCCCGGGTCGCACTTTGGACACCCCTGGTGTACACAATACAGTATGTACTGTACAGGCTGCTCGGCTCACCCTTGCGGTGCCTGTGCGGCTGCGTGAGGCCGCTCTCGTCCCCGCTCGTGAGCGCTCCGTCTGCTTGGTTGTTGTTTGCCGCGTCCTTGCTGTAGTCGCCCCCCAGGGGGCGCTCCGAGCCCCACTTCTGGAGGGTGTGTTTCTCACACTCCTCCAGGGCGGGCCAGTAAGACAGAAGGTCGTTGCCGTCCAGATCTGTCACACAGCACAAACAACCAATCCATCACATTGCCAGCGAGACGACGCCGAAAATCCGAGGTAAAGTCGACTTGGGGATTAAGTCACACACATTTTCGGCTCAGTTATCACTTAAGAATTAACCTCATAAGTTTGTTTTGCTGCCGGTAATTCTTTTGACTTTTTGGGATGCCGCCACAGAAGGAGATAGTACCAGTAATGCAAAAAGTACCGTACTTTTCGGGAGTATAAGTCGCTCCGGAGTATAAGTCGTACCGGCCGAAAATGCATAATAAAGAAGGAAAAAAACATATATAAGTCGCACTGGAGTATAAGTCGCATTGTTTGGGGAAATTTATTTAATAAAAGCCAACACCAAGAATAGACATTTGAAAGGCAATTTAAAATAAATAAAGAATAGTGAACAACAGGCTGAATAAGTGTAATTCCCGGAACTGTCTTTCCTGGGCCAATTGATTTCACAGAGCATACACTGCAAAAACTGAAATCTAAGTAAGATGAAATATCTCAAATAAGGGTGATATTTGCTTATTTTCTGTCTGATAAGATCATTCTTCTCACTAAGCAGATTTTATGTTAGAGTCTTTTACTTGTTTTAAGGGTTTTGGTCCTAAATGATCTCAGTAAGATATTACAGCTTGTTGCTGAGATTTGATGACCTACACTACCGTTCAAAAGTTTGGGGTCACCCAAACAATTTTGTGGAATAGCCTTCATTTCTAAGAACAAGAATAGACTGTCGAGTTTCAGATGAAAGTTCTCTTTTTCTGGCCATTTTGAGCGTTTAATTGACCCCACAAACGTGATGCTCCAGAAACTCAATCTGCTCAAAGGAAGGTCAGTTTTGTAGCTTCTGTAACGAGCTAAACTGTTTTCAGATGTGTGACCATGATTGCACAAGGGTTTTCTAATCATCAATTAGCCTTCTGAGCCAGTGAGCAAACACATTGTACCATTACAACACTGGAGTGATAGTTGCTGGGAATGGGCCTCTATACACCTATGTAGATATTGCACCAAAAAGCAGACATTTGCAGCTAGAATAGTCATTTACCACATTAGCAATGTATAGAGTGTATTTCTTTAAAGTTAAGACTAGTTTAAAGTTATCTTCATTGAAAAGTACAGTGCTTTTCCTTCAAAAATAAAGACATTTCAATGTGACCCCAAACTTTTGAACGGTAGTGTATATTGAGTAAAACATGCTTGAAACTAGAATATCAACTGTTGCAAAGCTGTGTCATCAACACTCACAAGTATAAAACTACTTTTTTAAAGTAATCATTTCTTACTTCAAGCATGAAAAAATAAAAATCATGATTTTGACACAATTGTGTTTCATAATTAAAACAGATGACAGCCGAATGGACTTTGCTGTTTTATTTCCAATGAAACAATAGAAAAGAGGTACTCATATAGTAGTACAGTTGGCACAGTACAGTAAACTGACAGTTAATATTTAAACATTTAACATGTGACATTTATAACTATTTTGAACAGAAATAGTTCATGCACATTCAGATAAATTCTTCAAAATTAGAATAAAAAAAAATTTGTCCGGGGGCCGGGCTGTATATATGTGCACTAATTGACTGAAAGAGCACTCACTTGGCGCGATGATGTCATGTTATCCATGGAAAAATGCATTTTTAGACAATATGATTTGCCTGAGCGGCTAGTAGACCCCGAGAGTAACAAGCGCTTACCTTGTTGCCTTTCCGTTAAGAACAATAAATTAGTTTTAGTATAAGTTTGCTGGTTTCAAGAAATGTAATGCTGAGCGCATATCATTATGTCAAGATAATGGCACTAGCATTTACTTCATTTAAGAATATTTATCAACATATTGAGCAAAAAGGTATTTAAGTGCACTTGTTATTAGTAAGAATATACTTATTTTAAGGTATGTTTGGGTTCATTGAGGTTAGCTAATTTTACTTGTTTTGGAAAGTCTTGACAAGCCAAATTTTCTTGTTCTATTGGCAGATAATTTTGCTTAGTTCAAATAAAATATACCTAATTTTTGTATTTTTTTTTCTTCTTGTTTTTGAACACTGACTTTTTGCAGTGTAGCAAGTGACGGTAATTCCGTCATCAACAACAACAACTACTACTACTACGAGCGAAACCATCTACACGCAAACCCTGCGAAGACCCAAGTCTGCTCGTTCCATCTCAGGAACCGGGATGCAAACCGACCTCTTAACGTCAAATGGTCTGGAACACCACTTGATAACTGTACCAACCCTGTCTACCTTGGGGGTAAACCCTGGACCGCACCCTCTCCTTCAAGGAACACATCAAAAACACCAAATTGAAAGTCAGCTCCCGAAACAACATGAAATTCCTAATGGGGAGCCACAGCACACACACTAAGATGGCCCCTTCCGTCGCAGTTTACCTGGCACATGAAACGTGCCGAATTGTGGCTCGCACTATCCACTTTAGCCGCCAGATGGCAGTAGGGTATTCAATTTCTCAAAATGTATTTCATGGCAGTTTCAACTTTGACCACTGTGTCAGTTGCTATGTAGAGTGGCGCTTTCCATCATTTTCAGCAGACTGCATTGCAAAATGATTCACCCACCCTCTTCCTCTCACTGGAAATCCACCCAAGAATGGGGCCATAGGAATCCCTTCCCTACTGCAAGTCAAATTCTCGCTTGTTTACCTACCAATGTGGTTAGGTTCTCGTATTCATCTGTACATCGCCGGTGTATTTACTCTCTACACCCAAAAGGTATGCACATACAATGAGCAAGATAGGGAAGAAGGCACCAGAAAATGTAAAAAAAAAAATTGGAAAGAATACAAAAAAGATCAAATCAATCCCATGCATAATTCATGTGCTGTATATGTATTTACACAACATGCATATGTTGTACAGAAGTATGCCAAAGGGTCACCAGTGAGAAGAGGAAAAAGGGAAGACCCAAGAACAATCAATGCATTCCATCAAATGGATCAATTGTAAGCCTAATAGGCCATCCGGGTGCTGTGGACCAAAGCTGTCAGCTGTTTAGTTAAAAGGAGGATAAGAGCCAAGACAGTAGGAGACTTTCAATCAATGTATCACTAGGGACCACAATATCATTATAAGGTCGTTATCTATTAAAAGAAGCTCTTTCGTTCAGCTTGGTGAGGCATTGTGGCCCTCGCTGAGTTAAAGGAAGCAATAAGAAAACATTAAAACATACATGACCGTATATACGTTAGGTCAGGAAACAACACGGAGGCTATTTCATCCCTACAAGCCTGTTTCACAGGTTTCCCTGCTCTTCAGGGGAGTTTCTTTTTTACAAACCCCATTTCCATATGATTTGGGAAATTGTGTTAGATGTAAATATAAACGGAATACAATGATTTGTGAATCATTTTCAACCCATATTCAGTTGAATATGCTACAAAGACAACATATTTGATGTTCAAACTGATAAACATTTTTTTTGTTGCAAATAATCATTAACTGTAGAATTTGATGGCAGCAACATGTGACAAAGAAGTTGGGAAAGGTGGCAATAAATACTGATAAAGTTGAGGAATGCTCATCAAACACTTATTTGGAACATCCCACAGGTGAACAGGCAAATTGGGAACAGGTGGGTGCCATGATTGGGTATAAAAGTAGCTTCCATGAAATGCTCAGTCATTCACAAACAAGGATGGGGCGAGGGTCACCACTTTGTCAACAAATGCGTGAGCAAATTGTTGAACAGTTTAAGAAAAACCTTTCTCAACCAGCTATTGCAAGGAATTTAGGGATTACACCATCTACGCTCCGTAATATCATCAAAGGGTTCAGAGAATCTGGAGAAATCACTGCACGTAAGCAGCTAAGCCCGTGACCTTCCATCCCTCAGGCTGTACTGCATCAACAAGCCACATCAGTGTGTAAGGGATATCACCACATGGGCTCAGGAACACTTCAGAAACCCACTGTCAGTAACTACAGTTGGTCGCTACATCTGTAAGTGCAAGTTAAAACTCTCCTATGCAAGGCGAAAACCGTTTATCAACAACACCCAGAAACGCAGTCGGCTTCGCTGGGCCTGAGCTCATCTAAGATGGACTGATACAAAGTGGAAAAGTGTTCTGTGGTCTGACGAGTCCACATTTCAAATTGTTTTTGGAAACTGTGGACGTCGTGTCCTCCGAACCAAAGAGGAAAAGAATCATCCGGATTGTTATAGGCGCAAAGTGTAAAAGCCAGCATGTGTGATGGTATGGGGGTGTATTAGTGCCCAAGACATGGGTAACTTACACATCTGTGAAGGTGCCATTAATGCTGAAAGGTACATACAGGTTTTGGAGCAACATATGTTGCCATCCAAGCAACGTTACCATGGACGCCCCTGCTTATTTCAGCAAGACAATGCCAAGCCACGTGTTACATCAACGTGGCTTCATAGTAAAAGAGTGCGGGTACTAGACTGGCCTGCCTGTAGTCCAGACCTGTCTCCCATTGAAAATGTGTGAAGCCTAAAATAGCACAAGGGAGACCCCCGGACTGTTGAACAACTTAAGCTGTACATCAAGCAAGAATGGGAAAGAATTCCACCTGAGAAGCTTCAAAAATGTGTCTCCTCAGTTCCCAAACGTTTACTGAGTGTTGTTAAAAGGAAAGGCCATGTAACACAGTGGTGAACATGCCCTTTCCCAACTACTTTGGCATGTGTTGCAGCCATGAAATTCTAAGTTAATTATTAATTGCAAAAAAAAATAAAGTTTATGAGTTTGAACATCAAATATGTTGTCTTTGTAGTGCATTCAACTGAAAATGGATTGAAAAGGATTTGCAAATCATTGTATTCCGTTTATATTTACATCTAACACAATTTCCCAACTCAAATGGAAACGGGGTTTGTACGATATCAGAAAAAGAAAAACAAAATCAGAACTGAAGACGACTGGCGTACCTTTGGTACCATTGTGGGCGGGCTCAGTGAGCAGGCGCTCGCCGTGATTGGAGCGCTTGAAACGCCGCTGGATGCGACCTCGCAGACGGACGTTGTCCTCGCTCTCAGACGACGGGATGGAGAGACTGCGCTCCTCGTCCATGGAGAGGTCCGAGTCAGAATCGGAATCCTCGCCTTGTGAGACACAATCGGCAAATTCATTTGGAGTTTTGGCTGATGTGAAACGCATCTACTTGATCAAAGCAGCGCTTACATAAGTGTTTACCTCCATCTCTGTGAAACATGGCCACGTCCAGGTCCGTCGCTCCGGTTTGAACAATGCTTTGCTCCAGAGTTTGACGAGCTAAGAGATTTTCTCTAAGAAAGCAAGCAAGGGACAAGAGTGACTATAACGGCATACAGGAAGTAGACACAGTGGGTTCGCTCATGCAGACTAATGGAGGACATCCACTCGAATACAGCATGTCTTGTACAAACAAGCACTGAGCTACAAAAAGAAAGAACATTAGTGTTGCTCTACATGCGCCATCGTACGCTGTTTCATCGTTACCCCACTGACCCACTAAATAAACAACAGGCTCTTTAATGGCAGCAGTCACTTCCTCCTGTCCTAAATCCAACGACACGCAGTTCCTCCTGAATGAAGATTTTTGCATCATTTTATTGGATTTATTCACTGAGCTCATGCAGTTTCTTTACATGCAAGTAGGAATGTGCTTTTATACCTGGCAGAGCTGGCAGAGGAGATGGTGGAGGCTCCCAAGGTGATGCGGTGCAGCCCACTCTGCTCCAACAATGAAGCGTTATGATAGGGATTCTGTGCCTGAACCAACACAAGGAGTTCAGAGGAATGCAGTTACATGACAATGACTCCTACACTCCACCACAGTATCAGCCAAAGCATTGTGTTTGCAGCTGGATGAGCTTCTACTCTATTAGGAAATACTTTCTTCAAGACTTTTTAATGAGTCTGGGGCAGTGGTTCTTAACCTTGTTGGAGGTATCAAACCCCACCGGTTTCATATGCGCATTCACTGAACCCTTCTTTAGTGAAAAATAAAATGTTTTTTTTTTTTCAAATTCAAGACAAAGTTATATGTTTTTGGTAACACTTTAGTATGGGGAACATATTCTAAGTAACAAAGACTTAATTTAGAGTTTTTTGGACACTAGGGGAACATATTCTAAGTAACAAAGACTTAATTTAGAGTTTTTTGGACACTAGGGGAACATATTCTAAGTAACAAAGACTTAATTTAGAGTTATTTGGACACTAGGGGAACATATTCCAAGTAACAAAGACTTAATTTAGAGTTATTTGGTTAGGGTTATGGTCAGGGTTAGATGATTAGGGTTATAATAAGGCCATGCCGAATAAGGCATTAATAAGTACTTAAAGGCCTACTGAAAGCCACTACTAGCGACCACGCAGTCTGATAGTTTATATATCAATGATGAAATCTTAACATTGCAACACATGCCAATACGGCCGGGTTAACTTATAAAGTGACATTTTAAATTTCCCGCTAAACTTCCGGATGAAAACGTCTATGTATGATGACGTATGCGCGTGACGTCAATGGTTGAAACGGAAGTATTGGGACACATTGTATCCAATACAAAAAGCTCTGTTTTCATTGCAAAATTCCACAGTATTCTGGACATCTGTGTTGGTGAATCTTTTGCAATTTGTTTAATGAACAATGGAGACTGCAAAGAAGAAAGCTGTAGGTGGGATCGGTGTATTAGCGGCTGGCTGCAGCAACACAACCAGGAGGACTTTGACTTGGATAGCAGACGCGCTATCCGACGCTAGCCGCCGACCGCATCGATGATCGAATGAAGTCCTTCGTCGCTCCGTCGATCGCTGGAACGCAGGTGAGCACGGGTGTTGATGAGCAGATGAGGGCTGGCGTAGGTGGAGCGTTAATGTTTTTAGCATAGCTCTGTGAGCTCCCGTTGCTAAGTTAGCTTCAATGGCGTCGTTAGCAACAGCATTGTTAAGCTTCGCCAGGCTAGAAAGCATTAACCGTGTATTTTCATGTCCATGGTTTAATAGTATTGTTGATTTTCTGTCTATCCTTCCAGTCAGGGGCTTATTTATTTTGTTTCTATCTGCATTCAAGCACGATGCTATCACGTTAGCTCCGTAGCTAAAGTGCTTCGCCGATGTATTGTCGTGGAGATAAAAGTCACTGTGAATGTCCATTTCGCGTTCTCGACTCTCATTTTCAAGAGGATATAGTATCCGAGGTGGTTTAAAATACAAATCCGTGATCCACAATAGAAAAAGGAGAGAGTGTGGAATCCAATGAGCCAGCATGTACCTAAGTTACGGTCAGAACGAAAAAAGATACGTCCTGCACTGCACTCTAGTCCGTCACTCTCATGTACCTCATCCACAAATCTTTCATCCTCGCTCAAATTAATGGGGTAATCGTCGCTTTCTCGGTCTGAATCGCTCTCGCTGCTGGTGTAAACAATGGGGAAATGTGAGGAGCCTTTCAACCTGCGACGTCATGCTACTTCCGGTACAGGCAAGGCTTTTTTTATCAGCGACCAAAAGTTGCAAACTTTATCGTCAATGTTCTCTACTAAATCCTTTCAGCAAAAATATGCCAATATCGCGAAATGATCAAGTATGACACATATAATGGATCTGCTATCCCTGTTTAAATTAAAAAAATTCATTTCAGTAGGCCTTTAATAATGACTAGTTAAGAGCCATTTGCATGTTAATAAGCAACTAATTAATGGTGAATATGTTCCCCATACTAAAGTGTTACCATGTTTTATTACTGGTGCACAAAATGAACCGTGCATGAACATCACCTTGTTCAAACAACAAAACCAACACAGTGCATAAACTCACAACAAATTACACACCTGCAAATCAGTGTGACTTCTGCTGTTGTTGTATCCGTAATACGCCGATAGGGAGAAGTTTTTATTTACACGACGAGTCGGGTGTGTCTTGACCTCCGCCGAACCCCTGAGCCCGACTCACCAAACCCCTAGGGTTCGATCGAACCCAGGTTAAGAACCACTGGTCTGGGGTCTTTTTGTTGGTCTTTTTGTAGGGTTGGAGGTCAGAGCTTGACTGCTGATTACCATCTCTACTGCACTTTTTCACTTCCGATACAATATCAGCACCAATCACATATACCCGTATTTTTCGGAGTATAAGTCGTTCCGGAGTATAAGTCGCACCGGACGAAAATGCATAATAAAGAAGGAAAAAAACATATATAACTGGAGTATAAGTCGCATTTTTGGGGAAATTTATTTGATAAAACCCAACACCAAGAATAGACATTTGAAAGGCAATTTAAAGGCCTACTGAAATGAATTTTTTTTATTTAAACGGGGATAGCAGGTCCATTCTATGTGTCATGCTTGATCATTTCGCGATATTGCCCTATTTTTGCTGAAAGGATTTAGTAGAGAACGACGACGATAAAGTTCGCAACTTTTGGTCGCTGATAAAAAAAAGCCTTGCCTGTACCGGAAGTAGCGTGACGTAGTCAGTTGATCGCCTCCTCATATTTTCCTATTGTTTACACCAGCAGCGAGAGCGATTCGGACCGAGAAAGCGACGATTACCCCATTAATTTGAGCGGGGATGAAAGATTCGTGGATGAGGAACGTTAGAGTGACGGACTAGAATGCAGTGCAAGACATATCTTTTTTCGCTCTGACCGTAACTTAGGTACAAGCTGGCTCATTGGATTCCACACTCTCTCCTTTTTCTATTGTGGATCACGGATTTGTATTTCAAACCACCTCGGATACTATATCCTCTTGAAAATGAGAGTCCAGAACGCGAAATGGACATTCGCAGTGACTTTTATCTCCACGACAATACATCGACGAAACACTTTAGCTACGGAGCTAACGTGATAGCATCGTGCTTAACTGCATATAAAAACAAAATAAATAAATCCCTGACTGGAAGGATAGACAGAAGATCAACAATACTATTAAACCATGGACATGTAACTACACGGTTAATGCTTTCCAGCCTGGCGAAGCTTAACAATGCTGTTGCTAACGACGCCATTGAGGCTAACTTAGCAACCGGACATCACAGAGCTATGCTAAAAACATTAGCTATCCACCTATGCCAGCCAGCCCTCATCTGCTCATCAACACCCGTGCTCACCTGCGTTCCAGCGATCGACAATGCGACAAAGGACTTCACCCGATCACAGATGCGGTCGGCGAGACGGAGGAAGTTAAGGTGAGTTCGGCGGCTAACGCGTCTGCTATCCATCGCTGTCTTCCTGGTTGTGTTGCTGTAGTCCGCCGCTAATACACCGATCCCACCTACAACTTTCTTCTTTGCAGTCTCCATTGTTCATTAACCAAATTGCAAAAGATTCACCAACACAGATGTCCAGAATACTGTGGAATTATGAGATGAAAACAGAGCTATTTTGTATAGCCAGTGAAACTTCTGTTTCACTGGCTACGTCACGCGCATACGTCGTCATCCAAAGGCGTTTTCAACCGGACGTTTAGCGGGAAATTTAAAATTGCACTTTATAAGTTAACCCGGCCGTATTGGCATGTGTTGCAATGTTAAGATTTCATCATTGATATATAAATTATCAGACTGCGTGGTCGGTAGTAGTGGCTTTCAGTAGGCCTTTAAAATAAATAAAGAATAGTGAACAACAGGTTGAATAAGTGTACGTTACATGAGGCATAAATAACCAACTGAGAACGTGCCTGGTATGTTAACGTAACATATTATGGTAAGAGTCATTCAAATAACTATAACATATAGAACATGCTATACGTTTACCAAACAATCTGTCACTCCTAATCGCTAAATCCCATGAAATCTTATACGTCTAGTCTCTTACGTGAATGAGCTAAATATATTACTTAATATTTTACGGTAATGTGTTAATAATTTCACACATAAATCGCTCCTGAGTATAAGTCGCACCCCCGGGGGCCAAACTATGCAAAAAACTGCGATTTATAATCCGAAAAATACGGTAACTTTTTTCCTAACACTAGAAATGTGTACATGGAGGGTGACGTTATTTATCCTGACAAAGCAAAAATATCCCCCGTCAGTTATCATTGTCAACTCCCGAGGATAAAAAGCTTTGACAGCAGCAGTTAAAACAGGACACGACCTCAGCTTCCGATAAAGTATCAGACCGATGTACTCCTCGTTCATATTTGATGAGTCAGAAAGGTAAGAGATGATTTCTTATGTGCATAGTTTGACAGAGCAAGGGGGTTAAAACACGGTCCAGTTAGTACATCTAATAATAGCTGACGTTAAGTCCGACAGTGAGAGGTTGTTTTTTTTTTTAACGGAAATGGAGGTTAAAAGGGTGGATGAACTCCCGTCTTAACTAAGATGCTGCACCACTATGCACACACAATGTGAGATAGGCTGCACTGGGTGATACATTATTCTATTTGGGTCAGTACCCAATCCCTGGAGGCAGGAGGAGAATGAGAGGACAGGAGAAGATGGATGGGAGGATGGATGGCGGGAATGAGCTCACTGAGGTCAATGCAGCAGAAGATGTGGAGTATAAACTCACAAAATGATTTATAACTGTAAATAGTAACACCGGACACTTCATTAGGCACAAGTACTAGAGATGTCCGATAATATCGGACTGCCGGTATTATCGGCCGATAAATGCTTTAAAATGTGATATCGGAAATTATCGGTATCGGTTTCAAAAAGTAAAATTTATGACTTTTTAAAATGCCGCTGTACGGAGTGGTACACGGACATAGGGAAAAATACAGAGTAGGGACGATAAATGCGTTAAAATGTAATATCGGAAATTATCGGTAACGTTTTTTTTATTATCGGTATCGTTTTTTTAATTGTTTTTATTTTTTTTATTAAATCAAAATCAAAAACACAAGATACACTTACAATTAGTGCACCGACCCAAAAAACCTCCCTCCCCCATTCACACTCATTCACACAAAAGGGTTGTTTCTTTCTGTTATTAATATTCTGGTTCCTACATTATATATCAATATATATCAATACAGTCTGCAAGGGATACAGTCCGTAAGCACACATGATTGTGCGTGCTGCTGGTCCACCAATAGTACTAACCTTTAACAGTTAATTTTACTCATTTTAATTAATTACTAGTTTCTATGTAACTGTTTTTATATTGTTTTACTTTCTTTTTTATTCAAAAACATTTTTTAAATTTATTTATCTTATTTTATAAATTTTTTTAAAAAGTACCTTATCTTCACCATACCTGGTTGTCCAAATTAGGCATAATAATGTGTTAATTCCACGACTGCATATATCGGTTGATATCGGTATCGGTTGATATCGGTATCGGTAATTAAAGAGTTGGACAATATCGGAATATCGGATATCGGCAAAAAGACATTATCGGACATCCCTAGTACAGAGCGCCAATAAATCTTAAAGGCACTACCATACAGGTCACACTGAGGGTAGCCGTATAAACAACTTTAACACTGTTACAAATATGCGCCACACTGTGAACCCACACCAAACAAGAAGGACAAACACATTTCGGGAGAAAATCCGCACCGTAACACAACATAAACACAACAGAACAAATACCCAGAACCCCTTGCAGCACTAACTCTTGTGACTTTAATAATAAATATGGCAGTGCCATGTTGGCATTTTTTTTCCATAACTTGAGTTGATTTATTTTGGAAAACCTTGTTACATTGTTTAATGCATCCAGCGGGGCATCACAACAAAATTAGGCATAATAATGTGTTAATTCCACGACTGTATGTATCGGTATCAGTTGATATCGGAATCGGTAATTAAGAGCTGGACAATATCGGCAAAAAAGCCATTATCGAACATCTCAAACAATTACACAATCTAATGAGATCCGTTAGATTGTGCAAGATTTTATAAAATAATCTAGTTTTTCACAATACAGCAGCATGTTTTTATATTGTAGTAGTTAGCAGCGGTGTAGAAGAGCACTACGTCGTCCGCCCTATTGGTAACTCACCGTGTTCTGTGCGGGTCTTGGCGACTCTTCAAGACTCTTCTTACCCAAGCAGGCTACTCTCCAGGCCTCCTTCACCTCAGAGTTGAACACAGTGAAGACCAGCGACACCGACAGACCCTGGAAGACAAAAAGCAGTATGAGCGATTGTACCTGGGAGTACCACACTTACAGTACGGGCCGAAAGTTTGGACACACCTTCTCATTTCAATGCGTTTTCTTTATTTTCGTGACTATTTACATTGTAGATTGTCACTGAAGGCATCAAAACTATGACACCTGTGAAGTGAAAACCATTTCAGGTGACTACCTCTTGAAGCCCATCGAGAGAATGCCAAGAGTGTGCAAAGCAGTAAACAGAGCAAAAGGTGGCTATTTTGAAGAAACTAGAATATCAAGATCAAGATGCTTTATTATTGTCCATTCTTTAACATGTACAAGACACATAAGAACTGAAATTTCATTTTGGGCACAGTCCCACGAAGAGCAGACATACGTTACAGGGAGACAAGACGGGACCGCCAACGGATCAGCCACTTACGGCGCTCCTTAAAAAAGGTGGGAAAAAGGTAATATTGGGAAAGGGGGAGAAGAGTAAAAAATATCAGTCTGAGGCTGGACCCTCCAGACTGAGTCCAAGGGAAAAAACCTCATTTAGCATAGAACACATAAACATGTTACATATAATTACAACAACTCGCAACAGAGGGGGGGGGGGGGGGGGGGTGAGTTGGGACCCTGGCGGCCGGCCTGCTGCTATAAAGCGCTACTAGCCATCCATAACCCCGAAGAGGAATTAAGCAGTGGTGGTGAGGGGCGTTGGATGGGGGTGGGGAGTGTGTTTGTGTATATGCCCATTGTCTTTGGGTGAAGTCAAGTAATGTTCATGAGCCCAGAGTCGTTCTGCATGCAAATGCAAGCAAAGATCGATTCCCAGGTGTCGTTGAGGAGGGGAAGAGATGGGAGGTCAAAAGCGTCCATCTTTGAAATTCCTCAGGGGATGATAGGCCATTCGGGGGAGTCAAATCGTAGATAAGGATTTTTGTTTTTTCTCGAACAGGCATTACTAACGACTTGTCTGTTCTATTCGTCCATGCTGGCTCTCATGTCCAAACCTTCCTTTACAGCAAGCTTCTCCATGATGTGATCCATCTTGCGATTCAGTTCAGAAATCGCCACAGTCTGTGTTCCCACAGCCCTGCCCGATCCGTCCATTGCGACGAACAGCCTTTGGGCTCCTTGAGTGGCTGCCAACGTCTTACGAATTTTACGATACACCAGAGCAATGCCCAGCCCAATCAGCAGGTGCCCCGCGATCATGGTTCCAAATAGGTAGATGTCTTCCACGTCCTCGATGGAAAGGACTGAGAGGCACATGATTCTCCATTTGTCCCAGGAATCTCTCACGTACCCCGGAGCAATGGTTCCATCAGGGCAGCCAGGCTCCCCAGAACCTTTTTTCCTCGTCGAAAGGATTTTGTCAATAGAGTCGAGGGTCCAGCTAGTCAATTCCATGTCTGATGAATAGATTTGGAGGACAGCGCAAAGAAAGAGGCTTCCAAAAAAGTTTAGGCAAGACAAGACAAAAGAGAGCAAGCCAGGAAAAGACACCTTTTTTTGTTAAGTACATAACTCCACATGTGTTCATTCATAGTTGTGATGCCTTCAGTGACAATCTACATTGTAAATAGTCATGAAAATAAAGAAAACACATTGAATGAGAAGGTGTGTCCAAACGTTTGGCCTGTACTGTACTTTGTTCATACCTGCACTAGACAGAGGACGTCAAAGATGTAGTAGAAAGCCAGGATGCTGTTGTTCACGGCCATCAAGCCACAGAGCCAGGTGGAGGTGGCCATCATCAGCAGCAGGAAGGCGTTGCGAATGGTCGCGCTGCCATGGAAAATAGGGTACTTTGACTCACGTGATCAACATGTGATTTTCATACTTGTCAACCCTCCCGATTTTCCCGGGAGAGTCCCGAATTTCAGTGCCCCTCCCGAAAATATCCCGGGGCAACCATTCTCCCGAATTTCTCCCGATTTCCACCCGGACAACAATATTGCTACACCATCCTTCACTGGGCGCCGTTTCCGGCCGGACAATAATTACGGATACACCTCGAAGTCAAGCGCGGCAATCAGAACAGAAGACGAAGCAGAAGAAGAGACATTGGCGACGACGAGTAAGAAGAAGAAGTACGCTTGCAAGTTCCAAAATGATTGGAAAAAAGAATTTCAGTTCATCCAGGACAGCTCGAAGAGGAAAGGGGTATGCTGCCTGCAAATTTTGTAGATCAGACTTCTCCATTGAACACGGTGGCGGTCAGAGAAGCACAAGGCTGGTCACAGCCCAGTATTATGGGCCACCTTGCTAAATGGAGACCGGTAGGTATATATATATATATATATATATATATATATATATATATATATATATATATATATATATATATATATATATATATATATATTGAAATGTCCTTATTTTTGAAGGAAAAGCACTGTACTTTTCAATGAAGATAACTTTAAACTAGTCTTAACTTTAAAGAAATACACTCTATACATTGCTAATGTGGTAAATGACTATTCTAGCTGCAAATGTCTGGTTTTTGGTGAAATATCTACATAGGTGTATAGAGGCCCATTTCCAGCAACTATCACTCCAGTGTTCTAATGGTACAATGTGTTTGCTCATTGGCTCAGAAGGCTAATTGATGATTAGAAAACCCTTGTGCAATCATGTTCACACATCTGAAAACACTTTAGCTCGTTACAGAAGCTACAAAACTGACCTTCCTTTGAGCAGATTGAGTTTCTGGAGCATCACATTTGTGGGGTCAATTAAACGCTCAAAATGGCCAGAAAAAGAGAACTTTCATCTGAAACTCGACAGTCTATTCTTGTTCTTAGAAATTGAATATCTCCCTAATTCTGAGGTCTCAAGGTTGGCAAGTATGGTGATATTATGTCTGGCTAATTGAGCAATAGAAAGCAAATATTTCATCAAATTATCCAGCTTGATTAATAAATACATGCAATGTTGGACAATTTACTAGGGATGTCCGATAATATCGGCCAAAAATGCTTTAAAATGTAATATCGGAAATTATCGGTATCGGTTTAAAAAAGTAAAATTTATGACTTTTTAAAACGCCGCTGTGTACACGGACGTAGGGAGAAGTACAGAGCGCCAATAATCCTCAAAAGCACTTCCTTTGCGTGCCGGCCAAATCACATAATATCTACGGTTTTTTCACACACACAAGTGAATGCAAGCATACTTGATCAACAGCCATACAGGTCACACTGAGGGTGTCCGTATAAACAACTTTGACACTGTTACAAATATGCGCCACACTGTCAACCCACACCAAACAAGAATGACAAACACATTTCGGGAGAACATCCGCACCGTAACACAACATAAACACAACAGAACAAATACCTAGAACCCCTTGCAGCACTAACTCTTCCGGGACTCTACAATATACACCCCCCCGCTACCACCAAACCCCGCCCACCTCAAGTATAGTATTTCCCATAGTTGTAGTGGGTATGAGGATTATTTCAGGGAGAGCCTGTCCCAAATTCCAAGCTGCTGTTTTGAGGCATGTTCAAAAAAAGAATGCACTTTGTGACTTCAATAATAAATATGGCAGTGCCATGTTGGCATTTTTTTCCATAACTTGAGTTGATTTATTTTGGAAAACCTTGTTACATTGTTTAATGCATCCAGCGGGGCATCACAACAAAATTAGGCATAATAATGTGTTAATTCCATGACTGTATATATCGATATCGGTTGATATTGGAATCGGTAATTAAGAGTTGGACAATATCGGAATATCGGCAAAAAAGCCATTATTGGACATCTCTACAATTTACACATTAGTACAATCAGGGCGAATGGAAAATATTTTCTACACAGTGTTGTACCTCGGTTTTCATACGCGCCACTAGGGTTGTACGGTATACCGGTATTAGTACAGTACCGCCATACTAATGAATCATTTTTGGTACTACACCGCCTCTGAAAAGTACCCATGGCTAGCTAGTTAGCGGCTAACGTCCAGCCCCATTCTGCAGTGTTGTAGCTACTTCTGAATCACTAATCCTCGCCTCCATGGCGACAAATAAAGTATGTTTTTTACAAGTATCATTATCACTGCAGGACGAGGAATAGCTAAACATGCTTCACTACACACCATAGCTCACCAGCATCACAATGTAAAAAAAACATGGGTGGAGCTCCCATATGAAAAATGTTCTTGCAACACTGCATTGTTTGCTACCTTTGGCATGCTAAAAAGTAAGCGCCATTGTGGATCACACTGGAAGAAGCGCATGTATATTGTCCATAAAAGGTGGTGCAGATTGTAGTTGTGTGCTACATGTTCCACAACTTAGCAGAGTACCACAGTGCCATGAATGTGGAGGTAGATGACTGTCTCCATGGTGACAGCAGATAGTACACGCACAATTATCATTCAAACAGGGCACGTCTGGCTAGCTCACCATCAACACACCCACTAATAGTACGTCAAATCATGGCATAATAACTTCAATATAAAGACAACTTCAGATGCTTTTCTTTGTCTTACTTTGGCCAAAAATAGAACAAGTACATTCTGAAAATGTACACACTAAAAACATTTGAGGTGAGTTGAAAAACTCTGAGGAAAAAAATTGGTGCAGTTTCAAAAACACCACGAAGAACTCAGACTTTGTCTCAGTCTTTTTACAAAGCCATTAAACTTTTACGCACTTCCTGTTTAGCATTCTCACGTTGGCAGTTTATTAAAAATGTTTGGAGAAGCAACCGATTGTTTCTACAAACCGCCGCATCGGTGAAATCCGCAAACTGCCACAACACATTCATTTATCATCATTGAAATATTACAATTATAATTAAACATGGTGTCAGTTATCAAAACGACACCATAGCTTTGTGATGTGGCTTTTGTGAACAGAGCCTGCCGGGACTTAAGACCTCGTTTTAATTCTTCCACCATAGATAATTAATTCGGGCCTTGGCTTTGACACCTCGGCTTTACAGCATTTGGTATTTGGGATCTTAATAGATCAGAATAATTGTATCTTAGTTATCACAAAACTTTGTGTTGCCGTGAGTTCCCGGCGAGAAGACAAAAGCTGTCTTTGATCCTACCAAGAAGAAGGCTTGTAAAACTCCACTGTGTAGGATGGGAAGCAACATGAAGGTGTTCTGTTTTTTTGATGTATTGTAACCCACAGAAAAAGTTTGTCTTGACCCGAGAACTACAAAGCGGAGAGGAAGCAGGACCAGGCTCCCCTCCAGGCGACCTTTTCTTTGAACTGTTTTACGACCTTTTCTTTGAACTGTTTTGTAACGAAAGCGACGGCTGTTTACGACCCCCCAGCTGTTGCCATGAAATCAGGGAATGTCCGAATAAAAGAGGAGGCGTACAATCTTTCGTCAGAGCGTGTGACGACACTGTGCAAGGGTACAGTGTCAACGCGTTTCTCCTCATTGAGCCAAATTTGATTCTGTCTCTGTTTAATTCCGTGCTTCTTGTCTTGTTTAATAGATGTCATCAGTGTTTGAACCTGACAATGTGTCTTTTAATATCTCATACTCACTGCCATTTAAAAAGCACATAATGCCTTTAAAAATGATCACGATAAAAGTAATTATAGCAACTAGAGATGTCCGATAATATCGATAAATGCTTTAAAATGTAATATCGGAAATTATTGGTATCGTTTTTTTTTTTTGTTGTTGTTTTTTTTAAAAATTAAATCAACATAAAAAACACAAGATACACTTACAATTAGTGCACCAACCCAAAAAACCTCCCTCCCCCATTTACACTCATTCACACAAAAGGGTTGTTTCTTTCTGTTATTAATATTCTGGTTCCTACATTGTATATCAATATATATCAATACAGTCTGCAAGGGATACAGTCCGTAAGCACACATGATTGTGCGTGCTGCTGGTCCACTAATAGTACTAACCTTTAACAGTTAATTTTACTCATTCTCATTAATTACTAGTTTCTATGTAACTGTTTTTATATTGTTTTACTTTCTTTTTTATTCAAGAATTTTTTTTAAATGTATTTATTTTATTTTATTAATTTTTTTTTAAAGGACTTTATCTTCACCATACCTGGTTGTCCAAATTAGGCATAATAATGTGTTAATTCCACGACTGTACATATCGGTATCGGTTGATATCGGTATCGGTAATTAAGAGTTGGACAATATCGGAATATCGGCAAAAAAGCCATTATCGGACATCCCTAATAGCAACCATAGTGTTCATGTAGATTTCATGCTTCGGGGAATGTGTGTGAATGGGTAAATGTGATGTAAAATTGAAAGCGCTTTGGGTTGTAAACCAGGTATAAGAAAGCGCTGTAAAAATGCAGACCAGACCATTTACCAAATGTGGAAAATAGATAGTTGATTTGGTTTTAAAATAGAAGCTTTTTGGTGCTGTACTCACATGACAGGGAGTTTCTTGGTCTCCTTCTGAGAAGGGTTACAAGACATCTTGGCCACAATAATGAAAATACCTCCATTGACCTGGACAGACAGAAGAAAACACATTTTTTTCCAGGAGAACAATCAACATTTTTCTGCACACTAATAGAACTCACTCTAGTTTAATGATTCCTTTTTTTCCCCATACAAACCCTGTTTCCATATGAGTTGGGAAATTGTGTTGGATGTAAATATAAACGGAATACAAAGATTTGCAAATCCTTTTCAACCCATATTCAGTTGAATATGCTACAAAGACAACATATTTGATGTTCAAACTGATAAACATTTTTTTTTTTGCAAATAATCATTAACTTTAGAATTTGATGGCAGCAACACGTGACAAAGAAGTTGGGAAAGGTGGCAAAAAATACTGATAAAGTTGAGGAATGCTCATCAAACACTTATTTGGAACATCCCACAGGTGAGCAGGCTAATTGGGAACAGGTGGGTGCCATGATTGGGTATAAAAGTAGATTCCATGAAATGCTCAGTCATTCACGAACAAGGATGGGGCGAGGGTCACCACTTTGTCAACAAATGCGTGAGCAAATTGTTGAACAGTTTAAGAAAAAACCTTTCTCAACCAGCTATTGCAAGGAATTTAGGGATTTCACCATCTACGCTCCGTAATATCATCAAAGGGTTCAGAGAATCGAAATCACTGCACGTAAGCAGCTAAGCCTGTGACCTTCCATCCCTCAGGCTGTACTGCATCAACAAGCGACATCAGTGTGTAAAGGATATCACCACATGGGCTCAGGAACACTTCAGAAACCCACTGTCAGTAACTACAGTTGGTTGCTACATCTGTAAGTGCAAGTTAAAACTCTCCTAAGCAAGGCGAAAACCGTTTATCAACAACACCCAGAAACGCCGTCGGCTTCGCTGTGCCTGAGCTCATCTAAGATGGACTGATACAAAGTGGAAAAGTGTTCCGTGGTCTGACGAGTCCACATTTCAAATTGTTTTTGGAAACTGTGGACGTCGTGTCCTCCGGACCAAAGAGGAAAAGAACCATCCGAATTGTTATAGGCGCAAAGTTGAAAAGCCAGCATGTGTGATGGTATGGGGGTGTATTAGTGCCCAAGACATGGGTAACTTACACATCTGCGAAGGCGCCATTAATGCTGAAAGGTACATACAGGTTTTGGAGCAACATATGTTGCCATCCAAGCAACGTTACCATGGACGCCCCTGCTTATTTCAGCAAGACAATGCCAAGCCACGTGTTACATCAACGTGGCTTCATAGTAAAAGAGTGCGGGTACTAGACTGGCCTGCCTGTAGTCCAGACCTGTCTCCCATTGAAAATGTGCGAAGCCTAAAATAGCACAAGGGAGACCCCCGGACTGTTGAACAACTTAAGCTGTACATCAAGCAAGAATGGGAAAGAATTCCACCTGAGAAGCTTCAAAAATGTGTCTCCTCAGTTCCCAAACGTTTACTGAGTGTTGTTAAAAGGAAAGGCCATGTAACACAGTGGTGAACATGCCCTTTCCCAACTACTTTGGCACGTGTTGCAGCCATGAAATTCAAAGTTCATTATTATTTGCAAAAAAAAAAAAAAGTTTATGAGTTTGAACATCAAATATGTTGTCTTTGTAGTGCATTCAACTGAATATGGGTTGAAAAGGATTTGCAAATCATTGTATTCCGTTTATATTTACATCAAACACAATTTCCCAACTCATATGGAAACGGGGTTTGGTATTTTCAACATGTTACCCAGAAATGTTCATACAAAACATACAGTGCAGGGAGAAATGATTACCAGTATGACGATGCCGATGGGCCCGGCAAAGCTCCAAATAAGCTTGTCGTAGATGGAGATCCAACAGAAGTCTGGGTTACCATAACCTTCAGGGTCCAAGCCCACAGCCAGACCTTCCATGGAGAAAGACGCAAGCACAGTTATTATCATTTATCTACAAATAATAAACTCACTTTGACTGTTTTATTGTACCAAGCTTGTGTTTCTAAGATGTATGTGTAAGTAATTCAATAAAGGTCATGTTACTATGCAGTATGTATTGTCGGCATGTGAGGGAAATTGTTGTATACAGGAAATAATTAGGAGATAGAGAGAGAGGCCGACAGAAATGACTCGCTAATAGGATGTGTCCACGCCAAAAAAAAGATGTCGCCTTGTGTGTGTGTGCATTTCAGTGTACTATCTCATAGCTGAAATGGAAATTGGGCTCCGTGCAAATGCCACAAGCGCATCTTATCTGCCCAGACAGCTGGTGTAGGCGGGTGCACGTGCAGGACGTGGCTGTGCCGCGTCTGAAAGGTGTGAGCACATGTATTGACCCAGCAGCAGGGGCAGATTTTCTTTCTGCACGAGATATTTTAGATTTACCACAGCGTCGATCGCATAATTTAGGCGTCAGGTGTGTACCCAAACCCGTCTCATCTGATTTGATGTTCCTGTAAAGATCATGGCACTTGTCAATCAAATAGCCTACACTGCAAAAAGTCAGTGTTCAAAAACAAGAAAAAAAATTACAAAAATTAGGGGTATTTTATTTGAACTAAGCAAAATTATCTGCCAATAGAACAAGAAAATTTGGCTTGTCAAGACTTTCCAAAACAAGTAAAATTAAAGCTGCAAGCAGCGTTGGTCGGGCCCGCATATTTGGCAGGCGATAGTCCTAAGTGTCCAAAAACTTTTGTCTACTGTTAGTCCTAAGTGTCCCAATACTTTTGTTGACATCAGCGCAGTGGGACAGTGGTTCTATTAAGGCTCGTAAAATCACAGCAGCATTATCAGCGCAGCGGTTCTTTGAAGGCTCGTAAAATCAAAACCGTAGCACTTATCCAAACTCTTTGAGTATCCGTCAATCAGAAGGGTTCAATCTCTCTCCTGTAGTAGTTTGAAGCCGAAACGACAAACGCGCTCAGAGGAGATAATATTTGATGTTTGGTGACCGGTTTTAACAAAAATTTAGTTTTGAAGGAGGGATATGAAACTTCCTGTTGATTTTTGCTGAAGGGTGTCAATCTATGAAATGTAGGTCTAAGTGAGACCTACATAGAGGTTTTTGTTTCATGTCTCTAAGACGTTCCTACCGGAAGTTACAAGCAGTTTTGTCTGTGTTTTCCTCTGAGGAGCAGTTTTGTCTCTGTTTTATTCAAAAATTGCGCTAGAGTGCAATTTTGAGTTTTGGGGTTCGTTTTTTTTTATTAGATCGCAATTTCCACCAGTCCTGATGTGTGTGAAAAGTTTGGTGAGTTTTGAAGTATTTTAAGGGGGTCAAATTACAGGTCAAAGAGGCAAAAGTGACTGTTTTTAGTCATTTTTTGTCTTGAAGGGGAAATTGCCAACTTCCTGTTGGTTTTTGCCCAAGGATGTGAAATTATGAAATGTAGGTCTAAGTGAGACCTACATAGAAGTTTTTGTTTCATGTCTCTACGACCTTCCTAGTGGGAGTTACAGGCAGTTTGTTTTTGTTTTTTCCCTAGGGGGCACTAGAGCGCAATTTAGATTTTTGGGGTTAGGTTTTTTTACTAAAGTGTTTGGGGCACGTTTTTCTATGTGTGTGTAAAATTTGGTGAGTTTTGAAGTCTTGACAAGCCAAATTTTCTTGTTCTATTGGCAGATAATTCTGCTTAGTTCAAATAAAATACCCCTCATTTTTGTATAATTTGTTCTTGTTTTTGAACACTGACTTTTTGCAGTGTGGCCACTAAGGCCTTTAGAGGTGTTAATACTTGGCAAACTCAACACGCGGGCCGGATAAAACCTGTTCGTAGGTTTGACACCCCTGTACTAAGCAAACCTTGGGTGTGTCCAGTAAGAATATTGCCATCGGACACTAAAAAAGGAAGCATATTCAAGAAAGTACTGTGCCTAATGTCTATCCTATAAGTCAGGGGTGTCCAAACTTTTTCCACTGAGGGCCGCACACGGAAAAATTAAAGCCTGCGGGGGCCATTTTGATAGTTTTCATTTTCAAACCATAACAAAATATATGGATTTTGTTTGTTTTTTACCTTTAGGACTCCCGGGGACCATAAAGGGTCTAAGTAATTAAAATGTTAAAAACAAGTCAAATTATTTTTTTTTTAATTTATTTAACGCTTACAGTAAATCTCTACAGCAGGGGTCACCAACCTTTTTGAAAGCAAGAGCTACTTCTTGGGTACTGATTAATGCGAAGGGCTACCAGTTTGATACACACTTAAATAAATTGCCAGAAATAGCCAATTTGCTCAATTTACCTTTAACTCTATGTTATTATTAATATTTAATGATATTTACACTTAATTGAACGGTTTAAAAGAGGCGAAAACACGAAAAAAATTACAATTAAATTTTGAAACAGTTTATCTTCAAATTCGACTCTTTAAAATTCTAAATTCAACCGAAAAAAAGAAGAGAAAAACTTAAAAAAAGAATATATGGAACATCATTAGTCATTTTTCCTGATTAAGATTAATTTTAGAATTTTGATTACATGTTTTAAATAGGTTAAAATCCATACTACACTTTGGTACAATATATAACAAATTGGACCAAGCTATATTTCTAACAAAGACAAATCATTATTTCTTCTAGATTTTCCAGAACAAAAATGTTAAAATAAATTCAAAAGACTTTGTAATTAGATTTAAATTTGATTTTACAGATTTTCTAGATTTGCCGGAATAATTTTTTTGAATTTTATTCATTATAAGTTTGAAGAAATTTTTCACAAATATTCTTCGTTGAAAAAACAGAAGCTAAAATGAAGAATTAAATTAAAATGTATTTATTATTCTTTACAATAAAAAAAAATAATTTACTTGAACATTGATTTAAATTGTCAGGAAAGAAGAGGAAGGAATTTAAAAGGTAAAAAGGTATACGTGTTTAAAAATCCTAAAATCATTTTTAAGGTTGTATTTTTTCTCTAAAATTGTCTTTCTGAAAGTTATAAGAAGCAAAGTAAAAAAAAAAAGAAATTATTTAAACAAGTGAAGACCAAGTCTTTAAAATATTTTCTTGGATTTTCAAATTCTATTTTGAGTTTTGTCTCTCTTAGAATTAAAAATGTCGGGCAAAGCGAGACCAGCTTGCTAGTAAATAAATACAATTTAAAAAATAGAGGCAGCTCACTGGTAAGTGCTGCTATTTGAGCTATTTTTAGAACAGGCCAGCGGGCTACTCATCTGGTCCTTACGGGCTACCTGGTGCCCGCGGGCACCGCGTTGGTGACCCCTGCTCTACAGTATATCAACTTCAGGTTGATATAAAGTTTAAAAAAAACAAAAAGGTTTTATGCCTTTTCTGTCAAGACAACTTTGTTTTTTATAATAAAACTGAAATATGCAGTATTTCCCCCACTGCCCAAAACATTCAGAAAGCAATGTTTCATGTGAAGTAATTAGAGCCTTAAAAAGAACAATAATGCAAGACACCATTGATTTTAATTCATTATTATTTTTGAGTAATCACAGTGAAAAGATAAATAAAATCCCATTAAATATATTTGGGATCCAAAAGGAGCCCCACTCAGAAAGTGATACATTTTTTTAAATTTTTTTTTTTACTTACAACACTTAAGTTACGAGCTCAACTTCAGGGGCCGTACTTATCAAGCTTCTTAGAATTACTCCTAAGAAGTCTGCTAAGAGTTGACTTAAGAGTAAATAAATTCTTCGCTGAAAGCTGCACTTAAAAGTTACTTATCAAGCGTCTTACTCACACTTTCAGCGAAGTGTAGGACTGAATCTTAAGTGTCACACTCAGAGCTGAATTACGACATTACTATGTGCCGTAAACGGAATTTTAGGTCACGTCATTTCTGTGTCCATAGAAATGACCAATCACGGAAGGGAATCCGTTGTCTACGAATAAAGAAATATCTTGGAAATATTTAAGTGGACAATGGGAGTGTATATTTTGACAATAAACTACAAAATAATACAAAACAAACTAGTCCCCGCCGGCACTCACGCTACCGCTCCCTCTCTTCTATCGCCCACACACTCACTGACGTCACTCACCTCACGGCCACACACATACGCTACTGTCATAACGTTTTCTTTCCAATTCATTAATTAGGCAACTAATTTGAAACTGGTGTGGGTGGCTCTATATATACTAGCCCACTGCAGCCACATGCAGAAATCAACAAAGAATCGAAAAGTATTAAATCTGTGACAAAAATAATATCCACTCTGTCTAAACGATAGCGTTTGATCAGCTGCTCGTCATCAAAAAAACAACAACATTGTTCCGTTCCCTGAACGTTCGCCGCACGTCTCTCTCGCCTCAGTGCCATCCCCTGCTGGCAACTCCTAACCACTTAAGACACCTCTGAAGGTCTCTTAAATATCGTGGAGAGTAGGAGTGATTCTTAGACTTAAGAACGTTGATAAAAAGCTTTTATTCTTAAGTTTGAGAGTAGGACTAAATTTCGCAAATTCTCAGGACTTAAGTGTAAAATGGCACTCTAAGAAGCTTGATAAGTACGGCCCCAGATATATCTGTCCTTTTTACGTTTGAACTATTATTTTGTTTGTTTTATGCTCTTTTGTCAAATAAAATGTTGATGTTTTTGTACGGCAACCACACAATATTTTCCACATAAAACATTTTCAAGTGAAATATTTGAAATAATTGGAGCCTTTAATAGGTCAATAATTCTAATCTTATTAATCATTGTTTTTTGTATTTTTTTCAGCAATGGCAAAAAAAGAAAAAAGAAAGATAGACAAAAGAAAGAAAAAAAGCCTGCAAGGCAGCTTTGTGTCAACATTGCAACTTTTGTAGTTAGATTTCACCTCATTCCACTTTTTTTAATGTTTTTTTTTTAATTTTTGCAACAGCATTTCCAGAATGTGTGATGGGCCGGTAAACAATTAGCTGCGGGCCGCACTTTGGACACCCCTGCTATAAGTAATGTTTGCAACAACAACAAAAAGTGTGTGTATACCCGTAATGATAGCAGGCACGCCCCAGCCGATGGCGTAGTAGAACCTCATGGCTCCAAAGTTGATGTTCCGTTGCTCAGTCTGCATCCTGTAGATGTGAAGGCCCTCCACAAACATCCAAGCAAATGTGGACATGAAGAAGTAATGCAGCAAGATGGCCACCACCGTGCACAGGAACTAGAAGAGAGCGAAGAGACGAGTGACTCGGAGGAAGAATGGATGAAGGAAAGATAAATAAGCTTCTTCTAGCTTATTTGGGGGACACTTTCACTTACCAATATCTTTAAATGATATTCATTACCATTGAAATTGTTCTATGGTATTGTGAATAAACTTGAACTTGAACAGGGAAAAAAAAAAGAAAGGAGGTATAGAATCCGAGGCCAGACAGATGGCTCGAAGATAGGAAGATGACGGCGAAAGGCACCGAGAGTCCAAGCGAATGAGGAAGAAGGTAAGTATGACGCATATAATCTTCCTAATGGATTTATGCTGGCCACACATACACTTGTCTTTTTACAGTACAGCCCTGATGTGACAGGCAGGCATCAGTGATGTAATCACTAATATCACTAAATAAGCAGAAAATGCAGGAATTGTGCAAATGAATGTGTGCAATTATGACAATAATAAATTAGGGTTAAAAGGACTTAACTAGGACAAGTGTGAAAGTGAACGCGGATTCACAGAACTATGAAAACGATAACCTCATTACAGTACGTGTAGATCAGGGGTCACCAACCTTTTTGAAAGCAAGAGCTACTTCTTGGGTACTGATTAATGCGAAGGGCTACCAGTTTGATACACACTTCAATAAATTGCCAGAAATAGCCAATTTGCTCAATTTACTTTTATCTCTATGTTATTATTAATAATGAATGATATTTACACTTAATTGAACGGTTTAAAAGAGGACAAAACACGAAAAAAATGACAATTACATTTTGAAACATAGTTTATCTTCAATTTCGACTCTTTAAAATTCAAAATTCAACCGAAAAAAAGAAGAGAAAAACTAGCTAATTCGAATGTTTTTGAAAAAATTAAAAAAATAATTTATGGAACATCATTAGTAATTTTTCCTGATTAAGATTAATTTTAGAATTTTGATGACATGTTTTAAATAGGTTAAAATCCAATCTGCACTTTGTTAGAATATATAACAAATTGGACCAAGCTATATTTCTAACAAAGACAAATCATTATTTCTTCTAGATTTTCCAGAACAAAAATGTTAAAAGAAATTCAAAAGACTTTGAAATAAGATTTAATTTCATTCTACAGATTTTCTAGATCCGCCAAAATATTTTTTTTGAATTTTAATCATAATAAGTTTGAATAAATATTTCACAAATATTCTTCGTCGAAAAAACAGAAGCTAAAATGAAAAATTAAATTAAAATGTATTTATTATTCTTACAATAAAAAAAATAAAAAAACTTGAACACTGATTTAAATTGTCAGGAAAGAAGAGGAAGGAATTTAAAAGGTAAAAAGGTATATGTGTTTAAAAATCCTAAAATAATTTTTAAGGTTGTATTTTTTCTCTAAAATTGTCTTTCTGAAAGTTTTAAGAAGCAAAGTAAAAAAATTAATGAATTTATTTTAACAAAAGAAGACCAAGTCTTTAAAATATTTTCTTGGATTTTCAAATTCTATTTGAGTTTTGTCTTTCTAAGAATTAAAAATGTCCGGCAAAGCGAGACCAGCTTCCTAGTAAATAAATACAATTTAAAAAATAGAGGCAGTTCACTGGTAAGTGCTGCTATTTGAGCTATTTTTAGAACAGGCCAGCGGGCTACTCATCTGGTCCTAACGGGCTACCTGGTGCCCGCGGGCACCGCGTTGGTGACCCCTGGCGTAGAATACATAATATCATGATATTACAATGCAAAAACTGAAATCTAGGTAAGATTAAATATCTCAAATAAGGGTGGTATTTGCTTATTTTCTGTCTGATAAGATCATTCTTCTCACTAAGCAGATTTTACGTTAGAGTGTTTTACTTGTTTTAAGGGTTTTGGTCCTAAATGATCTCAGTAAGATATTACAGCTTGTTGCTGAGATTTGATGACCTATATTGAGTAAAACATGCTTGAAACTAGAATATCAACTGTTGCAAAGCTGTGTCATCAACACTCACAAGTATAAAACTACTTTTTTAAAGTAATAATTTCTTCTTTCAAGCATGAAAAAAAAATAAATCATGATGCCGAGCGCATATCATTATGTCAAGATAATGGCACGGGCGTTTACTTAATTTAAGAATATTTCTCAACATATTGAGCAAAAAGGTCTCTTTTTCAGTGGCCGCTCCCAGTCTGTGGAACGTTCTCCCTGACCACCTGAGGGCACCACATACTGTGGATGCTTTTAAAAAAGGCTTAAAAACCCTTCTTTTAAAAAAAAACTTTTTTTTTTTTTAGATATATCTATACTAGTTCTAGCTATTTGGCTGTTCTAGTTTTTATTTTTATTTATTTTTTATTATCTTTTGTAATGGATTGTCCGAAGCTTAAACAGCAACAAAAGTGAGTTTAGTACAAAAAGTTTATTTACCCTTAGTCAAAAGTGCAAGTCGGATTGAGCTGTCCCTGCAGACAAACAAAACGTCCTCCGGAGGACACACAAAAAAGCAAAATCTCTCTAGAGTCCTGGTCTCCTGGCCATTTTATCTGTTTCTTCGTGCGTCAATCTGTTTTCCTCGTGCGTCACGGTCTTGTGGTTTTCGACATGTTTGTTTTGCAACATCCTTGAATCCCTTAATCATACTTAGACAATCAAAACATTTTGTAGACAGGTTGGCACGACTTCATATTCAACTTTGTCCTCCATCTGGTCTATTCAATGGTATAGAATAGAAGAGAAATGAAATGAGCAGACATTCTTAATAGACACGAAATATAGTTCAAAGGTCAGAAATTCTACTACACTTTTTTTTTATTTTTTGTAATACACTGTAGCACTTTGAGTTTGTTTACTCAATGTAAAGTGCTTTTTACAAAAAAAAATCTATTATTATTATTATTATTAGAGTGTCCGCCCTGAGATGGGTAGGTTGTGAGTTCAAACCCCGGCCGAGTCATACCAAAGACTATAAAAATGGGACCCATTACCTCCCTGCTTGGCACTTAGCATCAAGGGTTGGAATTAGGTGTTAAATCATCAAAAATGATTCCCGGGCGCGGCCACCGCTGCTGCTCACTGCTTCCCTCCCCTCCCAGGGGGTGAACAAGGGGATGGGTCAAATGCAGAGGACAAATTTCACCACACCTAGTGTGTGTGTGTGTGACAATCCTTGGTAGTTTAACTTTAACTTTTTTTTTTCTACCAAGAAAAGTGCACTTGTTATTAGTGAGAATATACTTATTTTAAGGTATTTTTGGGTTAATTGAAGTTAGCTAATTTTTTTTGGAAAGTCTTGACAAGCCAAATTTTCTTGTTCTATTGGCAGATAATTTTGCTTAGTTCAAATAAAATACCCCTCATTTTTGTATTTTTTGTACTTGTTTTGGAACACTGACTTTTTGCAGTGTAACCCTTTATGGATTATACTACATTTCAATTGAAAAAAAATAGCAATACTTTACAGTAGATGAATACATAGTAGCTGTAGTACTGTTAGTATTTTATTAAATTTTTTTTTAAAAAATGGTGAATTTGAACATGAACTTATTTAATTTTTTTATATATATTCATGTATTAGCATTTTGTAATTATCGGTGTATTTATTCAAGCCTATTAGAATCCTTAAAATGTAACTCTGATAACAGAAATATAATTAAAACACTTTCCTTATTCCTAATTTACTGAAGGGTACATTAGACTATAGTAACTTTAGTATATTTATGATTACCGTATTTTTCGGAGTATAAGTCACTCCGGAGTATAAGTCGCACCGGCCAAAATGCATAATAAAGAAGGAAAAAAACATATATAAGTCGCTTTGGAGTATAAATCGCATTTTTTGGGGAAATTTATTTGATAAAACCCAACACCAAGAATAGACATTTGAAAGGCAATTTAAAATGTCTAAAGAATAGTGAACAACAGGCTGAATAAGTGTACGTTATATGAGGCATAAATAACCAACTGGTATGTTAACGTAACATATTATGGTAAGAGTCATTCAAATAACTATAACATATAGAACATGCTATACGTTTACCAAACAATCTGTCACTCCTAATCGCTGAATCCCATGAAATCTTATACGTCTAGTCTCTTACGTGAATGTGCTAAATAATATT
>NC_084737.1:73505173-73635173 GCF_033978785.1 Entelurus aequoreus
GAATTTTCAAAATGGGTTCCCAGGTGTTAGAATAATTTTATCTAAGTTATCACAAAAACTTTCTGTTTCAATGAGTTCCCAGCGAGAAGCAAAAACATGTCTTTGAACCTACCAAGAAGAAGGCTTGTAAAACGCCACTGTGTAGGGGGGAAGCAACATGAAGGTGTTTTTAATGTCTATTTTCTATTTTCTGCTGGATTTAGTCTGTATTTTATGCTGCAGCTGTAACATAACGTATTTGTCAGAGTATAAGTCGCTCCGGAGTATAAGTCGCGCCGGCCGAAAATGCATAATAAAGAAGGAAAAAAAACATATATAAGTCGCACTGGAGTATAAGTCGCATTTTTTGGGGAAATTCTTTTGATAAAATCCAACACCAAGAATAGACATTTGAAAGGCAATTTAAAATAAATAAAGAATAGTGAACAACTGAATAAGTGTACGTTATATGAGGCATAAATAACCAACTGAGAACGTGCCTGGTATGTTAACGTAACATATTATGGTAAGAGTCATTCAAATAACTATAACATATAGAACATGCTATACGTTTACCAAACAATCTGTCACTCCTAATCGCTAAATCCCATGAAATCTTATACGTCTAGTCTCTTACGTGAATGAGCTAAATAATATTATTTGATATTTTACGGTAATGTGTTAATAATTTCACACATAAGTCGCTCCTGAGTATAAGTCGCACCCCCGGCCAAACTATGAAAAAAACTGCGACTTATAGTCCGAAAAATACGGTATACTGTAATATTGTATATTGTAATTGTTATATATTATATATATGATATAGACATAATATAATATAATATATCTGTATATATAATACACTGTACATATATTATGTAAATATTACGTATATATGTTATGTTTTATATCGATATATTTAGTCTATTTATACCTGCATTGTCCTTTCCATCCTTACACTTTCCATCATTGTAACTGAACTACTGTGTGGAACAATTTCCCTTGTGGATCATTAAAGTTTGTCTAAGTCTAAGTGTTCTGTTTTCTTTCATGTATTGTAATCAACAGAAAGATATTGTTTTAACCCAAGGACTACAAAGCGGAGAAAAGGCAGGATCTGCCCAAATTCCAGACACCGCTTTTTTTAAGTCTTTTACGAACCTCTTTTTTGAAGTCTTTTACGAACCTTTCTTTGAACTGTTTTTTTACGACCTTTTCTGTGAAGTGTTTACGACCTTTTCTTTTGAACCGTTCTGTAACCAAAGGCAACGCTGTTTACGACCCACGTCCCTTTGGAAGCAGCTGTTGCCATGTGGTCAGGGAAAGTCCAAATAAAGGAGGAGGCCTACAATCTTTCCCCAGAGCGTGCTGGAGACTGTGCAAGAGTACAGACCAGACGTTTCTCCTCAAATTGAGCCAAATTGAATTCTGTTTCTGTTTGATTCTTTGCTTCTGCTTGCATGTTAAACTCAAACTCAACTCAACTCAACTCAACTCTTGTCCTGTTTAATAGATGTCATCAGTGTTTGAACCTGACACCAGGGACTCCATCAAGTCAAAAAAATGGGGTCCCACAGTAAATTTTTGGGGTCCCACTTTTTTGTAACCGTTTTGAAAATAAATTATAAATGTATGCATTGTCCTGTTATATCTCACATTCTATATTGTGTTTTGGAAAAAAGTTGTCAAAAACGTTACTTAATTCATAAAAAAAAATAGAACAAAAGAAAACACATTTTTATGCATATGTCAATGTATTCAGTTATAAACATTAATTCACATTCTTCTTTCCTTCATGGATCTAAACTTTACCGTTGCCGGTATTTTTTTCTATATTTTTATCGTAATATTTTCAGAATGTGTTTGTTCTATTTTTGGCCAAAGTAAGACAAAGAAAACAATCTGAAGTTGTCTTTATTTTATAGCTTTAATGCCATGATTTTAATAGTCCGGCCCGCCTGTGCACAGATTTTCTTCCATGCGGCCCCTGAACTAAAATGAGTTTGACACCCCTGAAATAGGTTGTATACCACATTACTCCAATAAAGGTAGGGATGTACCGATCCATCTGCCACCGATACACTCCCATTTTCGGGAGTGTATGTGATCGCCATTGCCGATTATTGCATTTTATCTCCTATGGCTGAGACTGTATTTTATTAGACCACCACAAGCCGCTAGCAACTAATTATGTGCCGCTGTTCTGAGCTAAAAAATAATATTGAACTCAATTTTGGCAAATAAACTGCATTTCTTTGTATCTTGAGTAACATTATCTTTATCGTTAACACTGAAGGACAAAGCTGAACATATCACGACAAAGAAAGAGAATAACGAACTAGTTTAGACTTTAAATATTGTGTTGATATTGATAAACTGTCCATAATACACACCATATATATATATTTTTAAATGTACACTTAATAAATGTGCTTGGTATCGTCATCGGTATCGGCCGATCTCATTCAGGGATGATCGTTATCTGAGTTGGCAGCATAAAACCCTGAGTAATTTTACGATACTAAAATATGAATAATGTATTCATGCAAATATAAGACAATCCTAAATATAAGACAACATCTCCTTTTTAAGAAGAAAGGCATTCAAAACAAACCAAACAAATGCTATCTTTGTTTTTGGTTTTCATTAAAACATATTGGGAAAAATCCCTCAAATAAATAGTAAATTAGGAAAAAAGTCAGAATATTTCATGATTGCTCAACAGTCGTTTGATGTCTGCAGTGAGGGAGGAAGCACAACAGGCACAAGATGGTGATGATGCACCCACGAGCAAGGAAAGTCATAAATCAATAGAGATGTTTATGGGTATTAAGTCACCAGAAAACTTCCATAACTCTTGTACTGTATTGACCCAAATATACAGTAAAACACCCCCTACTTTTCAGGTCTGTTTTAGAGAAAGAAGGGCAAAATTAAATTTTTTAATTCAAATATTCAGTATCAGTAATAGCATACTTCTTAGTTGCTAGTCGCTATGTCATTGATCATCCTTGTTTAAAAATCAACATCATGAATTCGCTACCTTGCCAACAATCTTTGAGGCCCTTTTTTCAGTGTGTCTCTTTGCCAGAGCTGCATTTCTCAGGTGTGTGAGTGACAGGAAGAAAAGCTTTGACTGCTGGTTTACACTTAACCCTTGTGTAATGTTCATATTGTTGTTACTCAGCCAGCGTTTGTGGGTCTGATGGACCCGTTGCATTTTGTGGCTTTTAATGCCTCACAATCAAACACTTTTATGTTAAAATACTGAACAGATGTTTATTGGGATAAGGTAAACATGTGTTCAGTATTTTAACATAAAAGTCTTTGATTGTGAGGCATTAAAAGCCACAAAATGCAACAGGTCCATCAGACCCACAAACGCTGCCTGGGTAACAACAATATGAACGTTGCACGGAAAATTTCTCGGCCAGTTTCTGCATCCCACAGGGATTCTTCTTTTGGGTTTCTGCACCTGCGGTTCCCACACAAGCTTGCAACATTGTTTGTCAACACTGTCTGCTCTCATTTTCTCGCACATTTGACCCTCTGATGTTCTGTGTACCTACACTCTGTCCTCCTCCTGTCTAGGCCTGCTGTGTGTGTGTGTGTGTGTGTGTGTGTGTGTTACACAGAACATCAATTTCCACACTAGTGGACCCGGACATCTTATATGCAATAGAAATGTGTAGGGGGGTGTATGGTGTGTGTGTGGTCATTAAATAAGTATTCTGATATATGTTCTTCACAGAAAATGAGCCAACATCAGTGAGTCTCACTTTGAAAAATTAATTAATTGTATCATTTTTCTTTTAATAAAAAATGACAACGGGTCCCACAGACCACCACACAAGGGTATGGTTTAACTCAGGGGTGTCCAAAGTGCGGCCCGGGGGCCATTTGCGGCCCGCAGGTAATTGTTTCCCGGCCCGCCACACATTCTGGAAATGCTATTGCAAAAAATAAAAAAGAACCTTATAAAAAGTGGAATGAGGTGAAATCTAACGAGAAAAAGTTGCAATGTTGACACAAAAGCTGCCATGCAGGCTGTTTTTTTTCTTTTGTCTTTCTTTCTTTTTCTTTTTTTGCCACTGCTCAAAAAAAAAAAAAAAGACAAAAAAATCCATGTTATAATGAATTATTTTCAAAGCTCCAATTAGTTCAAATTTTTCACTTTAAAATGTTTTATGTGGTAAATATTGCATATATTGTGTAGTAGCCATATAAAAACAAAGTTTTCTTTGACAAAAGAGCATAAAACAAACAAAATAATAGTTCAAACGTAAAATTTGCCGGATATATCTAAAGTTGATCTCGTAACTTAAGTGATGAAAGTAAAAAAAACAAAAAACTAATAAAAATGTATCACTTTATGAGTGGGGCACCTTTTGGATCCCAAATATATTTAGTGGTATTTTATTTATCTTTTCACTGTGATTACTCAAAAATATGAAATAATTAAAATCAATGGTGTCCTGCATTATTTATATTTTAGGGCTCTAATTACTAAATACTGCATATTTCTGTTTTACTATAAAAAACAAAGTTGTTTTTGACAGAAAAGCCATAAAACTTTTTTTTTTTAAGTTGATATAGAGATTTACTGTAAGTGTTAAATAAAAAATAATAATACAAATTAGACTTATTTTTAACATTTTAATAACTGAGACCCTTTATGGTCCCCGGGACCCCTAAGGGTAAAATAAATACAAAAAATCCATATATTTTGTTATGGTTTGAAAATGAAAACTATCAAAATGGCCCCCGCATGCTCAGTGGAAAAAGTTTGGACACCCCTGGTTTAACTAAATCCTATATTTGGGTCGGTAGGGTGTGTACTCACTGGCTGCTGTGGTTCCATTGGACACACAGCGGCTTGCTGCGATTGGCCGTCTCCAGGAGCTTGAACTCCAGTAGGATGGGCTGGTCCAAATGTCCGCCCACGAACGTCTGGTTGTTGTAAACAGAGATGGTGACCACTGGGGAGTTCATCACGGGGTGTCTGGGAAGCCTGGAAGACGGCGTATGAGGTTACAGTATCTGATTCATACGTCCACGTGATGAGATTGGGATACTACTATAGCATCTGTGTCGTCCTCACCTCACTCCTCGCCTGTCCGTGTGATACTTGGGAGGCAGCGCTCCGCCCAGACTTCGATAGATCAGCAAAATGACGATAGAGATGGGCGGCTCAGGCGCGGCAAGCGTGCGCCTGGCTGCTGTGTATTCGCTCGTCTGATTGGCCGAGATGCTGACTGGGGTTTGAACAGGAGGGATGTCTGAGAAGGACAAGTTATACTCAGTATGTTCTCCAGCCAGTGTGTGCTCTTAGGTGTGTACTCTCACATTCTTTCTCCAGTTCTTTTTCCTTGCGCTCCTTCTCCTTCCAGCTGTGTTGCTGCTGTTGTCGTTGTGGCACCAGGGCAGCAGGGGGCAGCACCACGTGGGTGTAGGGATCCCAGACGTTCTGACTGCGAAACAGCGAGGTGTGGTAACGCGGGAAGCGTCGCCGCACGTGGGTGTGGTTCTCCACTCGGTCCAGATTCATCACTGAAGCGCAGAAAAAGACGACGATACCAATTACGATATTGCTTCAAAAGGAAGAGTCACCACCTTCAGAGTCTTTCAAGTAAGACGTCCGTTTAGTACAACAAACCATCAAACAACCATCCGGAATAGACGGAATAGAAATTGAAAGAGTAAATGAAACCACATTTGTAGGTATAATGATTGATGATAGATTGAACTGAAAGTCTCATGTATAAAATATACAACATAAAGTAGCAAGAAACACGTCAAAAATGAATAAAGCAAAACATGTTCTAGACCAGTGGTTCTTAACCTTGTTGGAGGTACCGAACCCCACCAGTTTCATATGTGCATCCACAGAACCCTTCTTTAGTGGAAAAATTAAATGTTTTTCTCTTTTTCAAATTCAAGAGAAAGTTACACATTTTTTTACTGGTGCACAAAATGAACCGTGCATGAACATCACCTTGTTCAAAGAACAAAACCAACACAGTGCATGAACTCACAACAAATTACACACCTGATAATCAGATGAAAAATTAGACGGAACATTCTTTGGGGGTATCCATAATAACGGCGATAGGGAGAAGTTTTTATTTACACGATGAGTCAGGTGTGTCTTGACCTCCGCCGAACCCCTGAGGCCGACTCACCGAACCCCTAGGGCAGGGGTCACCAACGCGGTGCCCGCGGGCACCAGGTAGCCCGTAAGGACCAGATGAGTAGCCCGCTGGCCTGTTCTAAAAATAGCTCAAATAGCAGCGTCTATTATTTTAATTTTATTTATTTACTAGCAAGCTGGTCTAGCTTTGCCCGACATTTTTACTTCTGAGAGACAAAACTCAAATAGAATTTGAAAATCCAAGAAAATATTTTAAAGACTTGGTCTTCACTTGTTTAAATAAATTCATAAATTTTTTTACTTTGCTTCTTATAACTTTCAGAAAGACAATTTTAGAGAAAAAATACAACCTTAAAAATGATTTTAGGATTTTTAAACACATATACCTTTTTACCTTTTAAATTCCTTCCTCTTCTTTCCTGACAATGTAAATCAATGTTCAAGTAAATTTATTTTTTTATTGTAAAGAATAAATACATTTTAATTTAATTCTTCATTTTAGCTTCTGTTTTTTCGACAAAGAATATTTGTGAAATATTTCTTCAAATTTATTATGATTACAATTCAAAAAAAATATTCTGGCAAATCTAGAAAATCTGTAGAATCAAATTTAAATCTTATTTCAAAGTCTTTTAAATTTCTTTTAAAAATTTTGTTCTGGAAAATCTAGAAGAAATAATGATTTGTCTTTGTTAGAAATATAGCTTGGTCCAATTTGTTATATATTCTAACAAAGTGTAGATTGGATTTCAACCTATTTAAAACATGTCATCAAAATTCTAAAATTAATCTTAATCAGGAAAAATTACTAATGATGTTCCATAAATTATTTTTTAAATTTTTTCAAAAAGATTCGAATTAGCTAGTTTTTCTCTTCTTTTTTTCGGTTGAATTTAGAATTTTAAAGAGTCGAAATTGAAGATAAACTATGTTTCAAAATGTAATTGTCATTTTTTTCGTGTTTTGTCCTCTTTTAAACCGTTCAATTAAGTGTAAATATCATTAATTATTAATAATAACATAGAGTTAAAGGTAAATTGAGCAAATTGGCTATTTCTGGCTATTTATTTAAGTGTGTATCAAACTGGTAGCCCTTCGCATAATCAGTACCCAAGAAGTAGCTCTTGGTTTCAAAAAGGTTGGTGACCCCTGCCCTAGGGTTTGATCGAACCCAGGTTAAGAACCACTGTTCTAGACCAACAATCACTTCATATTCTCTACTGCTCGCTAGTGTTACCATATCTGAGTTATTGTGTAGAAATATAGGGAAATAACTACAAAAGTACACTTCATTCATTAACGGTGTTACAAAAAAGATCAGTTAGAACAGTGGTTCTTAACCTTGTTGGTGGTAACGAACCCCACCAGTTTCAAATACGCACTCACCGAACCCTTCTATAGTGAAAAATAAAATGTGTTTTTTTTTTCAAATTCAAGACAAAGTTATATGTTTTTGGTAACACTTTAGTATGGGGAACATATTCTAAGTAACAAAGACTTAATTTAGAGTTTTTTGGACACTAGGGGAACATATTCTTAGTAACAAAGACTTAATTTAGAGTTTTTTGGACACTAGGGGAACATATTCTAAGTAACAAAGACTTAATTTAGAGTTTTTTGGACACTAGGGGAACATATTCTAAGTAACAAAGACTTAATTTAGAGTTTTTTGGACACTAGGGGAACATATTCTAAGTAATAAAGACGTACTTTAGAGGTATTTGGTTAGGGCCAGGGTTAGAGGGTTAGGGTTATAATAAGGCCATGCCGAATAAGGCATTAATAAGTACTTAATTATGACTAGTTAAGAGCCAATATGTTACT
The DNA here is from genome assembly GCF_033978785.1 of Entelurus aequoreus. Taxonomy (NCBI): domain Eukaryota; kingdom Metazoa; phylum Chordata; class Actinopteri; order Syngnathiformes; family Syngnathidae; genus Entelurus; species Entelurus aequoreus. The sequence continues at coordinate 73,513,128 of NC_084737.1, forward strand.
AATTTGCATGTTAATAAGCAACTAATTAATGGTGAATATGTTCCCCATACTAAAGTGTTTCCATGTTTTATTACTGGTGCATAAAATGAACCGTGCATGAACATCACCTTGTTCAAAGAACAAAACCAACACAGTGCATAAACTCACAACAAATTACACACCTGCAAATCAGTCAGCTGTTGCTGTATCCGTAATACGCCGATAGGGAGAAGTCTGTATTTACACGATGAGTCGGGTGTGTTTTGACCTCTGCCGAACCCCTGAGCCCGACTCACCGAACCCCTAGGGTTCCATCGAACCCAGGTTAAGAACCACTGATCTAGATGTACTGTATAACCTAGTGAGCCTTGAGGTTGGCAAAGGGAAATGTTTAAGTCTAATTTATTTGCGCACTGCAGTCGTCAGCGCTTTTAATTGTGTAATTTCCCTACGAGACTCAACAGGAATGCGGTCCAATTACTGCTAGTTAAGGTTAGCACAAACACACACACATTCAAATATCCAATTGAGTTACCCGTAAGTCATTTAGCGTGCTAGCCTTGGCAGCTAAATGATGCCAGTTTTTCGGTTACATGTACAGTATGTCATATTAAATGCAGAGCAGTGATTCAATTGCAGAATGGATGTGTACAAATATCATTGTTTCAATGATGAGTCGGGTGTGTCTTGACCTCCGCCGAACCCCTGAGCCCGACTCACCGAACCCCTAGGGTTCGATCGAACCCAGGTTAAGAACCACTGAGTTAGAATAATACATAATGTTGGATATAGAGAACATACAAACCCTTTATTTATTGAATCAAAAATACTGAAATTCCACGACATAGTGAATTTCCAAACAGCTAAAATGATACACAAAGCAAACTATAACCTGCTAGCCAAGAATATACAACAATTCTTCTCAAAAAAAGAGGAGAAATTTAATCTTAGAGAAAAATGTAATTTAAAACATTTGTACGCACGTACAACACTTAAGACCTTCAGTATATCAGTATGTGGAATTAAATGATGAAAAGGATTAAGCAAAGCAATCAAACAATGTACTAATATGATCCACTTCAAGAAACTCTTCAAACATAAAGTGTTTACAAAGTACAAAGAAGAAGAACCATGATAAACATTCTGAATTTATTTCATCCATCCATTCATTTTCAAAACAATCTTACTCATCTCACCTTATGAAATGTAACTTACTTCACCGAGTATTATTTATTTATTTATTTTTATTGTGATTACTTATGGAGTATATTGTGAATAAATTGAGAACAGGAAGTGAACAAAAGTTTCAGCAACTGTTATGTAAAAGAAAAAGGGATAGGATTAAATAAGCTCTGCTTCTTCCTACTCCTTTTCGAACATGTTGAAAAGAGAAACTGGAAATTGTGATGTAACATGTTGTATGCTTGCATGTTCGAAAAAAACAACAACCTCAAACTCAAACTCAAACCATCCCCCCCAAAAACGGATTAACTCGCTGGAATATAAAGACAATATAACATACATCCATAAACGTGGATGCATATGCAAAAGTGCAAGATATTTATCTGTACAGTAATCTATTTATTTACATCTGCACATTATTGCTCTTTTATCCTGCACTACAACGAGCTAATGCAACAAAATGCTGTTCTTATCTGTACAGTAAAGTTTACATTTGAATGACACGCGACTTCTTCCGTGAAGTAAAAAAAACAGTGGTGGTCGACCAAGCTAAGCAGCGCGCGAACTATCAGAACACAAAAGAGGATCAAATCTTTCTACAAAAAGCAGATACCAGCAAAAAAAACTAATTATGCAATGGAATAGATCCCTATACTTTGTTAAAAAAAATTGTCGAGTGATATGAAGGATTATACGTCGGTCGCGTTCCCAGTAGGGCTGCAACAACTAATCGATTAAATCGATTATAAAAATAGTTGCCGATTAATTTAGTCATCGATTCGTTGGATCTATGCTATGCGCATGCGCAGAAGCTTTTTAAAAACAAAAAATGTTTTTATTTTTATTTTAAATAAACCTTTATTTATAAACTGCAACATATACAAACAGCTGAGAAACAATAATCAAAATAAGTATGGTGCCAGTATGCTGTTTTTTTTCAATAAAATACTGTAAAGGATAGAAATGTAGTTTGTCCCTTTTATCCGATTATTAATCGATTAATCGAAGTAATAATCGACAGATTAATCGATTATCAAATTAATCGTTAGTTGCAGCCCTAGTTCCCAGACATATTGAACGATTGTGCTCCAGACATTCTACTAGTGTTGTAACGATACCAATATTTTGGTACCACTACCGGTACTAAAATTATTTCGATACTTTCCGATACTTTTCGGTACTTTTCTAAATAAAGAGGACCACAAAAAAATTGCATTATTGGCTTTATTTTAACAAAAAAATCTTAGGGTACATTAAACATATGTTTCTTATTGCAGTTAAGTCCTTAAATAAAATAGTGAACATACAAGACAACTTGTCTTTTAGTAGTAAGTAAACAAACAAAGGCTCCTAATTAGTCTGCTGACGTAGAGAAAAGCGCTATATAAATATAATTCACTTTAGTGTTTTTTAATCAAATTCAATTCTGAACAAAGTGTGCTTTTCTTTGAGTCTTTGGAGCCTTGCATTGCAGTAATTTCATGCATCAGCCATCAGTGTCTCTTTCTATGATGTGTTGTGTGTGTTTGGCAGCTTTCGTAGGTATCTACTCCAGGCTTTGTGCATGTTCTGGAAGCATTAGTTCCTCTGAATGAACTGATTGTGAATGATAAGTGTGACTTATGTTTAGCGTGAGGTGTTACTCTCTACTCACCAATATTAGGAGATACGAGTGCCACAGGGTTGAGGTAGGTGAGCTTCATGTTCTGAGCCAGATTCTGCGTATACTGTCCCAGCAATTCCGTCAGCTCCGAAGGACCGCCAGGAATGTGGTTCTGAGCCTGGGCGAGGGCCCGCCAGAGCCCCTCCGTTCCGGGACCCAACAATACGCTGCAGCCCCGCAGGATGTTCTAAAAAAAAAAAAAAAAAGTAAAAATAATTTAGTTGGAAAAGAAAAATGAACAAGAAAGCAAACAAGACAATGGTCTTTGTTTTATAGAAACTTTTGTCATAAAGCTGCTCCATGTACCTACGCTCCCACATACATACACAAATACAGTACATACCTACATACTCAAAGTTCGTACATCCACACGCACATTCACTGTACAAACATACATATACACATACTGTACAAACATACATATACACATACTGTACATATACACATACTGTACAAACACACACTACCGTTCAAAAGTTTGGGGTCACCCAAACAATTTTGTGGAATAGCCTTCATTTCTAAGAACAAGAATAGACTGTCGAGTTTCAGATGATAGTTCTCTTTTTCTGGCCATTTTGAGCGTTTAATTGACCCCACAAATGTGATGCTCCAGAAACTCAATCTGCTCAAAGGAAGGTCAGTTTTGTAGCTTCTGTAACGAGCTAAACTGTTTTCAGATGTGTGAACATGATTGCACAAGGGTTTTCTAATCATCAATTAGCCTTCTGAGCCAATGAGCAAACACATTGTACCATTAGAACACTGGAGTGATAGTTGCTGGAAATGGGCCTCTATACACCTATGTAGATATTGCACCAAAAACCAGACATTTGCAGCTACAATAGTCATTTACCACATTAGCAATGTATAGAGTGTATTTCTTTAAAGTTAAGACTAGTTTAAAGTTATCTTCATTGAAAAGTACAGTGCTTTTCCTTCAAAAATAAGGACATTTCAATGTGACCCCAAACTTTTGAACGGTAGTGTACATATACACATACTGTACATATACATTCACTGTACAAACATACATACACACATACATGTACACATACATTCACTGTACAAACACATATACACACACTGTACGTACATATACATTCACTGTACAAACACACACGTATACATACTATACATATACATTCACTGTACAAACATACATACACACATACTGTACATATACATTCACTGTACAAACATACATATATACATACTGTACATATACAAGTACATATGCATACATACACTCATGCACATAATCACGTTTCATCAAACATATATTAACGTTGTTGCCCTAGGGTAAACTGGGTATAACACATGGCACACTGACAAAGCTTAACCTACTGTTACTATAACAATCTACAAGGTTAACATAGGTTGCTTCTCTTCCCCTCCATTTTTCTGCATTATTTTGTATCTCTAGTGATCATTACATATATGTATTGTTGCATTTGAACAACTGTATTGTTGATAATAAAGGTAAATTATTGGTATTGTTCATTATCAATAGCACTATTTCTATTGGTATTCATATTGCTCCATTTGTAGTGTAATAATGCTCATTGTCATTTCTGTATTATTATTTATTTCGCTAACTGCTTCTTTGCTATCACTTTTACCATCATATTTGTACATATCCTATTTGCTGATGTTGCTCTATTGTTGTTGTTGTTGTTTTTGTCTCTCTGTCTTATCCCCCTCTTGTCCCCACAATTCCCCCCTCCGTCTTCCTTTTTTTTCTCTTTCTATCCCCTCCTGCTCCGGCCCGGCTGCACCAAATGATAATATAAATACATTTAATAAAGTAAAATACAAATAAGGCAACAAGAGAAGTATCCTACACTTCTCTTTTGTAAAGGACATCTGAACAGCCGATATGGGCATCTACATCTACTATATGATTTGCCTGAGAAGCTGGACAGGACAAAAAAATACAAAATAAATTAAAGCTGCCAGCAGCGATGGACGGGACCGACTTTGAGGGCTCATAAAATCCAAACCGGAGCAGTAATTAAAACTCTTTCATCAACTTTTAATCAGAAGGGTTCAATCTCTCTCCTGTGCTAATTTGAAGCCGACACGACAAACGCGCTCAGAGGAGATAATGTTTGAAAAAAGGTGACTGTTTTTACTCAACTTTTGTTTTGAAGGGGGAATTGCAAACTTCCTGTTGATTTAGCTGGGGGTTGTCAGTGTATGAAATATAGGTCTTGTCATGTCTGTGTTGATCATGTTTTTGTTTGGCCATGTTCTGTTTGTTTTTTGGACACTTTCTTAGTTCCTGGTTGTTCACTCCCTTGTTTTGTTTCCATAGCAACCCATTCGTTTGCACCTGTCATGTCACGCACCTGTTTCACGTTTTGAGTCACGCACCTGTTGTTAATCATGTCTGTGTTATTTAAGCTTTTCATTTTCTGTTGGTCAGCCTGGCGACATCGCATTTATGCTCTGCACACTTTATGATCACTCTTCTTCATGCCATGTTCACAGTCCCATGCCAAGTAAGTTTTTGTTTCATGTTTATAGTTTTTTGCCTTTGTGCAAAGTCTTTTGTTTTCATTAGCCAAGTTTTGTACCTCCGCCATTGTGCGCGCCTTTTGTTTATACCTTTTTGAGTTGAAATATTAAACACGTACTCACACTCACGTCTTTCCCGCGCCAATTTTCCGTTGCCTTCCGGAAAAACAAACCCCAAGGACCAAGTTTTGACAGGTCTAAGTGAAACCTACATAGAGGTTTTTGTTTCATGTCTCTACAACATTCCTACTGGGAGTTAGAGGCAGTTTTGTCTGTGTTTTCTTCCTAGGGGGCGCTAGAGGGCAATTTTGAGTTTTGGGGTTTGGTTTTTTGATTAGATCGCAATTTTCGCCAGTCCTGATGTGTGTGTCCAAGGTTTTGAAGCATGTTAAGGGGGTCAAAGAGGCGGCGGTATAATAATAAAACGCTAGAAATACAATAGGGTACTCTGTCCCGAAGGGACATCGGTCCCTAAAAATAAAAAAATAAAGCTACTCCAGGGTCACTTAAGGTTCGCAGACACCTGAGACGACTAAAGAAAGTATGAGACCAGACAAATGCCTTTTGTCTTGATGGGATTGTGATTTTGTTTGTAGACCTTTTAGACCACAGAGAGTAGGAAAGAGTGTGAGAAGCACCAGATCTAATAAACTTCTGCGGCCTCACGATGCTCAGGGGAGAAGACAAGTAAGACAGCCTATTGAGCGCAGTGGAGGAGGAAAACTAATGGACTGGAAATGAAGACAAAGGTGGGCTGAATATGTTTGCAAATGGGTGACAAGAAGGAAACCGGGAGGAATGCGATGGTATTTTCCTCTCGCTTGTGTCCAAAAATGTTTTGATTTTTTAAAGAACCACAAGAGACACTTAAATGTTACACGTAAGACCATTTTAACCCAATCATAAGCCAGTAGGACATGATCCTATAAAACATTACAATGAATCAAAGTCAATCCGACAGGCCCGAATGGTAAAGTATTGTTCAAAATACAAATCTTGAATCCAGCTGGTGGAAAATGGTGCTAAAGTAATCACTTGCACTGCAAAAACTGAAATCTAAGTAAGATGAAATAAACAATGTGCAGATGTGAGGCGCTCCACAACCTGTGACGTCACGCTACTTCCGGTACAGGCAAGGCTTTTTTATCAGCGACCAAAAGTTGCAAACTTTATCGCCGATGTTCTCTACCGAATCCTTTCAGCAAAAATATGGCAATATCGCAGATTGATCAAGTATGACACATAGAATGGATCTGCTATCCCCGGTTAAATAAGAAAATTTCGTTTCAGTAGGCCTTTAAAATATTAAAATGTTACTTACTGAGTAAAATAACTTAATGGAGGGTTTTTTACACTCCAATAATTCCGATGAGAAATGTTTTCGAATTTAGAACAACGTGAAAGCCAACGGAACAGTTCGTTTGAATTTGAGTTTCTACTGAACCTAAACTTCCAGTACTGCAAATCTATCAAAATGGTGTTTTTCTAAATATATAATCACTCTGCAGTCAAAGGAAGGCCTGATACCTGTGGGTTTTCATTTTTGCTCACTATGGGATGTGAGCTGGGTTGCCATGACAACTGTAGTCTCTATCGATCATTTAGGGTAATAAAAACAGTTTTGGACTGATGATTGTCAGCGCAGAACGAATGATAAAACCCCTTTTTGTTCTGCTGGCGTCTTCCTTCTATTGTTTCATTTCTTGAGCTGGAATTACACAGAGGAATCAGGACATCCAATATGTGTCCATTAACGCACAAGAAATTAAATTTTTTTTTTTTTTTCAAAAATGAAATAAACATGAAAAACACAATATATACATTATATATCAATATAGATCAATACAGTCTGCAGGGATACAGTCTGGAAGCACACATGATTGTATTAATTTATGTTAAAAAAAAAAAAAATATATATATTTTTTTTATTGTTTCATTTCTTGAGCTGGAATTACACAGAGGAATCAGGACATCCAATATGTGTCCATTAACGCAGTGGTCCCCAACCACCGGGCTGCGGCCCGGTACCGGTCCGCGGACCGATTGGTACCGGGCCGCACAAGAAATTAAAAAAAAAAAAAATATATATATATATATATATTTTTTTTTTTCTAAATGAAATCAACATAAAAAACACAATATATACATTATATATCAATATAGATCAATACAGTCTGCAGGGATACAGTCCGTAAGCACACATGATTGTATTAATTTATGTAAAAAAAAAAATATATATATATATTTTTATTTTTTTGGGACAAATTTTCAGATTATTTTTTTGTTACTGTTTTATTGCAGGCAGCGTTCCCTTCTGAAAGGAATGTTCTGTTTCTTAAACAATTAACTGTGTTTGTGTAAAAAGAATAAAGATATAAAGATTTAGGAGAACACTTGTGCACTGATGTATTTGACAACCGAAATATACCAGCTCTTAGAAGGGCAGTGTTGCCTCAGTGTATGAATAAATCTTCCGTAATTACAGAAGACACTGATGAGATGATGACAAGATATCCTATATTACTGTCGGTTTCTATAGCAACACGTCTGTGGAGGCAAAACAATGACTTAGCCACTTTCAGCAACGCAGAGTGTAGTCACAGCTGCCGCTGGAAAGAAGCAGCCAAAAATCCGCCGTTATTTAAAGGAAAAATAATAATTCCAGTTCCAATTTAAAAAATGAATAAGGAATGAAATCTCATAAATGAGCTGAAACTGCACAGCTTGTGCAGAAGATGGCCTTCAACAAGCATCCACTCTAATTGGAGAAATATTTGCAGAAAGATCGCACGGCTGAAAGGTCTGTTAGTGTGCCCAAATTCCATCGTGCCGAGGAAGAATTACATTTCCGCGTCCTCATATCGGGTAAAATGAGGCTCTGTTGATACGGCAAGATGACATTTGCAATATTAGATGAGTGCATCGCCATAGCAACACCGCCCATAGAAGTATATCATGCCAAACTGCTGTTGCATGCACATCTGCGACACAGAGCTTTACTGACAACGCCATGTTTGCATTATCATTACAATGGCAGTAATCCTCAAATCACACCAAATTGACCGCATTGACATGGATTAGAAATGCTCTCTTTAATCTATTATTTCATGCAACAAATTTAGATTGGGGAGGGTACAATCGTCACGGTTCACAATGCCAGCAGGCGCCAATTGTCAAGTGTTGAATTTCATAACGTGTTTATTAGGGGTGTAACGGTACACAGAAATTTTGGTTCGGTACGTGCCTCGGTTTAGAGGTCACGGTTCGGTTCATTTTCGGTACAGTAAGAAAACAACAAAATATAAATTTTGGGGTTATTTATTTACCAAATGTGCTAAATCTTCCACCAAAAATATTTTTCCAAGTGGAATATTTGATGTGAAGTAATGGGAACCTTGCATAGGTCAATAACTCATAATAACATTGATTTTGATACAATATTATGTTTTGAGCAATGACAGTTTGAAAGAAAAAAAAAACAGCTTTGTTTTATTAGTCAACATTGCAACATTTTCTAAATTACATTTAACCTTTAATGCCTGGTTCACACCAACGGCGTTTGCCGCGCTTTAAAGCGGCGAGCAAAGCGCCGTCATTTTTGTCAATTTTTCCACGAATATCCCGATCTCCGAAGTAATGTTATGCTTTGATACGCTCTGATACGAATTAGTTGCCGCTTTGGGGGGACGGATTACCGTTCCTCACGATTTGATGACGCTTTAAATCACGCTTTGATACGTTTTATTACGCTTTATTGAACTTTATTATGCTTTGATGCGATCCTGACGCTTTAAATCAGGCTCTGACACGATTATCAAGCTCTGTTGTGCATTGGAATTAATGTGTCATGAACATTATGAACATTAATTTGTAATAATGACTTTGAATTGTGATATTGTTATGTAATTATGTGCAATTTGGAAGATGCTGTGATTATCATTTTGTGAATTTGATGAATAAATTGCGTGCGCACACATATGATAAACAAATAAGTTAAAAAAAATGTGAAAAATTCAGTATACTAAGTTTTCCCCACATTTTTTTAGATTTATCTATTTATTTGATTTCTCTTTTTGTTTTATTATATACAGGATAAAACACATAATGTAATAAAAAAGAGAAATATGATAAACAAATAAGTAAAAAAAAATGTGGAAAAACTCAGTATACTGTTTTCCACACATTTTGTATATTCATTTATTTTTTCAATTTCTTTTTTTTCGTTATATTATGTTTATTATTTATTATGTTTTATATTCATTTATTTTTTCAATTTCTCTTTTTTTCCGTTATACTATGTTTATTATTTATTATGTTTTATATTCATTTATTTTTTCAATTTCTCTTTTTTTCCCGTTATATGTTTATTATTTATTATGTTTTATATTCATTTATTTTTTCAATTTCTCTTCTTTTTTCGTTATATTATGTTTATTATTTATTATGTTTTATATTCATTTATTTTTTCAATTCCTCTTCTTTTTTCGTTATATTATGTTTATTATTTATTATGTTTTATATTCATTTAGTTTTTCAATTCCTCTTTTCTTTCCGTTAATTTATGTTTATTATTTATTATGTTTTATATTCATTTATTTTTTCAATTTCTCTTTTTTTTCCGTTATATTATGTTTATTATTTATTATGTTTTATATTCATTTATTTTTTCAATTTCTCTTTTTTTTCCGTTATATTATGTTTATTTATTATGTTTTATATCTTCATTTCTTTTATTTCTTTGTCATCTTAATAAATATCTATCTTTCATTTCTTATGCCTGTTGACAATAATAAAAGGCATTTCTTTTAATTTTTATATTCAATGTCACTAGTCAATATCACAGTCACTTCCTATTTGTAGTTGTAGACTGGGGTCCGCGCTTTGAACCAAGATCTGTTAAGTTTTCCTACGCTTTGAGTCAAGCTTTGCTGAGCTTTGTCAGGCTTTTTCACCCTTTGATACGCTCTCGGCGCTTTATTCCATTCTTGACAGAGCGCAGAATTTTTTAAAACCGTTTAAAACATTTTGCCGAACTTGCCGCATGTCCCGCTTCACTACAAGCTTTCCCACCATCAATTAGGACCCTCACGCTTTAATCAGGCTTTGTTACGCTTTGACGGCGCTTTGCACGCCCCTTTAAAGCGCCGTCAAAGCGCCGTTGGTGTGAACCTAGCATAAGCTTTTTTATTTCACTTTTGTTATGTTTTTGTTTATTTTAATACTATTTTTAGAATGTGCCGTGGGCCTTTAAAACATTAGCTGTGGGCTGCAAATGGCCTCCGGGGCACACTTTTGACACCCCTTCTATAGATAATAAAAAATTAAATGTGATAAATCTATGGATAAAAAGCAGAGCCTGGCGACGCATGCGCGTTTATCATAACTCTCTCGCTCTCTCTGTCTCTGCCCCTCCCTCACCAATGCTGCTGCGCGCACAATTTGTTTTGTTTTTAACCCCTTCTTAACCCTGAACGTACATTGAAAATACACGCAACCCTAACTCAAAATGCCGGACATTTGAGGCATTTAAGAAACTCCGCCCTGACAGCTCCGCAAAAGAGGACATGTCCGGTGAAAAGAGGACGTATGGTCAGTCTATCGTAGCCCGTTAGCTGCTAGCATGCCGTGTGTTGTGCCTCGGTGTGCATTGTTTACACAACGTGCGTTACGCTACTTAATATGTCCGTGTGGAAACTCGTTCGGTACACCTCCGAACCGAACCGGAACCCCCGTACCGAAACGGTTCAATACAAATACACGTACCATTACACCCCTAGTGTTTATATATTCGCACATTAAAATGACAAGCGACTGCTGATGCAGATGCAGGAAATGTGTCACGATTAAATGAATTGATTCAGAGTGAGCGGACGTATGATATAAAAAAAAAAAAAAATCGCATTTATTTATTATTTATAAGTATGAGACATATCCATGCATACATACAGTGGTGTGCCGTCACGGCCAGCAAGGCCTTCTCTGCTGGCCTAACACAACCAGAAATCATGATCATAATTAAAGATACAAGTAATTTACTTTCCCTAAATATCTAAAAGTATTCATGTTCTCTTCATGCCATATTATGCTTCTTCCAGTGCTGCTGTTTTTAGTTTTAGTTTGTATCCAATCAGAGTTCAGCTAGCTTATGTTGCCATGCTGTAGCAAATCTGCCAGGAGCCTTCAGAATCAACAATGCGTTCACTTACAATGCACTGTGGTAGCGGGGGGTGTATTTTGTAGCGTCCCGGAAGAGTTAGTGCTGCAAGGGGTTCTGGGTATTTGTTCTGTTGTGTTTATGTTGTGTTACAGTGCAGATGTTCTCCCGAAATGTGTTTGTCATTCTTGTTTGGTGTGGATTCACAGTGTGGCGCATATTTGTAACAGTGTTAAAGTCCACCCTCAGTGTAACCTGTATCGCTGTTGATCAAGTATGCCTTGCATTCACGTACGTGTGCGTACAGAAGCCGCACATATCTTGTGACTGGGCCGGCACGTTGTTAGAATGGATGAAAAGCGGACGTGACGACAGCTCGTAGAGGACGTTAAAGGCAGTGCCTTTAAGGCACGCCCCCAAGACTGTGGTCCGGGTGGACTACGAGATATAATGACTGATGAACACCTACGTTGGATAATGAAGGTTGCCTCAGCTCAAAGCCTGAGCCCCAACATTAATGAACTAGCATCCAAGAAAAGATGGCAGGTATCTGGCTTGGGCACATCAGATTACATCAGTGTGTTGCAAACTGAGCAGTTTAAAGTCCTGAATGGTTGGTTTATTCATTATTTTATTTTCTAATTTATTAGCCTGTGGAAAAAGTTAATGTTGATATTTACCTCAGAAGGCTGCAAATAGAAAAGAGGCATTCCATTTTTATTTAAATTGTATTTGATATGCCATTGATATTTTTTAATTATTATTATTATTATTTGAACTCGATTTTGCATGTCACTATAAAGTTATATAAGCCTTGCTTGTTCAATATTCAATGCAAAACTTGTTTGGGTCCCTATTAAAAGGTTAATTTGTTCAACCTTGGCCCGCGGCTTTGTTCAGTTTTAAATTTTGGCCCACTCTGTATTTGAGTTTGACACCCCTGCTGTAGAGTATTTCTCCAGCAATGGTCATGTGGTGACATCAATGATGGTATTTTGAGAGGTGATATTTGAAGTGGGACACGCACGGACCGCCGCTGCATACATATAATAATTAACTTCACAATATTACAAATTATTAAACACTTTTAAATAATATCCATATCGATGTACCAAATGTATAATTAGATGTAGGAGTGGGTGCCAATCACATTTGAACCAATACGGTACCAATTCCCGGTACATGGCAATCAAAACCGATATTAAAGGATGCAGATTTTCTTACATTTTGAGTGTGTTCATGTGGTAACTGTTGCGTTTGACCAGCATTCCTCCAATGGGGAATTTAAATTGCTAGTCTCTCCCAGATTCTCTTATGGCACATAAGCTGATGTTTATATTCAATCACCAGGCAGAAATTGGTATTTTGTGGTTTATTCTCCAAGCTTAGAGGACAAACGTGAGACCAATCTAGCACACCCCCCATGTAAATAAGCTGTTGTTTTATTGCTAGCTTGCTTAAAGAAAAAAAACAGCACCTACTTTAATGTGGGGCGTGCTTTAAAAGTTTTGTACAAGTAATAAAGATCTTATTAGAAGATCTTAAAGGGGACTTGTGGGAAGCAGATCAGAATCATATCCATATTTAAGTGTTACTTCTTTCTAAACTCCTATAGTCATATAAAGAATAGCTAGTATTCTTCCTTCTTTTGAGTCTCATAGTAATGTGTCGGCCTTCTAGATTGGAATGTGTCAGAGTAGAGATAACTCGGAGTAGTCTAAACAAAGGGAGTGGGGGCGAGGGACAGAGGGAAGATCACGGGACTTCCGGGGGTTTGAGGAGAGACCGAGCTGGACCGGGCTGGGGAACGCGGGTGTGCTAGATTGGTCTCACGTTTGTCCTCTATGCTTGGAGAATAAACCACAAAATACCAATTTCCAATCCATAGTATGTGTGATTTGCATACATTGAACTTCCTTTACCTCATTAAAGTGTGCATCCTGAGTGGCGGTAAGTCCAAAGCCACTTTGTTGGGTCTCGAAGGTCAGGAGGCGTGACAGCAGTCGCTCTGCAATCAGCAGGTCGTTACCGTAAAGGCGGCCTGTCGCTTCGGTGACATCACGGAGCTGGTGTGCCAGCTTCTTTTCCATTATCGTGTTGAGCTCAGTTTCGTTGCGTTCAAGCGAGTCCAACTTGATGAAAAAAAAACAATCCAAATGTAATATTATGTTTAAGTATTCAGGTAGACCAGGGGTCACCAACCTTTTTGAAAGCAAAAGCTACTTCTTGGGTACTGATTAATGCGAAGGGCTACCAGTTTGATACACACTTAAATAAATTGCCAGAAATAGCCAATTTGCTCAATTTACCTTTAACTCTATGTTATTATTAATAATTAATGATATTTACACTTAATTGAACGGTTTAAAAGAGGAGAAAACACGAAAAAAATGACTATTAAATTTTGAAACATAGTTTATCTTCAATTTCGACTCTTTAAAATTCAAAATTCAACCGAAAAAAAGAAGAGAAAAACTAGCTAATTCGAATCTTTTTGAAAAAATAAAAAAAACAATTTATGGAACATCATTAGTAATTTTTCCTGATTAAGATTAATTTTAGAATTTTGATGACATGTTTTAAATAGGTTAAAATCCAATCTACATTTTGTTAGAATATATAACAAATTGGACCAAGCGATGAGGTGGCGACTTGTCCAGATTGTAGCTGAGATAGGCTCCAGCGACCCCAAAGGGAATAAGCGGTAGAAAATGGATGGATGGATGGATGGACCGAGCTATATTTCCAACAAAGACAAATCATTATTTCTTCTAGATTTTCCAGAACAAAAATTGTAAAAGAAATTCAAAAGACTTTGAAATAAGATTTAAATTTGATTTTACAGATTTTGTAGATTAGCCAGAATATTTTTTTTTAATTTTAATCATAATAAGAAATATTTCACAAATATTCTTCATCGAAAAAACAGAAGCTAAAATGAAGAATTAAATTAAAATTTATTTATTATTCTTTACAATAAAAAAAATAAATTTACTTGAACATTGATTTAAATTGTCAAGAAAGAAGAGGAAGGAATTTAAAAGGTAAAAAGGTATATGTGTTTAAAAGTCCTAAAATCATTTTTATGGTTGTATTTTTTCTCTAAAATTGTCTTTCTGAAAGTTATAAGAAGCAAAGTAAAATAATTAATGAATTTATTTAAACAAGTGAAGACCAAGTCTTTAAAATATTTTCTTGGATTTTTTAAATTCTATTTGAGTTTTGTCCCTCTTAGAATTAAAAATGTCGAGCAAAGCGAGACCAGCTTGCTAGTAAATAAATACAATTTAAAAAATAGAGGCAGCTCACTGGTAAGTGCTGCTATTTGAGCTATTTTTAGAACAGGCCAGCGGGCTACTCATCTGGTCCTTACGGGCTACCTGGTGCCCGCGGGAACCGCGTTGGTGACCCCTGAGGTAGACATTGACAATGAATATCTTTTGACTGCTAAACATACAGCAGCATTGAGCTCCACGAACGGAGGGGAGGTGCAGTTGTAAAGGTCTGGTTCCATCCAGCCTCTCTCAACATCACAGTGTCTGATGGCAGCTCCTGTAAGGCAAACCGAAACAGAAAGTGTGTTTGTTTTTTCCCCCCTCCATAAGGTCATGACCTGTTAATGTGTGGGGACTCACCCACAGAGCCTTTGGGGCAGGGCACTGCTGCAGGCAGGTTGAACTTGGTCCGCGGCCACCAGATCCCCTGAGTGATGGTTTTGGGGCAGCCATCATAAATGACTGCATGAACGAAAGAGCAAGTGAAAAGCATTACGTGTGGGTGAAGTGATTTATATTTATATAGCGCTTTTCTCTAGTGACTCAAAGCGCTTTACATAGTGAAGCCCAATATCTAAGTTACATTTAAACCAGTGTGGGTGACACTGGGAGCACACTGCAAAAACTGAAATCTAAGTAAGATTTAATATCTCAAATAAGGGTGATACTTGCTTATTTTCTGTCTGATAAGATAATTCTTCTCACTAAGCAGATTTTATGTTAGAGTGTTTTACTTGTTTTAAGGGTTTTGGTCCTAAATGATCTCAGTAAGATATTACAGCTTGTTGCTGAGATTTGATGACCTATATTGAGTAAAACATGCTTGAAACTAGAATATCAACTGTTGCAAAGCTGTGTCACCAACACTCACAAGTATAAAACTACTTTTTTAAAGTAATCATTTCTTATTTCAAGCATGTAATAAAAAATCATGACTTTGACACAATTGTGTCTCATAATTAAAACAGATGACAGCCAAATGGACTTTGCTGTTTTATTTTCAATGAAACAATAGAAAATAGGTACTCGTATAGTAGTACAGTTGGCACAGTACAGTAAACTGACAGTTAATATTTAAACATTTAACATGTGACATTTCAAACAATTTTGAACAGAAATAGTTCATGCACATTCAGATAAATTCTTCAAAATTACAATTAAAAAAATTGTAAATATACTGTATATATATATATATATATATATATATATATATATATATATATATATATATATATATATATATATATATGTATATATATATATATATATATATATATATATATATATATATATATATATATATATATATATACTGATTTATATATATATATATAGATATATATATATATGTGTATATAATATAATTATGTATATTTATACATGTGTATATATATATATATATATACATAACATATACATATGCATATACATATATTTTTATACATACAAATATATATATATATATAAATATATATATATATATGTATAAAAATATATGTATATGCATATGTATATGTTATGTATATATATATATATAAACATGTATAAATACACACATACACACACAATCAATAATATATATATATATATATATATTTCTTGCACACTAATTGACTGAAAGAGCACGCACTTGGCGCGATGATGTCATGTTATCAATGGGAAAATGCAAGAAATGTAATGCCGAGCGCATATCATTATGTCACGATAATGGCACTAGCATTTACTTCATTTAAGAATATTTTTCAACATATTGAGAAAAAAGGTCTCATATTTGTTTGAGAAAATACTTATTTTAAGGTATTTTTGGGTTCATTGAGGTTAGCTCATTTTACTTGTTTTGGAAAGTCTTGACAAGCCTAATTTTCTTGTTCTATTGGCAGATAATTTTGCTTAGTTCAAGTAAAATGCCCCTAACGTTTGTAATTTTTTTCTTCTTGTTTTTGAACACTGACTTTTTGCAGTGCAGGTGGGTAAAGTGTCTCGCCCAAGGACACAACCGCAGTGACTAGGATGGCAGAAGTTGCTGGCACGGCCACTCTACCAACCGAGCTATGCCGGCCATTAAGTCATTGGTTATATCAAAATGTTTTGTTTTTGTTGCAGAAATCCACTCATCGCATTATATTAAGTAAAAGCACCCCCCGCGACAAGCAGACAAGGGACAAGGGACAAGCAGTAAAAAATGGATGGATGGAAAGACGGATCGGAGGGTTCAAAAGTTAAAACCACATCAAAAACTACAAAAGACAATTGATGGTTCAGCCTCATGCACAGCGTTGCTTTTCATCAGTTCCTTCCACCCTCATTGTGTCACCCTCAACTATACTCCATTTTCAAGTAGTCTTTGTTTAGTTTAAAACATGTCTGGAATACATAAGGACCTATCTCAACTATGAACATAATACGTATGTCAATTGTTTAACATTAATTATATTGTGAACCTAATTATGTGGTCCTTTCAAGGGAATGAAAGTAGAGATGTCCTGCCGATATTATCAGCCGATAAATGCTTTGAAATGTAATAGCGGAAATTATCGGTATCGTTTATTTATTATCGGTATCGTTTTTTTTTGTTTTTTTTTAATTAAATCAACATAAAAAACACAAGATACACTTACAATTAGTGCACCAACCCAAAAAACCTCCCTCCCCCATTTACACTCATTCACACAAAAGGGTTGTTTCTTTCTGTTATTAATATTCTGCTTCCTACATTATATATCAATATATATCAATACAGTCTGCAAGGGATACAGTCCGTAAGCACACATGATTGTGCGTGCTGCTGGTCCACTAATAGTACTAAGCTTTAACAGTTAATTTTACTCATTTTCATTAATTACTAGTTTCTATGTAACTGTTTTTATATTGTTTTACTTTCTTTTTTTATTCAAGAAAATGTTTTTAATTTATTCATCTTATTTTATTTTATTATTGTTTTAAAGTGTCCGCCCTGAGATCGGTAGGTTGGAGTTGAAATCCCAGCCGAGTCATACCAAAGACTATAAAAATGGGACCCATAACCTCCCTGCTTGGCACTCAGCAACAAAGGGTTGGAGTTGGGGGTTAAATCACCAAAATGATTCCCGGGCGCGGCACCGCTGCTGCCCACTGCTCCCCAAGGGGATGGGACAAATGCAGAGGACAAATTTCACCACATCTAGCGTGTGTGTGACAATCATTGGTACTTTAATCTTAACTTTAATCTTTAAAAATGACCTTATCTTCACCATACCTGGTTGTCCAAATTAGGCATAATAATGTGTTAATTCCACGACTGTATATATCAGTATCGGTTGATATCGGTATCTGTAATTAAAGAGTTGGACAATATTGGAATATCGGATATCGGCAAAAAGCCATTATCGGACATCCCTAAATGAAAGCAGAAATGAGGTTTAACTATAGTTAAAAAGATTGAAAAGTGACCTCAAATGTTCTGTAAAGCTTTTAAGTATGAATTTAGAAATGACCCTTCAAACTAGTTTCACTCGTAAACAGGAATTAAAGCAGTTCAAAGAGCTAATGTTCTATTCATTCTCAAGTGCCAAACTACACGTAATTATGTTGTATTTAATTGTATGCACCTCCTCTTACAAAGCTGATTGAATATTCCAAAGCCAAAAAGGCTTGCCAACTTATTTGATGCCAGCATTGGAATTTAATACGAGTGCACAAATGATGCTTGTTACTTTTGAACAAACATCGGAGTGTCATGGAAACTCCGCTTTTCTCACCTTCACACCCTGAGTTGGTGACTTCCGCAAACGGGTTGTCACAGGTGTTGCACTGGCGGCCGATCACACCGGGCCTGCACTGGCACTGGCCGGCCTCGGGGTCACATGTCCGCGAGAAGGAGCCGACCGGGTAGCAGTCACATGGCAGGCAGCTGTCTGAGCCCCGTGGACGATAGTGAAACTCCTGAAAATATTCACACAAATATCATATGACCAATGTGAAA
This sequence comes from Entelurus aequoreus, assembly GCF_033978785.1. Classification (NCBI taxonomy): domain Eukaryota; kingdom Metazoa; phylum Chordata; class Actinopteri; order Syngnathiformes; family Syngnathidae; genus Entelurus; species Entelurus aequoreus. Next base: position 73,531,859 of record NC_084737.1, read on the forward strand.
TGTCCCAGAGTCAAGTGTCTACTGATGCAAAAAAATAAATAAATAAATATATATATATATTAGGGGTGTAACGGTACGTGAATTTGTATTGAACCGTCTCGGTACGGGGGGTTCGGTTCGGAGGTGTACCGAACGAGTTTCCACACGAACATATTAAGTAACCGCCTAAGCTAAAGTCTTAACAAGCTGCTCCGCTTCCTTCTGCCTGTCTGTCAGGACTCTACACAGCACCCAGCATTGTCCCACCCACACAACCATCTGATTGGTTACAAACAGAGCGGTAACAGCCAATCAGCAGTGCGTATTCAGAGCGGTAACAGCCAATCAGCAGTGCGTATTCAGAGCGGTAACAGCCAATCAGCAGTGCGTATTCAGAGCGCATGTAGTCAGTGCTTAGCGTTTAGCAAGTAAGCATCAGGCAGCGGACTCTGCCCAGATTATAATAAACACCTCCCAGTCAACTACTAGTAACATCACTATGAGCCCGTTGACCTTCTAGAAATATAAAAGGCAGTTCAACTCGCTCGCAGTCCTGGCTTGAGGTGAAGGCTAATTCGCTTTTAGCGTAACGTTAGCTCACTTTGCGGTGTGTGTGTGTTACGGACAGCAAAGCCCTGTCTGTCTGTTATTTCACTTGACCTTTTTCTGTGTTGATTGAGCTGTGTTGAAGCAGCAAAAAAGGACATTATGTTAAATGAAGAGTTTCTGTCTCTGATAGTTGATATAATAATGTAAGTGCATCATTAAGCCTACATGAACTCCATGGTGTTCAGGGATGAATAGTCTCTCCTATTGCTATTGTACTATTTTTTCAGCTATAGTTACATTAATCATTAGTAATGGCGCAGCCTACTTTTGAATGGCAGGGTCCCTGCTATCACATGTTGATAAAAAATATAACATTTACATAATAAAAATCAACCACAGGCTTCCCAAGTGCTGTAATAAATTAAGCATGATGAGTTGACTTGAAACTGTTTAATGTTGCACTTTTTATATGTAGAAGAAAAGTTTTGGCATTTTATTTAATCTGAGCAACAACTTGAGGCAGTTTAATGTTGATTAACGTGGGCATAATTATTATAGTGTTCCCAGTGTTAAAAGGATAAAGCCATTGTTTACAAATTTGGTAAATAAATAACCACAAAATGTATATTTTGTTGTTTTCTTACTGTACTGAAAATGAACCGAACCGTGACCTCTAAACCGAGGTACGACCGAACCGAAATTTTTGTGTACCGTTACACCCCTAATATATATATATATATATATATATATATATATATATATATATATATATATATATATATATATATATATATATATATATATATATATATATATATATATATATATATATATATATATATATATATATACATACATATATATATATATATATATATATATATATACATATATATATATATATATATATATATACACACTACCGTTCAAAAGTTTGGGGTCACATTGAAATGTCCTTATTTTCAATGAAGATAACTTTAAACTAGTCTTAACTTTAAAGAAATACACTCTATACATTGCTAATGTGGTAAATGACTAATCTAGCTGCAAATGTCTGGTTTTTGGTGCAATATCTACATAGGTGTATAGAGGCCCATTTCCAGCAACTATCTTTCCAGTGTTCTAATGGTACAATGTGTTTGCTCATTGGCTCAGAAGGCTAATTGATGATTAGAAAACCCTTGTGCAATCATGTTCACACATCTGAAAACAGTTTAGCTCGTTACAGAAGCTACAAAACTGGCCTTCCTTTGAGCAGATTGAGTTTCTGGAGCATCACATTTGTGGGGTCAATTAAACGCTCAAAATGGCCAGAAAAAGAGAACTTTCATCTGAAACTCGACAGTCTATTCTTGTTCTTAGAAATGAAGGCTATTCCACAAAATTGTTTGGGTGACCCCAAACTTTTGAACGGTAGTGTATATATAGTTTCTAATAATGCAGGAAAAACACCAACATGCACCTAGTGGCGTTTTTGTGTGAAAAAAGTACCAACCTTTTTGGTTGGTTTCATACCAAAACTTCAATTATTTCACCTAAGGCCTATATTACTGAGATCTGAATACATCGTGCTAAACAGCCTATAAAAGCGTGTACTGTTAGTGGGCGTGTTGCGTGTGCTATTGAGAAGTGGTGCAACCCGCCTTAGTTTAATGTGGATTTTGCGTCTACTCTACGGGGCATCACCACGGAGACGCTCTCATTTACCACACATTCATGTTATCATGTTTCTACTTGTGGCATTTTGCTATGTTTTCAAACAAGCAGGAGACATGTACCACTTTTTATGGGCATTTTAGAAGCAGTCGTGCACTGCATCGACATTGACAACACTTTTTTACCGCTGAAGGTGCATGTGAGGGAGGTCGCACTACTGTGCTCATGACGCGAAAAATACATACTTAAATAAGTTAACAACCATCCAATTTAAAAGAAACCAAAACAATTGAATTTGGTTTAATCAGCCCTTAATCATCTAGCAGCTATGAAATTATAAAAGGATGTTGCTGAATAGACAATATGTCTAATATTTTTTGTATTTATGCCCGTCTAAAAATATTGAAATGCACACGTAGGAAGATTCTCTATCACAGCCGTGTGTGTAACTGTGTCAGTTTTTGGGTCCTTTTCAAACGTAATAAATAAAACGTGAAATAGTGCAACCAAAAATAGCAATGAGTGCTGATAAATCAAATTCCGTGTGCTGTATAAAATATTTGCATCTTCTCCTCCCAGTATTGTGGGTGTTTTGATGATCCGCATATATTTTGCATATTAATGAAGACAGGGAGGCAAAATGCTTTATTCTGCTCATTTAAAGGGGAACTGCACTTGTTTTGGAATTTTGCCTATCGTTCAAAATTATTATGAAAGACATGACAACGGATGTATTTTCCTTCATGCATTCTAACTCGGAAATAAACGTAAATAAAAGTTTGCTTACAGCAGCGCCAATGGTAGGTCCTCTATTCCGCCCATAAAACCCAGTAAAAAAAATCCCATCAACAATACTCCATTTACATTTCGTGAGTTGAATATTAACCAAGTATTAGTGATATTGTTATTACAAGCGCTAACGCAGACGCACTATTTATAGCGCCGCCGTGATCACTAGCTTGTGTGAAAATGTTGACATGATCAGCTGCTTGAAACTTTATTGTACAAAAGTAGATCATAATTCATGCCTCTCGCCTGGGGGATGTATTCTGACAAGTTGGTGCAGTTTGACAGCCAATTTAGACCGGGAAATGGCGAGAATGACGCAAAAAGACGCTTGTTTGCACCCACCTTTTATTCGCGAGGACTGTGGCCATTCTTCACCTAAATGGGAATATATGAACATCCTAGCAGTCTGCCTTCTAATGACAGCAGACATTGTACAGTAAGTGATGTTTTATTATGTTTGTTGGCTCTCATAAAGTCTGCAGTGAGTAATAATCGGTAATGGTGTTGAAAATAAAGTTAACGTTGGGGTGCGTTTTTGAAATGATTGCTTAAAATAAACATAATACGTAAATATTAAATGGTATTGTAAATGTGCCTGTTATTACATTACATATATACTTACATCATCTATAAGTGTTTGGATGTTAAGGGCTTTATTGGCAGAATAGAGTGGCTTCAATAAGCTCCATTGTAAGCGGACTTTAGATTGCATTTATTGAATATTTAGAATGAATAAAAAAATACACCCCTTGTAATGTCTTGCATAATGATTTTAAACCAGTGGTCCCCAACCTTTTTGTAGCTGCGGACCGGTCAACGCTTGAAAATTTGTCCCACGGACCGGTGGGGGAGGGATGGGGGGTATTTAAAAAAAAAAAAAAAAAAAATTTTTTTTTTTTTTTACATAAATAAATACAATCATGTGTGCTTATGGACTGTATCCCTGCAGACTGTATTGATATATATTGATATAAATGTATATATTGTGTTTTTTATGTTGATTTCATTTTTTTTTTTTTTAGAAATACATTTTTTTTTTTTTTTTAATTCTTGTGCCAGTCGGTCCGCGGCCCGGTACCGGTCCGCGGCCAGGTGGTTGGGGACCACTGTTTTAAACGATAGGCAAAATTCCAAAAAGTGTAATTCCCCTTTAAAGTACCAGTGAAACAAGAAGTGGCTTCTATATTGAAGCTATTATCATATCTATATCTGATGTATGACATCTAAAGACTTCCAAAGTTTGCGAAAAAAATAGATATGATCAAAGTAGTATCGATCTCACAGAGATTCTGGTACCATTTTGAGAGTTACTGAGGAAGGCAGTCACATGATCCGTGATGTAGAGGTAGGAACCACAGATCCCTTCCCCATCAACAACAATGCAGACTTTGCGAAAGCCAACATCGATTACTTTGGGAAAAAGATGACACTATATATTTATATATATATATATATACAGTATATCATGATAAAACTCGACAATTAATAATAATAATAATAATAATAGATTGTATTTGTAAAAAGCACTTTACATTGAGCAAACAACCTCAAAGTGCTACAGCGTATCAAAATAAAAAGATAATAAAATTTAAAAAAAAAAAAAAAAAACTAGAACAGCAAAATAGCTAAAACTAGTATGCATATATCTAAAAAAAAAAGGCCTTTCCAAAAAGAAGGGTTTTTAAGCCTGTTTTAAAAGCATCCACAGTCTGTGGTGCCCTCAGGTGGCCAGGGAGAGCGTTCCAAAGACTGGGAGCGGCGCAGCAGAAATTAATTTAGGAAAACAGAATTGCTAAGATTTCCCAGTCATGTTTTTTCACTGTTGCTAAGCAGAGATCTTAGGACTCAATCAAACTTGTAATAAATAATTCACCCCTATACAATATCCTACCCTAATACCCTACTGTGCAATATTACCCTTCGAGTGCAATACGTCCAACGCTGATTGTTATTACTTTATTACTCTGGTACTCTTGTTTTGTTCTGTATATTTTACAGTATTGTGTATATTGTACAGGACTGCTTATTGTTTTTATTGGATAGTAGTCTGTTTATATAAATTCTTATTTTTTATCTTCATTACTACTTGTGTGATTTATTTTTATTCCATATTCGTTTCCACTACCGCACCTTAAATTGGAGTCCTTAATCGCGTTATATGCAAATATAATGACAATAAAGTCCATTCAATTCTATTCTATTCTATTCTATTCTATTTTCAATCATCATTGTGCGCAAAAAAAGCTGCCGTATTCCACACCGATACACAGGAAATTACTCCAAAACACTGTAAATATTATAAAACAAATATAAACTTAGGCAACTATTTCCCAATAAAACCTTTGCTCTGTATTACATGTAAAATAAAAAATTTAAAAAATAAAAACACCGGAAAAAACGGTGCTATTTAGTTGCCAATGCATGCATGTAGGAGCGAAAACAAGTGGAATTCCTCAGATTATTTTTTCTGGTCATGTTTGCACGGTCCTCTGTTGCTGGGCAGATTTGTGAGGGCTCAATCAGCACTGCCCCATAGGCCTACCAAAACACTGGTATACTCCAAATGGACACACAGGAAATGACGACGCTATAACATTAACAATTATCGGCCGATAAATGCTTTAAAATGTAATATCGGAAATTATCGCTATCGGTTTCAAAATGATCAGTATCGGTTTCAAAAAGTAAAATGTATGACTTTTTAAAACGCCGCTGTGTACACGGACGTAGGGAGAAGTACAGAGCGCCAATAAACCTTAAAGGCACTGCCTTTGCTTGCCGGCCCAGTCACATAATATCAACGGCTATTCACACACACAAGTGAATGCAAGGCATACTTGGTCAACAGCCATACAGGTCACACTGAGGGTGGCCGTATAAACAACTTTAACACTGTTACAAATATGCGCCACACTGTGAACCCACACCAAACAAGAATGACAAACACATTTCGGGAGAACATCCGCACCGTAACACAACTATCAACAACTATTTTTCGGAGTATAAGTCGCACCTGCCGAAAATGCATAATAAAGAAGAAAAAAAACATATATAAGTCGCACTATTAAAAAAACAGCGACTTATAGTCCGAAAAATACGGTACCCAGAACCCCTTGCAGCACTAACTCTTCCGGGACGCTACAATATACACCCCCCCCCCCCCCAACCCTCCCTCCACCTCAACCCCGCCGACCTCAACCTCCTCATGCTGCTGTTTTGAGGCATGTTAAAAAAAATAATGCACTTTGTGACTTCAATAATAAATATGGCAGTGCCATGTTGGCATTTTTTTTTTCCATAACTTGAGTTGATTTATTTTGGAAAACCTTGTTACATTGTTTAATGCATACAGCGGGGCATCACAACAAAATTAGGCATAATAATGTGTTAATACCACGACTGTATATATCGGTATCGGTTGATATCGGTATCAGTAATTAAGAGTTGGACAATATCGGAATATCGGCAAAAAAGCCATTATCGGACATCTCTACTCACGGGTAACTCAATTGGATATTTGAACGTGTGTGTGTTTGTGCTAACCTTAACTAGCAGTAATTGGACTGCATTCATGTTGAGTCTTGTAGGGAAATTACACAATTAAAAGCGCTGACGACTGCAGTGCGCAAATAAATTAGACTTAAACATTTCCCTTTGCCAACCTCAAGGCTCACTAGGTTATACAGTACATCTAGATAATGTTGTAATTGCGTTAATACATTTACGTTTTGCAAATAACAGACAATTATATCACTGGAATGTGCGGCTCCATAAAAATGATGTAATTTTGCTCAAGTGAAACTAATGAGAATACCACTGGGATAAATGCACGCAAAGAGAATGACCATTATGTTTAAGCAATGTATAATATGTCCTGATAACACATTTCTATGTCTAACGAGGACCACAATAATAGTTTTATGGGTGATGGATGATGATGACCTAAACCAGGGGTGTCCAAAGTGCGGCCCGGGGGCCATTTGCGGCCCGCAGCTAATTGTTTACCGGCCCGCCACACATTCTGGAAATGCTATTGCAAAAATTAAAAAAAACATTTAAAAAAGTGGAATGAGGTGAAATCTAACTAGAAAAAGTTGCAATGTTGACACAAAGCTACCATGCAGGCTTTTTTTTTCTTTTGTCTATCTTTCTTTTTTCTTTTTTTGCCATTGCTCAAAAAAAAACAAAAAAACAATGTTATAATGAATTATTGACCTATTCAAGGCTCCATTTATTTCAAATATTTCACTTTAAAATGTTTTATGTGGGAAATATTTCATATATTGTGTGGTTGCCATACAAAAACATCAACATTTTATTGGACAAAAGAGCATAAAACAGACAAAATAATAGTTCAAACGTAAAATGGACAGATATATCTGAAGTTGAGCTCGTAACTTAAGTGTTGAAAGTAAAAAAAAACTAATAAAAATGTATCACTTTCTGAGTGGAGCACCTTTTGGATCCCAAATATTTATCTTTTCACTGTGATAACTCAAAAATAATAATGAATTAAAATCAATGGTGTCCTGCATTATTGATATTTTTAAGGCTCTAATTACTTCACATCATTGCTTTCTGAATGTTTTGGGCAGTGGGGGAAATACTGCATATTTCAGTTTTATTATAAAAAACAAAGTTGTCTTTGACAGAAAAGGCATAAAACCTTTTTGTTTTTTTAAACTTTATATCAACCTGAAGTTGATATACTGTACAGATTTACTGTAAGCGTTATATATAAAAATAAAATAATAATTTGACTTGTTTTTAACATTTTAATGACTTAGACCCTTTATGGTCCCCGGGAGCCCTAAAGGTAAAAAACAAACAAAATCCATATATTTTGTTATGTTTTGAAAATGAAAACTATCAAAATGGCCCCCGCATGTTTTAATTTTTCCGTGTGCGGCCCTCAGTGGAAAAAGTTTGGACACCCCTGACCTAAACCGTGTGGATCCAAAATAAACATGCCACCTATTGGCCCCTGATAGCATCATGACAATACAAGAAACATATTGGGTATGATACTGGGGGAAATCTTCCATATTGTATTATCTGCCTGGGGCTACAGTGCGTGTACGACCTGTGTGAGTGTTATCGCCAGGTAGCAGAGATTAGGTTCAGATTAAAGACAGGATAGACGCGCAAAAGAGAAGTCAATACAGACACATAAGATTAGTGATACCTGTGTACTGACTTTGGTTAAGACCCTAGGCCAGGGGTCGGCAACCCAAAATGTCGAAAGAGCCATATGGGTGAGGGCGGACCTACGTCACTTCCGCCTACCAATCCCCTAGCAACCGGGAATTCGTTGAAAACAAACCAGCTCACAGCGAACACAGCATTGACAGAAAAAGCATTTAACGAGCGTTGTGGCTTGGAAGTCGGCGTTAAATCCTTCATTTACGCATTTTTACTTATTCGCATATCGTGTGAAAAAACGAAAATGTATTATTTGCGTCAGACTCGTTTCAGTGAACTTTAAAGCTTCTCAGGCTTAGCTTAGCTTGCTAGTTAGCTTAGCCTGCGCGCTACTAAGAAAGAGACGCGGAAGTTATCAACAACTTTGTGTGAACACGCCGTACTTGTTGGAGCCCACGTCGAAGAAGAAGCGCTTGTTGTCCACAGTCATCGACGAGCCCTCCGGCAGCTCCGCAGGCTCCTCGTCCACGGCGTAATCGTCAATAAGTTTGGCCAAAGCGTCGCGGAACTCGATAAGTCCCTGCGCCGGGAGCGCGATGGTCTGACCCCAAGCCGGGCCCCCTGTTCACGGTCTGCCGGATCCTCAAGAACCGTCCCCGCTGGTTCTCTTTCAGGTCCATGTAGTACTTCCGATTCTCCCGCACTAGGAACTCGCTTTTCAGGGCCCGCCGCGGCTCATCCTGCACCATGCCCAGGTTGCTGGGACCCAACTGGGCGTAGTGTTCGATGAAGTCCCCCAAGTAGTCGCGGAACTCGACCGCCACCGACATAGACAGCGTGAGGCGGCTCTTGTTGCCACTTAGATAGACTTCGGCTATCTTCAAGAAGCGGCCTTTGGCGTTCTGCTTGACGTCCAAGTAGAAGCGTTCGTTTTCCCGTTGTAAAGCTGCGAGCCATTTGTCTCGTCTCTGTGGGCTTTTATCACGCTTTGGCAGAACAAAATACAACCTTTGTTTTCCCTGTTTCCAGTTGTGGTTAGCACAACCAAAAGCAACACAGTTTTTCGGCATATTGGAGGCAGAATGACGGGTTTAACCAGCGTAGGTCGACAGGTTAAAGAGTAATGGCAACGGTTTGTTTTCAACGCCAGTCTGGTTGCTATGGCTCGAAGAACCCGTATGTAGCTCAGTTGCCCGGATGTCGGCCCTCACCCATTGGACCAAAAATACAAAAACAAATCTGTCTGGAGCCGCAAATAATTAATAGCCATATTACATACAGATAGTGTGTCATGAGATATACATTGAATTAAGATGACTTAAAGGAAACTAAATGACCTCAAATATAGCTACAGATGAGGCCTAATGATGCAATATGTACAGATAGCTAGCCCAAATAGCATGTTAGCATCGATTAGCTTGTAGTCATGCAGTGACCAAATATGTCTGGTTAGCACTCCACACAAGTCAATAACATCAACAAAACTCACCTTTGTGCATTAATGCACAACGTTAAAAGTCTGGTGGACAAAATGAGACAGAAAAAGAAGTGGCATAAAACACGTCCTAGAAAGGCGGACAAAGTTATACATGTAAACACACTACGGTGAGTTCAAGGACCGCCAAAATTAGTAGGACAAAACGACGCTCGCCAAATATTTGAATTAGTGAAGCATGTTTAATATAAACAGTGTGCTTTATAACAATTAGGGAGGTTTGTGTCATGTTTGTCTTCCTACAGAAACCATATTAAAACAAAAAATATATTTTTTTCCCCTCATCTTTTTCCATTTTTTCACACATTTTTGAAAAAGCTCCACAGAGCCACTAGGGCGGCGCTAAAGAGCCACATGCGGCTCTAGAGCCGCGGGTTGCCGACCCCTGCCCGAGTCTGTCAGAATGCGACATTTTTCTCATTCAAATGAAAAAAGGTCACGTTAAGCACAGTAACGTGCTCATAAGTGGACTGTTTTCCAATGTAGCAACTACAACATTAATGTACATGCACAAGCCAAACAAGTTAGGTGGTAGTTAGTGTCATAGCATATTTTTTATAGGATTATAATAAGTGTGTGTGTGTGTGTGTGTGTTAATGGGGACATCGCTCTGTTTACACAGTCACCTTTAGGGGACCTCTGACGGTATGGGGACAAAAAAACAGGTCCCCTAAAGGGAAACCTTTTTACATGATAGTCAGATCCATTCTGAAGATGCCTACGTGATTTTTAAGCTTTGGCCCATAAAACATGTTTACTGGTTAGTTTGAGTGTGAGATTTGCTTGAACATTTAAGTGGTGAAACTTCCTATAAGAGGACAGCTGTAGTGCTGTATTCTGAGGATCATGTCATATTTCATTTGAACTTTTATTTTTTAAATGGTCCTCAGTAGTCACGTACAAATTTGTGTGAATTATGCAAAATTATTTAAATTTGGTCCCCATGAACCATATTAACTCTTTTTCTCCAGAGTCCCCAGTAAGAATGATCAGCACATTACCGTATTTTTCGGACTATAAGTCGCAGTTTTTTTCATAGTATGGCCGGGGGTGCGACTTATACTCAGGAGCGACTTATGTGTGAAATTATTAACACATTAGCGTAAAATATCAAATAATATTATTTAGCTCATTCACGTAAGAGACTAGACGTATAAGATTTCATGGGATTTAGCCATTAGGAGTGACAGATTGTTTGGTAAACGTATAGCATGTTCTATATGTTATAGTTATTTGAATGACTCTTACCATAATATGTTACGTTAACATACCAGTTGGTTATTTATGCCTCATATAACGTACACTTATTCAGCCTGTTGTTCACTATTCTTTATTTATTTTAAATTAAAATTAAATTGCCTTTCAAATGTCTATTCTTGGTGTTGGGTTTTATCAAATAAATTCCCCCCAAAAATGCGACTTATACTCCAGTGCGACTTATAAATGTTTTTTTCCTTCTTTATTATGCATTTTCGGCTGGTGCGACTTATACTCCGGAGCGACTTATACTCTGAAAAATACGGTACTTCATCAATACAGAGATTTAAAGACGTGCATGAGCTAACTGGGCAGTGGCCATTTTACCTAATTTTTGTATGCCTCCACAACCTGTAGAAAGGGTGGTCCCCACAAGTGATGATCAAAAACTTGGTCCCCATTCCAAATGATAACCAGTATGTGTGTGTGTGTGTTCCTTACCTTGCACTGACAGTGTCCACTGGTCTTGTTACAGTCGGGGTCAAACCCTTTGTTGGCATCACAGTGACAAGGTCCACAGGTGGGAGAGCCCCACCACCCCCTTGGACACTGGTGGTCTATCCTAAATGAGCACACAGCAGTCTAGAGTCAGGTTGGAAGAAACATACCTAATAATACTGATATTACATGTGTATTTTTTTCCTTATTCGAAAGCCATTTTTCTCTTGTCTTCCCATCTTAAACCTCATTTGTATACTCTAGCCTTTAAATAGACCCCACTTTTAGACCAGTTGATCTGCCGTCTCTTTTCTGCTCTTCCCCCCTTTCCTGCGTGGAGAGGTTATTAGATGACCACCGTTGACGCGCTAGCTGTTCAAAGTCGGGACCCAGGCTGGACCACTCCTCTGTGCATCAGTTGGGGACGTCTCTGTGCTGCTGACTGGTCTCCATTCAAGATGATCTCCTGCTGGCCCCACTATGGACTGGACTCTCACTATTATGTTAGATCCACTATGGACTGGACTCTCACTATCATGTTAGATCCACTATGGACTGGACTCTCACACTATTATGTTAGATCCACTATGGACTGGACTCTCACACTATTATGTTAGATCCACTATGGACTGGACTCTCATTATTATGTTAGATCCACTATGGACTGGACTCTCACTATTATGTTAGATCCACTATGGACTGGACTCTCACTATTATGTTAGATCCACTATGGACTGAACTCTCACACTATTATGTTAGATCCACTATGGACTGGACTCTCACACTATTATGTTAGATCCACTATGGACTGGACTCTCACACTATTATGTTAGATCCACTATGGACTGGACTCTCACACTATTATGTTAGATCCACTATGGACTGGACTCTCACACTATTATGTTAGATCCACTATGGACTGGACTCTCACACTATTATGTTAGATCCACTATGGACTGGACGCTCACACTATTATGTTAGATCCACTATGGACTGGACTCTCACTATTATGTTAGATCCACTATGGACTGGACTCACACTATTATGTTAGATCCACTATGGACTGGACTCTCACACTATTATGTTAGATCCACTATGGACTGGACGCTCACACTATTATGTTAGATCCACTATGGACTGGACGCTCACACTATTATGTTAGATCCACTATGGACTGGACTCTCACTATTATGTTAGATCCACTATGGACTGGACGCTCACACTATTATGTTAGATCCACTATGGACTGCACTCTCACACTATTATGTTAGATCCACTATGGACTGGACTCGCACACTATTATGTTAGATCCACTATGGACTGGACTCTCACTATTATGTTAGATCCACTATGGACTGAACTCTCACTATTATGTTAGATCCACTATGGACTGGACTCTCACTATTATGTTAGATCCACTATGGACTGGACTCTCACTATTATGTTAGATCCACTATGGACTGCACTCTCACACTATTATGTTAGATCCACTATGGACTGGACTCGCACACTATTATGTTAGATCCACTATGGACTGGACTCTCACTATTATGTTAGATCCACTATGGACTGGACTCTCACTATTATGTTGGATCCACTATGGACTGAACTCTCACACTATTATGTTAGATCCACTATGGACTGGACTCTCACACTATTATGTTAGATCCACTATGGACTGGACTCTCACACTATTATGTTAAATCCACTATGGACTGGACTCTCACACTATTATGTTAGATCCACTATGGACTGGACGCTCACACTATTATGTTAGATCCACTATGGACTGGACGCTCACACTATTATGTTAGATCCACTATGGACTGGACTCTCACTATTATGTTAGATCCACTATGGACTGGACGCTCACACTATTATGTTAGATCCACTATGGACTGCACTCTCACACTATTATGTTAGATCCACTATGGACTGGACTCGCACACTATTATGTTAGATCCACTATGGACTGGACTCTCACTATTATGTTAGATCCACTATGGACTGGACTCTCACTATTATGTTAGATCCACTATGGACTGAACTCTCACACTATTATGTTAGATCCACTATGGACTGGACTCTCACACTATTATGTTAGATCCACTATGGACTGGACTCTCACACTATTATGTTAGATCCACTATGGACTGGACGCTCACAATATTAACTAGATCCACTCGACATCCATTGCACCGACCCCCCACCTCTGCAGTCCTCTCCAAGGTTTCTCATTGTTATCCCATTGGGTTGAGTTTTTTCTTGCCCTGATGTGGGATCTGAGCCGAGGATGACGTTGTGGCTTGTGCAGCCCTTTGAGACACTTGTGATTGAGGGCTGTATAAATATACTTTGATTGATTGATTGATTTTGTCAATTTCCGGAAACAATAGTAATACAGGAGCGAGGAAAAACCCATACATTTAGGAGCAATTTGATCACATTTTCACAAAAGTTAAAAGTTAAAGTTAATGTACCAATGATTGTCACACACACACTTGGTGTGACGAAATTATTCTCTGCATTTGACCCATCCCCTTGTTCCACCCCCTGGGAGGTGAGGGGAGCATTGGGCAGCAGCAGTGGCCGCGCCCGGGAATCATTTTTGGTGATTTAACCCCCAATTCCAACCCTTGATGCTGAGTGCCAAGCAGGGAGGTAATGGCTCCCATTTTTATAGTCTTTGGTATGACTCAGCCGGGGTTTGAACTCACAACCTACCCATCTCAGGGCGAACACTCTAACCACTAGGCCATTGAGTAGACAATAAAAACAATAGTATAGAAATAAAACTAGGCTAATCTTTCCTGTGATAAAATGGCAACCAAGGTAATAAAAAAGGTCAACCAACGAACGAGATTTCTCTATAGAATCTCCTCTCTGGTCAACAAAAGCACCATGAAGATTCTAGCGGGAACTCTCATTCAACCCTTTTTCGGTTACGCATGCACCTCCTGGTACCCTAGCACCTCCAAAACCCTCAAATTTAGACTCCTAACATCCCAGAACAAGCTAGTCAGATTACTTCTAGACCTCCACCCCAGATTCCACCTCACTCCTACCCACTTCTCTAAAGTGGGTTGGCTCAAGGTGGAGGACAGAGTAAAACAACTTGCACTGAGCCTGGTCTATAAAATCCACTACACCTCCCTGATACCGAAGTACATGTCAAACTACTTCCTTAACGTAAATGACCGCCATAACCACAACACCAGGGGGAGCTTCACTAACCACGTTAAACCCAGATTCCGATCTAACAAAGGTCTTAACTAGAGATGTCCGATAATATCGGTCTGCCGATATTATCGGCCGATAAATGCGTTAAAATGTATTATCGGAAATTATCGGTATCGTTTTTTTTATTATCAGTATCGTTTTTTTTTTTGTTTTGTTTTTTTTTTTATTAAATCTACATAAAAAACACAAGATACACTTACAATTAGTGCACCAACCCAAAAAACCTCCCTCCCCCATTTACACTCATTCACACTAAAGGGTTGTTTCTTTCTGTTATTAATATTCTGGTTCCTACATTATATATCAATATATATCAATACAGTCTGCAAGGGATACAGTCCGTAAGCACACATGATTGTGCATGCTGCTGGTCCACTAATAATACTAACTTTTAACAGTTAATTTTACAAATTTTCATTAATTACTAGTTTCTATGTAACTGTTTTTATATTGTTTTACTTTCTTTTTTATTCAAGAAAATGTTTTTAATTTATTTATCTTATTTTATTTGATTCATTTTTTAAAAAAGTACCTTATCTTCACCATACCTGGTTGTCCAAATTAGGCATAATAATGTGTTAATTCCACAACTGTATATATCGGTTGATATCGGTATCGGTAATTAAAGAGTTGGACAATATCGGCATATCGGATATCGGCAAAAAGCCATTATCGGACATCCCTAGTCTTAACTCATTCTCTTTCTATGCCACATCAATGTGGAATGCACTCCCAACAGGTGTAAAAGAAAGGGCATCTCTATCCTCCTTCAAAACCGCACTAAAAGAACACCTCCAGGCAACTTCAATCCTAAACTAACACCCTCCCTTCCACATCATACCTCTTCGGATTGTAAATAATCAAATGTAGACACTTTTTCTTATACTTTTTCTTATACTTTCTGATCTCTCTCTCTGTGTCCACTACTTGCTGTACATATCCTACCAAGTCAGTCCTACATTGTTCCAATGTCCATTTCTCTGATGATGCAATTGTTGATGACTGAAGTGATGATAACAACCAAACCTAAACCCCCCCCCCCTCCACATCCCACACCCCAGATTGTAAATAATGTAAATAATTCAATGTATATACTCTGATGATTATCTTGTGTGATGACTGTATTATGATAGTATATATCTGTATCATGAATCAATTTAAGTGGACCCCGACTTAAACAAGTTGAAAAACGTATTCGGGTGTTACCATTTAGTGGTCATTTGTACGGAATATGTACTTCACTGTGCAACCTACTAATAAAAGTTTCAATCAATCAATCAAAACCATGTTTGACGCAGTTATCTTGCCAATCACTTGTGCGGTCAGATATTTAAGAAAATGTGCCGATGTTGATTTATTTGGATCAAAACACCCGCCTTGCTTTTGAGTAGTAATAAGAAAAGGGTAAGGAGTACACACACACACACACACACACACACACACACACACACACACACACACACACACACACACACACACACACACACACACACACACACACACACACACACACACACACACACACACACACACACACACACACACACAAACACACAAACACACAAACACAAACACACACCTGTGTTGGCAGTACTGTCCATAGTGGTTGTCTCCACAGTCACAGGTGTATCCATGCGACGAGGTGGGCTTCCTGTGGCACTGAGCCTCATTGTCACACGGGTTCAGATGGCAAGCATCTGTGCAGCCTTTCCCATAGAAACCTGCAAGACAGCGAGAGAGAGAGAAAGCGAGAAATACAAACTTATTTGTGTAGACCTCATTTTCTTTGTCAAACACATGATGGAAGGAAGAGTTATTGCTGCCTGACTACACGCACAGTATATATACACCAGTGCTGGGACTTCCACTTGAACCGCAGCAATATTATTTATGCATTAGATGCGGGAGACGGATGTCGCCGGATGTTTTGCAGAGATGTTCTTAATGAATATTTTGGTAGCATTGAGCATTTTGTAAACAGACAGAAGGTTAATATTATAGCAGACATTCTCGTGTTGTGTTTCAAATAAGAACAATTTAGTCACAGCGTAGATTGAAAGCCGTCCAATCTATATTTCAACCACCTGTGTATTTGACCAGACTTTGAATAGCACATTTGATACTTTCAATAAAGAAAATAATATATACATTTGAAGATTTTTCTTTAAACATACCGCAAACATTAAAGGCCTACTGAAAGCCACTACTACCGACCACGCAGTCTGATAGTTTATACATCAATGATGAAATCTTAACATTGCAACACATGCCAATACGGCCGAGTTAGTTTACTAAAGTGCAATTTTAAATTTCCAGCGAAATATCCTGCTGAAAACGTCTCAGTATGATGATGCCTGCGCGTGACGTCACGGATTGTAGCGGACATTTTGGGACACCATTGTGGCCAGCTATTAAGTCGTCATCGCAAAATTCCACAGTATTCTGGACATCTGTGTTGGTGAATCTTTTGCAATTTGTTCAATGAACAATGGAGACAGCAAAGAAGAAAGCTGTAGGTGGGAAGCGGTGTATTAGCGGCCGGCTGCAGCAACACAAACACGTAGCCGGTGTTTCATTGTTTACATTCCCGAAAGATGACAGTCAGGCTTTACCATTGGCCTGTGGAGAACTGAGACAACAGAGACTCTTACCAGGAGGACTTTGAGTTGGATACGCAGACGCGGTACCGTGAGTACGCAGCTGCGGCTTCCAAACATTTGATCGCTTGCCCGTACGTGCGTGCCGCTATGTGCATGTCACGTACGTAACTTTGGGGAAATATATGTGCTGTATGAACTTTGCGGAGGCGAACAGTACTTTGGGCTGTGGGATTGAGTGTGTTGTGCGGGTGTTTGAGTTGTATAGGCGGGTTATATGGACGGGAGGGGGGAGGTGTTTGTTATGCAGGATTCATTTGTGGCATATTAAATATAAGCCTGGTTGTGTTGTGGCTAATAGAGTATATATATGTCTTGTGTTTATTTACTGTTTTAGTCATTCCCAGCTGAATATCAGGTCCCACCCGCCTCTCACAGCATCTTCCCTATCTGAATCGCTGCCACTGCCCTCTAGTCCTTCACTCTCACTTTCCTCATCTACGAATCTTTCATCCTGGCTTAAATTAATGGGGAAATCGTCGCTTTCTCGGTCCGAATCGCTCCCGCTGCTGGTGGCCATGATTGTAAACAATGTGCAGATGTGAGGAGCTCCACAACCTGTGACGTCACGCTACTTCCGGTACAGGCAAGGCTTTTTTTATCAGCGACCAAAAGTTGCAAACTTTATCGTCGATTTTCTCTACTAAATCCTTTCAGCAAAAATATGGCAATATCGCGAAATGATCAAGTATGACACATAGAATGGATCTGCTATCCCCGTTTAAATAAGAAAATCGCATTTCAGTAGGCCTTTAAACAGGGAATTTAACAGAAGGCTTTATAGCAGCGGTGTTCAAAGTGCGGCACATTTTAAAAGTATTTTAAAAAGTAATTTGCTAAAAAAATAGTCACGGTGGAGTAACGGGGGTGTTTGGGTTGTGCCACCAAAACACCACTCTCTCCGTTTGGGTGTTTATTTTCTTTTACTTGTTTATTTAACAGGCACGTTGCGCAATATTACACAACCCAAAAAATAGGTGCAAGTTTATTTTCCTCTGTTGTTCCTAGGGAAAGTCAAAGTGACAGCAGATTAAAAATACATTCAGTAATTCTATTCCATTATATTTATATTACTCAAGTGCGCATATACAGTATATGTATATATATATATATATATCTTGTGATGATTATATTCTAACTATGTCAGCATTTCGGTTGTCTATCATTTTCTACTACTGCTGCTGCTGCTGCTTTCTCTGACGCCAACACACACATTCAATCATCCACAATCAGTCCTGTACATCTCCGCTCGTTCACCATGGCAACTGATGGAGTGCCGTGACAACCGCCTTGAGTGTGTTGACACACTTTTATTGACACTGGCCTTGTTGTAACAATATAAGAAAGGAAAACTGGAAACAGAAACACACACAAACACACACACACACACACACACACACACACACACACACCCACACACACTTCAGAGGTGTGGAGAGATTTTAAGACTGTGTGTCTACAGTGAGAGACATACTGTATTTTTTGGACTATAAGTCACAGTTTTTTTTCATAGTTTGTCCGGGGGGTGCGACTTATACTCAGGAGCAACTTATGTGTGAAATTATTAACACATTACCGTAAAATATCAAATAATATTATTTAGCTCATTCACGTAAGAGACTAGAGCAGTGGTTCTTAACCTGGGTTCGATGGAACCCTAGGAGTTCGGTGAGTCGGGCTCAGGGGTTCGGCAGAGGTCAAAACACACCCGACTCATCGTGTAAATAAAAACTTCTCCTTATCGGCGTATTACGGATACGGCAACAGCAGAAGTCACACTGATTTGCAGGTGTGTAATTTGTTGTGAGTTTATGCACTGTGTTGGTTTTGTTGTTTGAACAAGGTGATGTTCATGCACGGTTCATTTTGTGCACCAGCAAAAAAAAACATGGTAACACTTTAGTATGGGGAACATATTCACCATTAATTAGTTGCTTAATATTATGCAAATTAGTAACATATTGGCTCTTAACTAGTCATTATTAAGTACTTATTAATGCCTTATTCGGCATGGCCTTATTATAACACTAACCCTCTAACCCTGGCCCTAACCCTAACCAAATAACTCTAAATTAAGTCTTTGTTACTTAGAATATGTTCCCCTAGTGTCCAAAAAACTCTAAATTAAATCTTTGTTACTTAGAATATGTTCCCCTAGTGTCCAAAAAACTCTAAATTAAGTCTTTGTTACTTAGAATATGTTCCCCTAGTGTCCAAAAAACTTTACATTAAGTCTTTGTTACATAGAATATGTTCCCCTAGTGTCCAAAAAACTCTAAATTAAATCTTTCTTACTTAGAATATGTTCCCGTAGTGTCCAAAAAACTCTAAATTAAGTCTTTGTTACTTAGAATATGTTCCCCTAGTGTCCAAAAAACTCTAAATGAAATCTTTGTCACTTAGAATATGTTCCCCTAGTGTCCAAAAAACTCTAAATGAAGTCTTTATTACTTAGAATATGTTCCCCTAGTGTCCAAAAAACTCTAAATTAAATCTTTGTTACTTAGAATATGTTCCCCTAGTGTCCAAAAAACTCTAAATTAAATCTTTGTTACTTAGAATATGTTCCCCTAGTGTCCAAAAAACTCTAAATTAAGTCTTTGTTACTTAGAATATGTTCCCGTAGTGTCCAAAAAACTTTACATTAAGTCTTTGTTACTTAGAATATGTTCCCCTAGTGTCCAAAAAACTTTAAATTAAGTCTTTGTTACTTAGAATATGTTCCCGTAGTGTCCAAAAAACTCTAAATTAAGTCTTTGTTACTTAGAATATGTTCCCCTAGTGTCCAAAAAACTTTACATTAAGTCTTTGTTACATAGAATATGTTCCCCAAGTGTCCAAAAAACTCTAAATTAAATCTTTGTTACTTAGAATATGTTCCCCTAGTGTCCAAAAAACTCTAAATTAAGTCTTTGTTACTTAGAATATGTTCCCCTAGTGTCCAAAAAACTCTAAATTAAGTATTTGTTACTTAGAATATGTTCCCCTAGTGTCCAAAAAACTTTACATTAAGTCTTTGTTACTTAGAATATGTTCCCCTAGTGTCCAAAAAACTTTACATTAAGTCTTTGTTACTTAGAATATGTTCCCCTAGTGTCCAAAAAACTCTAATTAAGTCTTTGTTACGTAGAATATGTTCCCCATACTAAAGTGTTACAAAAACATAAAACTTTGTCTTGATTTGAAAAAAACCCAACATTTTATTTTCACTATAGAAGGGTTCGGTGAATGCGCATTTGAAACTGGTGGGGTTCGGTACCTCCAACAAGGTTAAGAACCACTGGACTAGACGTATAAGATTTCATGGATTTAGCGATTGGGAGTGACAGATTGTTTGGTAAACGTATAGCATGTCTATATGTTATAGTTATTTGAATGACTCTTACCATAATATGTTACGTTAACATACCAGGCACGTTCTCAGTTGGTTATTTATGCCTCATATAACGTACACTTATTCAGCCTGTTGTTCACTATTCTTTATTTATTTTAAATTACCTTTCAAATGTCTATTCTTGGTGTTGGCTTTTATCAAATACATTTCCCCCAAAAATGCGACTTATACTCCAGTGCGACTTATATATGTTTTTTTCTCTTCTTTATTATGCATTTTCGGCCTGTGCGACTTATACTCCGAAAAATACGGTGCAGTATATGACACATTTTACAGTTTCATGCAGTTTGTTGGCAGACCGATGATAAAAACTTAGATATTAATAGTTTTATCAGACAAGGCTGACAGTGCTGATTATTTGATGTTAAAGGCTACTGAAAGCCACTACTACCGACCACGCGGTCTGATAGTTTATATATCAATGATGAAATCTTAACATTGCAACACATGCCAATACGGCCGGGTTAACTTATAAAGTGCAATTTTAAATTTCCGCGAAACTTCCGGCTGAAAACGTCTATGTATGATGACGTTTGCTAAGTTAGCTTCAATGGCGTCGTTAGCAACAGCATTGTTAAGCTTCGCCAGGCTGGAAAGCATTAACCGTGTAGTTACATGTCCATGGTTTAATAGTATTGTTGATTTTCTGTCTATCCTTCCAGTCAGGGGCATATTTGTTTTGTTTCTATCTGCATGTAAGCACAATGCTATCACGTTAGCTCCGTAGCTAAAGTGCTTCGCCGATGTATTGTCGTGGAGATAAAGTCACTGTGAATGTCCATTTCGCGTTCGCGACTCTCATTTTCAAGAGGATATAGTATCCGAGGTGGTTTAAAATACAAATCCGTGATCGACAATAGAAAAAGGAGAGAGTGTGGAATCCAATGAGCCCTTGTACCTAAGTTACGGTCAGAGCGAAAAAAGATGCGTCCTGTACTGCACTCTAGTCCTTCACTCTCATGTCCTCATCCACAAATCTTTCATCCTCGCTCAAATTAATGGGGTAATCGTCGCTTTCTCGGTCCGAATCGCTCTCGCTGCTGGTGTAAACAATAGAGAAATGTGAGGAGCCTTTCAACCTGTGACGTCACGCTACTTCCGGTACAGGCAAGGCTTTTTTTATCAGCGTCCAAAAGTTGCGAACTTTATCGTCGATGGTTCTCTACTAAATCCTTTCAGCAAAAATATGGCAATATCGCGAAATGATCAAGTATGACACATAGAATGGATCTGCTATCCCCGTTTAAATAAAAAAAATTCATTTCAGTAGGCCTTTAACTACATAGAGCAGCAGCACTTTTATTAAAAACGCTAAAGTGACACTTTAATTAAAGTCTGCAAGGCTATCAGTGAGTGTAATGATTGTATTTTTTTGATCAAACACGTCAGAATGGTAAAACAAAATGTCACATTTAGGCTTGCACCACTTACATACAGCATCATTTGCATACGTCTCCTCTCTCAAATGAAGGGGGAATTATTTAGAGCCCACCTCTCTTTATTTCCATACTCTTATCAAACTTGTAGTTGTCTTTGAGCGCCACACGTTGTCGGGCATTCTCAATTTTTAATGATCCTCATGCTAATCAAAGATAATGAGAGCTGTAGCTTAAAATAAACCACTAGTGTACGCAGAGCACGTTTTTACATTTGATTATTCTGCTGTGTTTATGTGTGTGTGTGTGTGTGTTGTGTTCCGTGTTAATAACCTCAAGGTGTTAGCTTTAGCTCACGGCTCGTAAAGGACGCTACAGGAAGATCGTAGCCTCTGTGCTTCCTTTTTTTAGGCTGCCGGGCCCGAGGCTCCGAAACACACACACACACCAAACCATTCTTCTTTTACTCCCTCCATCTTTGCTCCAAGCACTTGCTCTCATTTGCAAACTTTTTCTTGTTAGCAACTTTACTCTTACTTTCTTTTGAAGTGAATTAATTAGCTCACGTTATGTTTCGCATATGGCGAATGTTTCATATTCACCTTGGAGAAAGCAAGCCACCGGGTTTAAGTAAATAGTGGTATTCCAGTTTGAGCACATGATAAGATAAGGCCCTTTAGTTTGACATTCGCAGGTGGATTCGTAGGAAAGAGGCCCTAATTGGGACTTTGGAATCATGTTTTTTCCCTTCTTTATTGTGCATTTTCGGCCGGTGCGACTTATACTCCGAAAAATACGGTATATTATATATACAGTGTTTCCCATAAACTGCCATGATACCTGTGGCGGTGGGGGCGTGGCTATGGGTGTGGCTATGGGCGTGGTCACCATGACATCATCGAGTAATTTGCATAATTTACTACAATGACATGATTTTCTCTAAAAAGGCTCAAAAAATTTATACTTACTAATTAATAATAACAGTTTTGTTATAAACGTCCATCCATCCATCCATTTTACAATATAATTACAACACTTTAAGTACATATTTATATACAGATTTGAACAATAAGTTATTCACTGAAATATATTTATTCATTGTGGTTCTTACAAAAAATATATCTTATAAAAATATAAAAGCTAAAATGTCTCTTAAAGCTCTGCCCTTTTAATTAGTCATTTTAGCCTACTACTACAACCATATTATTTACCAGCAACATAAAGTGAAACAGAGGCAGAGGTGTCCTGCCACAGTCAGTAACAAATAAACTGAAAACAGTAGTGGTGGTAGATAGACACAAAGCTTCATCAAACATCTGATCCACTGAACAAAGAGCTCCAAAAATCTTGATCCTACACTTCTCTTTTGTAAAGTAAATCTGAACAGTCGATATGGGCATCTACATCAACTATATGATTTGCCTGAGAAGCTTGACAGGACACAAAAAAAAAAAAAAAAAAAAATTGTAATTTTTTTTAAAATAAAAAAAAACATTTTTTTTTTTTTTTTGGAATTTTTTTTTTTTTGTGTCCTGTCAAGCTTCTCAGGCAAATCATATAGTTGATGTAGATGCCCATAAAAAAAAATTGTTTTTAAATTTTTTTTAAATTTAAAAAAAAATTTTTTTTTGGTTTTGTCGCGGCCTTAATTCTTTCGTGGCGGGCCGCCACAAATAAATGAATGTGTGGGAAACACTGATATATTGTTCTTATATATCATTTTATATTCTTCCTCAGCTCTCCGATAGATCTATCCAAGGAACGTTTTCAGGCTATTTGATGAGTTATTCTCAAGTTCTCTTTCTTCTCTTCCCTCCTTTTTCCAACATGATGCGTAAACATCTGCTGTCTACATTATTCCTGTCTGCCATCGCCTTCACCTAATTAACCATTAACATTTTGAATGCGTCTGTTGCTGTGTTTCATCTTTTTGGGCTCGGTTCCTCGTGTGTTTTCCATCTCTGTTGGGTCTACTTCTGCTTTAATCTTTTCCTCCTTCATATTCTGCCTCATTAGATTCGGCCAATTAAGAACGTCGTCAAAGTTTCTTTCCATTTCTTGTATAAACGAGCTGCGGAATATGAGTTGGATCGGACTATATTATCAAGGGAAGACGCTCACCAGGTTCACATATGCAGGTGTGTCGCTCCCATTGGTCAGAACATCGACTGTGGGCGGGGCAAGGAGATGAGACGCAAGTGTTGACAACGTTGCAGCCAATCTCCACCTTGACCGTCCTGGAAGGCCGGGGCAGCGGTGGGGAGTCCGGTCTTACGCCCAAACGGACGCCCTGGAGTAAGACGGTGTGTTTAATACCACAGGACAAATTGGCTTCTGCTTCATTAATAATCCATCCAATTCTTCTCACCTGTATGCATCCCTTTATCCCGTTCTGGACCTCTCCAGAGCCCAACACTCCTCCCACATGCAGATGTTTCACCTTCAAACCGTGAATCTCATTTCCCACTATTGCTGTTCCCTAATGGAAGGGGGGGGAAAAAAGGGTGAATGGAAGATAATCATAAATAATGGATGGAAACGGAATTCCCGCATGAAGATGCAAAAGCATGTCATTTGAATAACAGTGTTTGACCTTGTAAAACAGGGGTGTCCAAACTTTTTCCACTGAGGGCCGCACATGGAAAAATTTAAGCATGCGGGGGCCATTTTGATATTTTTCATTTTCAAACCTTAACAAAATATATGGATTTTTTTTTTAACCTTTAGGGCTCCCGGGGACCATAAAGGGTCTCAGTCATTAAAATGTTAAAAATAAGTGAAATTATTATTATTTTTTTATTTAACGCTTACAGTAAATCTCTATATCAACTTCAGGTTGATACAAAGTAAAAAATAAAAAAAAAAAGGTTTTATGCCTTTTCTGTCAAAGACAACTTTGTTTTTTATAGTAAAACTGAAATATGCAGTATTTAGTATTAGAGCCTTAAAAGATCAATAATGCAGGACACCATTGATTTTAATTCTTTAATATTTTTGAGTAGTCACTAGGGATGATGTTTGATAAGGAATTATCGAGTTCGAGCCTATTATCGAATCCTCTTATCGAACCGATTCCTTATCGATTCTCTTATCGAGTCCAGATAGGTTGTTGTACATGGAAAAAAAAACAATATTTGGTTTAGCAAAAGCTCACTTTTATTATATAATAAAAAAATAAAATCTAATAAATAAATAAATATTGACTGTTACCCACCTAAAAAAATAAAATAAAATAAATAAATATTGACTGTTGTTACCCAAAGAATATTAAGTGGGATTTTTCAGAGAAACAAATATATACAGTAACACAAAAACAACCTGTCTCTGTGATCACTATAGGTGTATAAATAATAATATAGTGTTAAATAAAATCAGTCCCTTGGGCACAAAACTGAAAATAATACAGCTCTCCAAAAAGTGCACTTCTGCTGCTATTGGACATAACTGTTTGTTATGATGCTTTGACATTTTTGTACTTTATTTCTTTATTGAAAGAAAATTCTATGAAGAGAAAAGTTGTTTGCAAATGTGGTTAAAATGCTAAAAAATTAAAAGTTAAAGCTAAAAAAAGAAATACACTTTATTGAGTTAACATTATTTCTTTATGGGGGAAAGATGTTATGAGCTAGAGAATATAACAACTACACTACCCAGCATGCAACGGGAGTTACGAGCATGCGCGGTCACCCCGAAAAGTGTTGCATGTTGCCACGCTGTGAAAGTAAACGTCAAGAACTCAGCCAACACGCCTCGTCTGCATTATTTATAATTAGACAGACAACACATATACAGTGTGATTTTGTTTTGTTTACAAGGAAAGAAAAACAAAAGTTAAAAAAGGGAGATATGTTGTATATATATGTATGTGCTGCGGTTGCATTAAGAACGTTGCGACAGCTGCCGTAAAGGAGGTGCGTTGCTAGCCTGGTTGCTATGTTTCCGGTTGGTCGTAAAAGTGTTCGTCATGTGTTTTTACCCTGCTAAAATCTCTCAGTAAAGTTATTCGTTGGATTATACCTTTTGTTTCGAACTTTATTAAACCCTGGAGCGCTTTTTCCCGTCCATTGTTTTCCTGCTTTCCCTATCTGCGCCTAATTATCTGAGCTACATGACGTCATTTCTTGTGATGTCCCACGGAGCATTTCTGGTCGGGACGGGATTCCACTCTTTTTCTTTACTATAGTGGTCTCGATAACGGGTACCGGTTCTCAAAAAGGGATTCGAGTCCGAGGACTCGGTTCTTTTCTTATTAAACAACCTTAAATAAAATCCTACTAAATATATTTGGGATCCAAAAGGTCCCCCACTTATAAAGTGATACATATTTATTAGTTTTTTTAAAAACTTTTAACACTTAAATCACGAGATCAACTTCAGATATATCTGTCGATTTTACGTTTGAACTATTATTTTGTTTGTTTTATGCTCTTTTGTCAAATAAAACTTTGATGTTTTTATATGGCAACCACACAATATATGCAATATTTTTTCCACATAAAACATTTTAAAGTGATATTTTTTTATGTAATAATTCATTATAACATAGATTTTTTGTCTTTTTTAAAAAAATTTTAGCAATGGCAAAAAAAAGAAAAATAAACAAAGACAAAAGAAAAAAAACAGCCTGCATGGCAGCTTTGTGTCAAAATTGCAACTTTTTCTTGTTAGATTTCACCTCATTCCACTTTTTTTAAAATGTTTTTTTATTTATTTTTGCAATATTATCAATTTTGCAATTTTTGCAGAATGTGTGGCGGGGCGGTAAACAATTAGCTGCGTGCCGCAAATGGCCCCCGGGCCGCACTTTGGACACCCCTGTCGTAAAAAGTAATTGATTTGGAATGAAGGTATCAAGGTTGTCCCAGTACAGGCAGCTCTGAGGGTGTACGTCTATTAAAAGGTCCCCCTATTACCAGAATTGACATTTTAATGACGTTTCAACGGTATCTTGCTTCCAGAGTGTTTTATCTCATTTACATGTGGTCACTTTCAACCTTCAGATGTTTTAACAACGTGATGAAAAAAAAAAAAAAAGGTACTTCCTCATGAACATGACCGCGCCTCTGAGTCTGACCTGCACTTTATTTGATGAGCCCGCCACCACGTGTAAGCCCACACTGCAAAAAGTCGGTGTTCAAAAACAAGGAGAAAAAAAAAATACAAAAATGAGGGGTATTTTATTTGAACTAAGCAAAATTATCTGCCAATGGAACAAGAAAACTCAGCTTGTCAAGACTTACCAAAACAAGTAAAATTAACTAACCTCTATGCACCCAAAAATACCTTAAAATAAGTATATTCTCACTAATAACAAGTGCACTTTTCTTGGTAGAAAAAAAAGACCTTTTTGCTCAATATGTTGAAAAATACTCTTAAATTAAGTAAATGCTAGTGCCATTATCTTGACATAATGATATGCGCTCGGCATCATGTTTTTTTTTCCATGCTTGAAGTAAGAAATTATTACTTTAAAAAAGTAGTTTTATACTTGTGAGTGTTGATGACACAGCTTTGCAACAGTTGATATTCTAGTTTCAAGCATGTTTTACTCAATATAGGTCATCAAATCTCAGCAACAAGCTGTAATATCTTACTGAGATCATTTAGGACCAAAACCCTTAAAACAAATAAAACACTAACATAAATCTGCTTAGTGAGAAGAATGATCTTATCAGACAGAAAATAAGCAAATATCACACTTATTTGAGATATTCAAAGGCCTACTGAAAGCCACTACTACCGACCACGCAGTCTGATAGTTTATATATCAATGATGAAATCTTAACATTGCAACACATGCCAATACGGCCGGGTTGGATTAGTAAAGTGCAATTTTTAAATTTCCCAGGAAATATTCTGCTGAAAACGTCTCGGTATGATGACGTTTGCGCGTGACGTCACGGATTGTAGAGGACCTTTTGGGACAGCATTATGGCCAGCTATTAAGTCGTCTGTTTTCATCGCAAAATTCCACAGTATTTTGGACATCTGTGTTGGGGAATCTTTTGCAATTTGTTTAATGAACAATGGAGACAGCAAAGAAGAAAGCAGTGGGTGGGAAGCGGTGTATTTCGGCCGGCTGCAGCAACACAAACACGTAGCCGATGTTTCATTGTTTACATTCCCGAAAGATGACAGTCAAGCTTTACCATTGGTCTGTGGGGAACTGGGACAACAGAGACTCTTACCAGGAGGACTTTGAGTTGGATACGCAGACGTGGTACCGTGAGTACGCAACCAGAATGTTGCCATAAGCATTTTGTTTAATTTGTATGTGTAACGCAGTACGCAGCTGCGGCTTCCAAACATTTGATCGCTTGCCAGTACGAGCGTGCCGCTATGTGCATGTCACGTACGTAACTTTGGGGAAATATATGTGCTGTATGAACTTTGGGGAGGTGAACGGTACTTTAGGTTGGTGGATTGAGTGTGTTGTGCGGGTGTTTGATTGGTATTGGTGAGTTATATGGACAGGAGGGGGGAAATGTTTGTTATGCGGGATTAATTTGTGGCATATTAAATATAAGCCTGGTTGTGTTGTGGCTAACAGAGTATATATATGTCTTGTGTTTATTTACTGTTTTAGTCATTCCCAGCTGAATATCAGGTCCCACCCGCCTCTCACAGCATCTTCCCTATCTGAATCGCTTCCACTGCCCTCTAGTCCTTCACTCTCACTTTCCTCATCCACGAATCTTTCATCCTCGCTCAAATTAATGGGGAAATCGTCGCTTTCTCGGACCAAAAGTTGCGAACTTTATCGTCGATGTTCAGCAAAAATATGGCAATATCGCGAAATGATCAAGTATGACACATAGAATGGACCTGCTATCCCCGTTTAAATAAGAAAATCGCATTTCAGTAGGCCTTTAATTTTATAATAATAATTTGCTGCATTTTCCCATAGTTGTTTGTGTGCCCTGTTGTTCCCGACCACAGCAAACGTTACCTAAAGTCACTTTCAATAAAAATATCAGCATCGAGGCTACATTTTGAACAACACACTATCAATACACTATTGAGGGACCTCTGACACAAACATTTTCGAAAAACTACAATACCATTGGAGACTATTCTAACAAGTATGTGA
Organism: Entelurus aequoreus; assembly: GCF_033978785.1. Classification (NCBI taxonomy): domain Eukaryota; kingdom Metazoa; phylum Chordata; class Actinopteri; order Syngnathiformes; family Syngnathidae; genus Entelurus; species Entelurus aequoreus. Next base: position 73,560,921 of record NC_084737.1, read on the forward strand.
GTTCTTTGGAGGATCAAAGGTTGTATTTAGAGCACACAGAAAATGATGTTTGAGCTGCAGACATCAATTGACTTGATTAGATAAAAGCAAACAACAAAATTCAGATCGATGCAGAGTGGGCCACTTCACGCCACAGCAGAGCCATGCTTGGCTGGGAACATCAAGCATGAAATATAAATCAATGAGTCCCATTTACACTGTTAGTGTTTCAGCAGGCAGGATTGATGTTGGATGGCCAACAATTTCAAAGTAAATCAGTGTCTAATAGGAGGTGGCAGTGTGTCATCATCTCATATTTCAACTTATCACTGTCCAATCTGCGCAATTCAAAGTAATAAAAACCTCTTTATAGTTGTAACAATCACAGTAATTGAAATATGCAGTAAAATCCCATGTGTACAAAGTTTTATGCCACTTCTTTCTCTGTCCTCTCATAGTTAACATTTTTATATTTAATGCAGAGCTGAGATGTAAAAGTTCATGTCATATTCTTAACAGGGTTTTCCTTAAAGGCCTACTGAAAGCCACTACTAGCGACCACGCAGTCTGATAGTTTATATATCAATGATGAAATCTTAACATTGCAACACATGCCAATACGGCCGGGTTAACTTATAAAGTGCAATTTTAAATTTCCCGCGGAACTTCCGGTTGAAAACGTCTTTGTATGATGACGTATGCGCGTGACGTCAATCGTTTAAACGGAAGTATTCGGACACATTGTATCCAATACAAAAAGCTCTGTTTTCATCACAAAATTCCACAGTATTCTGGACATCTGTGTTGGTGAATCTTTTGCAATTTGTTTAATGAACAATGAAGACTGCAAAGAAGAAAGCTGTAGGTGGGATCGGTGTATTAGCGGCTGGCTGCAGCAACACAACCAGGAGGACTTTGACTTGGATAGCAGACGCGCTATCCGACGCTAGCCGCCCACCGCATCTATGATCGGGTGAAGTCCTTCGTCACGCCGTCGATCGCTGGAAAGCAGGTGAGCACGGGTGTTGATGAGCAGATGAGGGCTGGCTGGCGTAGGTGGATAGCTAATGTTTTTAGCATAGGTCTGTGAGGTCCCGTAGCTAAGTTAGCTTCAATGGCGTCGTTAGCAACAGCATTGTTAAGCTTCGCCAGGTTGGAAAGCATTAACCGTGTAGTTACAGGTCCATGGTTTAATAGTATTGTTGATCTTCTGTCCATCCTTCCAGTCAGGGGCTTATTTCTTTTGTTTCTATCTGCATTTAAGCCCGATGCTATCACGTTAGCTCCGTAGCTAAAGTGCTTCGCCGATGTATTGTCGTGGAGATAAAAGTCACTGTGAATGTCCATTTCGCGTTCTCGACTCTCATTTTCAAGAGGATATAGTATCCGAGGTGGTTTAAAATACAAATCCGTGATCCACAATAGAAAAAGGAGAAAGTGTGGAATCCAAGGAGCCAGCTTGTACCTAAGTTACGGTCAGAGCAAAAAAAGATGCGTCCTGCACTGCACTCTAGTCCTTCACTCTCACGTTCCTCATCCACGAATCTTTCCTCCTGGCTCAAATTAATGGGGTAATCGTCGCTTTCTCGGTCCAAATCGCTCTCGCTGCTGGTGTAAACAATGGGGAAATGTGAGGAGCCTTTCAACCTGTGACGTCACGCTACTTCCGGTACAGGAAAGGCTTTTTTTATCAGCGACCAAAAGTTGCAAACTTTATCGTCGATGTTCTCTACTAAATCCTTTCAGCAAAAATATGGCAATATCGCGAAATGATCAAGTATGACACATAGAATAGTATTCCCGAAGCGGGAAGTCAGCAACACAACACAGTCGGTGTTTCATTGTTTACATTCCCGAAAGATGCAGTCAAGATCGAAGAACTCGGACAACAGAGACTCTTACCAGGAGGACTTTGACTTCGTTAACAGACGCAGACGCGATACCGTGAGTACGCTTCCAAACATTTGATCGCTTGCTATAACTAGCTCGAGCTAGTAGCTAAGAGCTAGCATAACAAACACCTAGGTGTTTGTTATGCGGGATTAATTTGTGGCATATTAAATATAAGCCTGGTTGTGTTGTGGCTAATAGAGTATATATATGTCTTGTGTTTATTTACTGTTGTAGTCATTCCCAGCTGAATATCAGGTCCCACCCGCGCGCTTCCAAACATTTGATTGCTTGCCCGTACGTGCGTGTCATGTACGTAACTTTGGTTAAATATATAAGCTTTATGAACCTTTGGTTAGGTGAACAGTTCTTTGGGCTGAGTGAGTGTGTGTGTTGTGCAAGTGTTTGAATTGTATTGGCGGGTTATATATACGGGATCCCGTCCATATTACCCGCTCGAGCTAGGAGCTAGGAGCTAGCATAACAAACACCTAGGTGTTTTTATGTGGGATTAATTTGTGGCATATTAAATATAAGCCTGGTTGTGTTGTGGCTAATAGAGTATACTGTATTTCCTTGAATAGCCGCAGGGGCGCTAATTAATTTAAAACCTCCTGTCACTCCTGCGTTTCCCGGTAACCGGCGGGATGGCCGTGCATGCGGTAATTATTTTAAAACCTCTTCTCACTCCGGCGTTTACCAAAAGGAATCCGGTAAATTTAGGCGTGCGCTTTGAGTGTGATGTAAGCATACCATCATGAAAAGCACATTTAATAAAAAAAAACAAACGTTATTATGGTCTTACCTGTACTTATAAATGGAGTCCATTTGCAGCTCCTTCTGACCAAAAGCATCGATAACTTGTTTATAGAAGTCTTCCTTATTTTCTTTCTTCCGTTTTAAAAGTCTCTCTGTCTCGATGGAGATATTCCTTTAATTATTACCTCCTGCTTCGATTGAAAGTCCAGTTTAGAAAACTGTTTTATTTTAGATACCGGTATGTAATCCTCCTTGTTAAAAGTTCAGGCAGAGGCTGCGTGTGTTCACTTCTTCTGCAGTACCGGAAGTCGCAAGAAGGATCACTAGCGCGGCAGCGCCCTCTACCACCAGGAGGCGGGAGTCATTTCATGACTCATACAGTATTAGACACACGCAGCTACGGTATATTAATAAAACATAGCTGCTTACTGTTCTTTTTAGCATACTGTACAGGTATTCAATAGCTTGGACCTTAAATCCTACTGAATAGCTCTTTATCTTTTTTCCTTTGTGCGATTGTAAACTACTGAAAGCAGCTTCCTCCATTTTGAAAATGAGGACAGGTAAAGCGTCACTCGTGACATAACGAATTTGACCCGGTGGAAGTTCTAGCCATATGCTAAATATTTTGCGAAACGAGTTTGAAAAGTATAGACATGCGATAATAAAATTAATATTTTGCGAAACGAATTTGATCCGGCGTCAATAATGAACCGGCGATAAGGCCAAGCATGCGTTAATTATTTTGAGAAACGAGTTTGACCCGGCAGTAATTCTAGACGTGCGAATACTATATTCCCTGCGCCAATTCAAGGAAATACGGTATATATGTCTTGTGTTTATTTACTGTTTTAGTCATTTTCAGCTGAATATCAGGGGCCGTACTTATCAAGCTTCTTATTAGAATTACTCCTAAGAAGTCTGCTAAGAGTTGACTTAAGAGTAAATAAATTATTCGCTGAAAACTGCACTTAAAAGTTAGTTATCAAGCGTCTTACTCACACTTTCAGCGAAGTGTAGGACTGAATCTTAAGTGTCACACTCAGAGCTGAATTACGACATTACTATGTGCCGTAAACGGAATTTTAGGTCACGTCATTTCTGTGTCCATAGAAATGACCAATCACGGAAGGGAATCCGTTGTCTAAGAATAAAGAAATATCTTGGAAATATTTAAGTGGACAATGAGAATGTATATTTTGACAATAAACTACAAAATAATACAAAACAAACTAGTCCCCGCCGGCACTCACGCTACCGCTCCCTCTCTTCTATCGCCCACACACTCACTGACGTCACTCACCTCACGGCCACACACATACGCTACTGTCATAACATTTTCTTTCCAATTCATTAATTAGGCAACTAATTTGAAACTGGTGTGGGTGGCTCTATATATACTAGCCCACTGCAGCCACATGCAGAAATCAACAAGGAATCGAAAAGTATTAAATCTGTGACAAAAATAATATCCGCTCTGTCTAAACGATACCGTTTGATCAGCTGCTCGTCATAAAAAACAAACAAACATTGTTCCGTTCCCTGAACGTTCGCGCACGTCTCTCTCGCCTCAGTGCCATCCCCAGCTGGCAACTCCTAACCACTTAAGACACCTCTGAAGGTCTCTTAAATATCGTGGAGAGTAGGAGTGATTCTTAGACTTAAGAACGTTGATAAAAAGCTTTTATTCTTAAGTTTGAGAGTAGGACTAAATTTCGCAAATTCTCAGGACTTAAGTGTAAAATGGCACTCTAAGAAGCTTGATAAGTACGGCCCCAGGTCACCCCCGGCTCTCACAGCATCTTCTCTATCTGAATCGCTTCCACTCCCCACTAGTCCTTCACTTGCACTTTACTCATCCACAAATCTTTCTTCATCCTCGCTTAAATTAATGGGGAAATTGGCGCTTTCTCGGTCCGAATCTCTCTCACTTCACGCGGCCATCATTGTAAACAATAGGGAACTTTGCGTATATGTTCAACTGACTACGTCACGCTACTTCCGGTAGGGGTGAGCCTTTTTTTTATCAGAGACCAAAAGTTGCGATCTTTATCGTCGTTGTTCCATACTAAATCCTTTCAGCAAAAATATGGCAATATCGCAAAATGATCAAGTATGACACATAGAATAGATCTGCTATCCCCGTTTAAATAAAACAAATTCATTTCAGTAGGCCTTTAAAGGCTGATTAAAACATACAATTGATTCATTTTGGTGTCTGCTGATCTTTCATGTTGTTCGTTTTTTTCATACGGGAGCTATATTTTTGTCATAAAGATCTTGCTATGAAAAAACTTCTTGCAATATGCATTTTCTTGCGAATGGATCATTCTAGATGCACAATCACAACACCACAGTGCCTCCCAGAGCGCACCTTCAACGTGCCTAACTTAGATCGCACTTCAATATATCCCAGAATAGGTGGTGCATATTAAATTTGCGTGCTGCATGTCAACAACATGACACAACGCCCACAGGTTGGATCACATGCCATGAATGTGGAGAGAAATGAGTGTCTCCATGGTGACAGCCGGTATACATGCAAAAACCTCATTTAAATAGGGCAGTCTGCACTACATTTGTACTTGTTATTAATTGCATACAGTCTTAGCAGATGACCCGCTACACGCCCACTCATTTTATAGTTTGCACACACTATTTTGCACGTGCTATTTTGATTTGAGTAGATCAGGCACATTAGCAAATTTAACAAACTTTTTTGTAAATGGTTCCTTTTGCAGTTTCCAAGCTAGGCAGACCTGTTTAGGATTGTTAGGCCTTGGTGGATGTACGCACCAACTAATTTATTTTGGGAGATCAGCAAAAATTTCCGGTATTTCTTACCTGATAAAGTCCAAAGTCAAGGCGAAGTGTGGCAACATAACGCGTCTCACGCCCGGTGTGAACGTCCCGCAGCTCAAGCTGGAGGTCGTGCCACCGCCCGTCCGCCACCTGAACTTGATCCAGCCTCAGCCTCACTGGTCTGGTTGAACCTCGAGTCACGGAAAACACCAGCTGACCGTTGGCCACCTGGGACGGGATGGAACGTGTCAGCAAACGCAGTCTTGGAAGACGAGCAAAGAACAGGGGGAAGGACCTGGAAGAGCAGACTGGTGTACTGCCCGGCCTGGGCCTGGAGCAGGGTGCCCTCTCGGGCTCTGGTCCGGAACACCAAGCCCAGGTACCAGGGAGTGGAGATGGTTACGTCGTTCTTCAGGTCCCACCAGAGGGCGCTGTTTCCCAGGAAGCGATGCGGGTGGGGCATCACTACGGGAAAAGAATGATAAAGATGATGAGTCATTGGACAGGAGAAGACATATGATGTGAATGGAAATTCATTTTTCATGAATAACTTTTCCAGAAGAAAGTAAAAAGTTAAATGAAGTCCCAGCCAATTTCTTTCCGGGTATAAATCTCATTCATGCAGTTTTTCTTCTTCTACTCAAACACATTTGCTGAACATGATGGTATTTTACAGCCTGACTCCTGCATGCCCTCGCTCCATTTTGCTCATCCCTTCATTTTCTGCTCAAAGTCCCATGTGGTCTGTTCATCTCTACGATGTGTTCCACCCTCCAGCTCAATCATCAGCCCCAGATGCTTTTAGCAAAGGCGACTATAATATGATCACTGTATTACAAACCCCGTTTCCATATGAGTTGGGAAATGGTGTTAGATGTAAATATAAACGGAATACAATGATTTGCGAATCATTTTCAACCCATATTCAGTTGAATATGCTACAAAGACAACATATTTGATGTTCAAACTCATAAACATTTTTTTTTTTTTGTTGCAAATAATCATTAACTTTAGAATTTGATGCCAGCAACACGTGACAAAGAAGTTGGGAAAGGTGGCAATAAATACTGATAAAGTTGAGGAATGCTCATCAAACACTTATTTGGAACATCCCACAGGTGAACAGGCAACTTGGGAACAGGTGGGTGCCATGATTGGGTATAAAAGTAGATTCCATGAAATGCTCAGTCATTCACAAACAAGGATGGGGCGAGGGTCACCACTTTGTCAACAAATGCGTGAGCAAATTGTTGAACAGTTTAAGAAAAACCTTTCTCAACCAGCTATTGCAAGGAATTCAGGGATTTCACCATCTACGCTCCGTAATATCATCAAAGGGTTCAGAGAATCTGGAGGAATCACTGCGCGTAAGCAGCTAAGCCCGTGACCTTTGATCCCTCAGGCTGTACTGCATCAACAAGCGAAATCAGTGTGTAAAGGATATCACCACATGGGCTCAGGAACACTTCAGAAACCCACTGTCAGTAACTACAGTTGGTCGCTACATCTGTAAGTGCAAGTTAAAACTCTCCTATGCAAGGCGAAAACCGTTTATCAACAACACCCAGAAACGCAATTGGCTTCGCTGGGCCTGAGCTCATCTAAGATGGACTGATACAAAGTGGAAAAGTGTTCTGTGGTCTGACGAGTCCACATTTCAAATTGTTTTTAGAAACTGTGGACGTCGTGTCCTCCGGACCAAAGAGGAAAAGAACCATCCGGATTGTTATAGGCGCAAAGTGTAAAAGCCAGCATGTGGGATGGTAAGGGGGTGTATTAGTGCCCAAGACATGGGTAACTTACACATCTGTGAAGGCGCCATTAATGCTGAAAGGTACATACAGGTTTTGGAACAACATATGTTGCCATCCAAGCAACGTTACCATGGACGCCCCTGCTTATTTCAGCAAGACAATGCCAAGCCACGTGTTACATCAACGTGGCTTCATAGTAAAAGAGTGTGGGTACTAGACTGGCCTGCCTGTAGTCCAGACCTGTCTCCGATTGAAAATGTGTGGCACCTAAAATAGCACAAGGGAGACCCCCGGACTGTTGAACAACTTAAGCTGTACATCAAGCAAGAATGGGAAAGAATTCCACCTGAGAAGCTTCAAAAATGTGTCTCCTCACTTCCCAAACGTGTACTGAGTGTTGTTAAAAGGAAAGGCCATGTAACACAGTGGTGAACATGCCCTTTCCCAACTACTTTGGCACGTGTTGCAGCCATGAAATTCTAAGTTAATTATTATGTTATAATTAAGTTTATGAGTTTGAACATCAAATATGTTGTCTTTGTAGTGCATTTAATTGACTATGGGTCGAAAAGGATTTGCAAATCATCCGTTTATATTTACATCTAACACAATTTCCCAACTCATATGGAAACGGGGTTTGTATACCGTGGACTCCTCACCCTGAAACTTGTTTTTTTAGTACTGTGACCACTTCCTGCTGTATTATAAAAAGCCTTTCAAGGGGCACACTGCAAAAACTGAAATTTAAGTAAGATTAAATATCTCAAATAAGGGTGATATTTACTTATTTTCTGTCTGATAAGATAATTCTTCTCACTAAGCAGATTTTATGTTAGAGTGTTTTACTTGTTTTAAGGGTTTTGGTCCTAAATGATCTCAGTAAGATATTACAGCTTGTTGCTGAGATTTGATGACCTATATTGAGTGAAACATGCTTGAAACTAGAATATCAACTGTTGCAAAGCTGTGTCATCAACACTCACTTACTTTTTTAAAGTAATAATTGCTTACTTCAAGCATGAAAAAAAAAATCATGATGCCGAGCGCATATCATTATGTCAAGATAATGGCACTAGCATTTACTTCATTTAAGAATTGTTTTCAACATATTGAGCAAAAAGGTCTCTTTTTTTTTCTACCAAGAAAAGTGCACTTGTTATTAGTGAGAATATACTTATTTTAAGGTATTTTTAGGTTTATTGAGGTTAGCTAATTTTAGTTGTTTTGGAAAGTCTTGACAAGCCGAATTTTCTTGTTCTATTGGCAGATAATTTTGCTTAGTTCAAACAAAATACCCCTCATTTTTGTATTTTTTTTCTTGTTTTTGAACACTGACTTTTTGCAGTGTAGGATGGCAAATATCGCATAAAATAATGGTGCCAAAAAAAAAAGAAAGGGTCTGACCGTGGCTGCAGTCCTTCCCTCCATACCCGAGTGGGCAATCACAAGAGAACGTCTCCCAGCTGACCCGGCAGGTTCCTCCATTCTGACAAGGGCTTGATTTACAGTAGGGAAGTTTGGCGCTGCAGCCTATAATGGAAAAGTGGAACATAACATGGCGTTAATGTAAAAATTACAACTCAAATCAGAATCAGAATCACTTTAATAATCCCTGAGGGGAAATTAAGATTTTCAGCACAATCCCATTCAAGAGCAGACAAACATTACAGGGAGACAGAACAGGATCGCTGACGGGTCTGCCAACTTCCGGCGCCCCTTTCAAAAAGGTGAGAAACAAGTCAACGCTGGGAAGAAGAAAAAAAAAATCAGTCTAAGCCTGGGCTCCTGGAGAGGGGGTCCAGACTGAGGCCAAGGAAAAAAAACAAATTCATAGCCATAGCACACAAACATGTGTGTAAGAGGGAAACATCAAAGAAAACAAAGGACAAAAAAGATATTAAAAGAGCAGAGCTGATGCAACCAGCCACTTCTACACACAGCCACAAAAGTAAAACAACAACAACACTGCAAAAACTGAAATCTAAGTAGGATGAAATATCTCAAATAAGGGTGATATTTGCTTATTTTCTGTCTAATAAGATAATTCTTCTCACTAAGCAGATTTTATGTTAGAGTGTTTTACTTGTTTTAAGTGTTTTGCTCCTAAATGATCTCAGTAAGATATTACAGCTTGTTGCTGAGATTTGATGACCTATATTGAGTAAAACATGCTTGAAACTAGAATATCAACTGTTGCAAAGCTGTGTCATCAACACTCACAAGTATAAAACTACTTTTTTAAAGTAATCATTTCTTATTTCAAGCATGAAAAAAAAATCATGACTTTGACACAATTGTGTCTCATAATTAAAACAGATGTCAGCCAAATGGACTTTTCTGTTTTATTTTCAATGAAACAATAGAAAACAGGTACTCATATAGTAGTACAGTTGGCACAGTACAGTAAACTGACAGTTAATATTCAAACATTTAACATTTCTAACAATTTTGAACAGAAATAGTTCATGCACATTCAGATAAATTCTTCAAAATTACAATTTAAAACATTTTGGCCGGGGGCCGGGCTGTATATATGCGCACTCATTGACTGAAAGAGCACGCACTTGACGTGTTGATGTCATGTTATCCATGGAAAAATGCATTTTTAGACAATATGATTTGCCTGAGCGGCTAGGAGACCCCGAGAGTAACAAGCGGTTGCCTTGTTGCCTTTCCGTTTAAGAACAAAAAATTAGTTTTAGTATAAGTTTGCTGGTTTCAAGAAATGTAATGCCGAGCGCATATCATTATGTCAAGATAATGGCACTAGCATTTACTTCATTTAAGAATATTTTTCAACATATTGAGCAAAAAAATCTCTTTTTTTTTTCGACCAAGAAAAGTGCACTTGTTATTAGTGAGAATATACTTATTTTAAGGTATTTTTGGGTTCATTGAGGTTAGCTAATTTTACTTGTTTTGGAAAGTCTTGACAAGCCAAATTTTCTTGTTCTATTGGCAGATAATTTTGCTTAGTTCAAGTAAAATACCCCTCATTTTTGAACACTGACTTTTTGCAGTGATATATATATATATATATATATATATATATATATATATATATATATATATATATATATATATATATATATATATATATATATATACACACACTACCGTTCAAAAGTTTGGGGTCACATTGAAATGTCCTTATTTTTGAAGGAAAAGCACTGTACTTTTCAATGAAGATAACTTTAAACTAGTCTTAACTTTAAAGAAATACACTCTATACATTGCTAATGTGGTATTTGTGCCGCCCTTTGAGACACTTGTGATTTAGGGCTATATAGATAAACATTGATTGATTGATTGATAAATGACTATTCTAGCTGCAAATGTCTGCTTTTTGGTGCCATATCTACATAGGTGTATAGAGGCCCATTTCCAGCAACTATCACTCCAGTGTTCTAATGGTACAATGTGTTTGCTCATTGGCTCAGAAGGCTAATTGATGATTAGAAAACCCTTGTGCAATCATGGTCACACATCTGAAAACAGTTTAGCTCGTTACAGAAGCTACAAAACGGACCTTCCTTTGAGCAGATTGAGTTTCTGGAGCATCACATTTGTGGGGTCAATTAAACGCTCAAAATGGCCAGAAAAAGAGAACTTTCATCTGAAACTCGACAGTCTATTCTTGTTCTTAGAAATGAAGGCTATTCCACAAAATTGTTTGGGTGACCCCAAACTTTTGAACGGTAGTGTGTATATATATATATATATATATATATATATATATATATATATATATATTATCTGGACACAAATGAAAATCTGACCTGGGACGGTTCCATTGTTAGCAATAAACCCGGCGAGGTCTAGCGGCTTGTTGTCAATGTGCAGCTCCTTCATACAGCCGATAAACTCCCGGGTGCCAAACGGGAAGTTGTCAGGAACGTTGGGAACTCCGCCCAAGAATAAGGGACCTGTCAGATCCAGAGACCTAATAAGGAAGGAGATAGGGAAGAGTTAATAAGCGTCAGGAGAACAGATGTCGCCCAGTTTAATAAGAAGAAAGGAGGGGGGGAGGGATTAAACAAACCAAAGATTAAATACGCTGTCAGGGGAAAGAACAATCATAAAGTGTTTTTTTGAGGAGAAATCAGATGCTAATGGTGGTCATGTTGAGGGTAAAAAATAAATCAGGGGAAGAAAGACATTGCAAAGAGGAGGCAAGAAGAGAGATGAAGGAGGAGGAGATTAAATATGACTGACATTAAATATCAGGTGGATTTCAAGGCCGAGGGAGAATAGAGCAGAGACAGGAGCAGAAAATAAAAGGGTGTGGTTGTTAACCAAAAAAAAAAAAGATAAAAGGATGACAGGAAGACGCCAGGGAGGCAGATGAACAAACAAAGATTAAATGTGAGTCACAGCAAACATCAGTAGAGTAAAAACGTAGAGGTGGATGACAAGATGCATGGAAGGTGAGCTAAGGGAAACAAAAGAATATGTCACATTACATAAAAAATGAGACATGAGTGCGCTGTCACTGGGACACTTTTTTTTTTTTTTTGTCGCTTTGGTTTCACTCGAGTGGAACAAAGGAGACAACAGACAAACGGCCCTGGGGTGGCACAAACGAGCTTAAACTTCAACTTTTTGTCACATTTGAACAAAAAAAGTCAGTCCGGAAGACGACACGCGCAGAGAGAGCCGAGAAGAGGAGAGACGTACACAGCGAGACCTCCTTCCTCTGATCCATCTTCTCTGGCTGCAGGCTTTTCTCAACGCCGACATGACACGGCCAACGTGACTACAGATTACCCAGAGGCCGCACGTCACCGTTCGTGTGTTCTTGTTGTCAGCGGCAGACACCGCGAGTACGGTTAGGAATGTCGTGGAAAACATGACTGCCCTTCAAGTAATGCACACACAACCAAACACAACAAACACAAACTAATGAGTACACTGCAAAAACTGAAATCTAAGTACAAACCCCGTTTCCATATGAGTTGGGAAATGGTGTTAGATGTAAATATAAACGGAATACAATGATTTGCAAATCCTTTTCAACCCATATTCAATTGAATGCACTACAAAGACAACATATTTGATGTTCAAACTCATAAACTTTATTTATTTTTTGCATATAATAATTAATTTAGAATTTCATGGCTGCAAAACGTGCCAAAGTAGTTGGGAAAGGGCATGTTCACCACTGTGTTACATGGCCTTTCCTTTTAACAACACTCAGTAAAGGTTTGGGAACTGAGGAGACACATTTTTGAAGCTTCTCAGGTGGAATTCTTTCCCATTCTTGCTTGATGTACAGCTTAAGTTGTTCAACAGTCCGGGGGTCTCCCTTGTGCTATTTTAGGTGCCACACATTTTCAATGGGAGACAGGTCTGGACTACAGGCAAGCCAGTCTAGTACCCGCACTCTTTTACTATGAAGCCACGTTGATGTAACACGTGGCTTGGCATTGTCTTGCTGAAATAAGCAGGGGCGTCCATGGTAACGTTGCTTGGATGGCAACATATGTTGCTCCAAAACCTGTATGTACCTTTCAGCATTAATGGCGCCTTCACAGATGTGTAAGTTACCCATGTCTTGGGCACTAATACACCCCCATACCATCACAGATGCTGGCTTTTCAACTTTGCGCCTATAACAATCCGGATGGTTCTTTTCCTCTTTGGTCCGGAGGACACAACGTCCACAGTTTCCAAAAACAATTTGAAATGTGGACTCGTCAGACCACAGAACACTTTTCCACTTCGTATCAGTCCACCTTAGATGAGCTCAGGCCCAGCGAAGCCGACGGCGTTTCTGGGTGTTGTTGATAAACGGTTTTCGCCTCGCTACAGATGTAGCGACCAACTGTAGTTACTGACAGTGGGTTTCTGAAGTGTTCCTGAGCCCATGTGGTGATATCCTTTACACACTGATGTCGCTTGTTGATGCAGTACAGCCTGAGGGATGGAAGGTCACGGGCTTAGCTGCTTACGTGCAGTGATTTCTCCAGATTCTCTGAACCCTTTGATGATATTACGGAGCGTAGATGGTGTAATCCCTAAATTCCTTGCAATAGCTGGTTGAGAAAGGTTTTTCTTAAACTGTTCAACAATTTGCTCACGCATTTGTTGACAAAGTGGTGACCCTCGCCCCATCCTTGTTTGTGAATGACTGAGCATTTCATGGAGTCTACTTTTATACCCAATCATGGCACCCACCTGTTCCCAATTTGCCTGTGGGATGTTCCAAATAAGTGTTTGATGAGCATTCCTCAACTTTATCAGTATTTATTGCCACCTTTCCCAACTTCTTTGTCACGTGTTGCTGGCATCAAATTCTAAAGTTAATTATTATTTGCAAAAAAAAAAAATGTTTATCAGTTTGAACATCAAAGATGTTGTCTTTGTAGCATATTCAACTGAATATGGGTTGAAAAGGATTTGCAAATCATTGTATTCCGTTTATATTTACATCTAACACAATTTCCCAACTCATATGGAAACGGGGTTTGTAAAATAAATATAGAAATATCTTGTCTGCCATATATTAGTGCAATTATTTACAAGTGTAACACCTGTATGAGCCAACAGATAGAGAATTTAGCTTTGTCTTTTTTTGGAAGTAGGTGGTTTTTTTTTTTAATTTTCTGGTTGAAAAGTAACATTTTGCACGCAGCAAGACTCAGTTGTAATTGCCAGAAATGAGTTCCGTTATGACTGTAATAGTGCGCTTAACTTCACATGATCTCCCACTAAATTCTATGAGGACACTTTGGCTCTTTGGGGTGTTTTTTTAAGATGGGAAAAAGATAAGAGGAAAGAGTGTTGAAAGAAATAAAGATGTAAAGTATGAGACGGGTAAGAAGATCATTAGAGACAGAGCTGAACACCAGGGAGCACGGAGTCAACTGGTGAACTGTCGAAGCTCATAAAAAGTGACTTAATATACTTATTTCAGGCTCTTTTCATTTAGGGACTTTGGGGTAGTCGCGGTACATGAGTCATGTTTCAAAAGAAACCCACAGGGGAACTGCACTTTGAGGGAATTTTGCAGATAATTCACAATCCCAAGAACATATAACCGTTTTGTGCATTCTAAAAAAATGGGTGAAAAATACACTAGTACGAGACAGCTAACAATGTAGAGGGATTCATCGATTATTAATACCGATTAAGCCCTCGCTAAAATATGCAAAAACTGCCAAGAATACTCCATTTACATGTCATGACCTGAATATAAACAAGTATTAGCGTCATTGTTATTATAAGGTGCCCATTATGTCGATCGCGGAGGGTGTGTCAGTCGATCGCCAGTCAGGCGTTAAAAAAATAGACCTTAAAATTTGCGATCATCAATCTTCACCAAGACGTCACTTTCATCACTTGATTGACATTAGGGCTGCAACAACTAATCGATTAAAATGTATTATTAAAATAGTTGCCGATTAATTTAGTCATCGATTTGTTGGATCTATGCTATGCGCATGCGCAGAGGTATTTTTTTTATATATTTTTTTGTTGTTTTTATTTTTAATAAACCTTTATTTATGAACTGCAACATTTACAAACAGCTGAGAAACAATAATCAAAATAAGTATGGTGCCAGTATGCTGTTTTTTTTCAATAAAATACTGGATAGTATAGAAATGTAGTTAGTCTCTTTTATCCGATTATTAATCGATTAATCGAAGCAATAATCGACAGATTAATCGATTATCAAATTAATCGTTAGTTGCAGCCCTAATTGACATTCACGGCTCCCGAGGGTCTTCTGAGATGACGCTGGCTGCTGGGAGCTCATTATCAAGAAAAAATGACCGACAGGAAGGCGAGAAACAACATTTTTGTGGTTTGCATTTCGCAATACTGCTGCATGATGCTTAGTGTTTAACTAAAGCGGGATCTGTTTTATCACTCAGCTTCTAAAACTTGTAGCTCATCCTCCTTGTATTCAGGCTCCAAAATATAACGTTATGGAACATCATTTGTCCCAAAGTAGTCTTTGTTGGCTTTCATGACGAGTTTACTGACAGATATAAGTAAGAACTTTACACTACTTTATATTAGAAATGGCAACAGCGGAGGATGAATGTCACATAACAAGAAGATAGAGGAAAAAGAAGAAGCTTATCGACTACAAAGGTGGATGCGCACAATTTTTCAGGATTTAAACAAGGGGTGTCCAAAGTGCGGCCCGGGGGCCATTTTCGGCCCGCAGCTAATCGTTTACCGGCCCCCCACACATTCTGCAAAAATTGCAATATTGATAGTATTGCAAAAATTTAAAAAAACATTTTAAAACTGTGGAATGAGGTGAAATCTAACGAGAAAAAGTTGCAATGTTGACACAAAGCTGCCATGCAGGCTGTTTTTTTTTCTTTTGTCTTTGTTTATTCTTATTTTTGTTGCCATTGCTCGAGAAAAAAAAAAAAAAGAAAAAAAATCTATGTTACAATGAATTATTACTTACAAAATGTCACTTTAAAATGTTTTATGTGCAAAAAATATTGCATATATTGTGTGGTTGCCATAAAAAAACATTAAAGTTTTATTTGACAAAAGAGCATAATACAAACAAAATAATAGTTCAAACGTAAAATCGACAGATATATTTGAAGTTGATCTCGTAAATTAAGTGTTAAAAGTAAAAAAAAACCTAATAAAAATGTATCACTTTATGAGTGGGGGACCTTTTGGATCCATAATATATTTAGTAGGATTTTATTTAACATTTCACTGTGATTACTCAAAAATATTAAAGAATTAAAATCAATGGTGTCCTGCATTATTGATCTTTTAGGGCTCTAATTACTAAATACTGCATATTTCATAAGTTGTCTTTGACAGAAAAGGCATAAAACCTTTTTTTTTTTTTTACTTTATATCAACCTGAAGTTGATATAGAGATTTACTGTAAGCGTTAAATAAAAAATAATAATAATTTGACTTATTTTTTACATTTTAATGACTGAGACCCTTTATGGTCCCCGGGAGCCCTACAGGTTAAAAAATTTGAAAAATCCATATATTTTGTTAAGGTTTGAAAATGAAAAATATCAAAATGGCCCCCGCATGCTTACATTTTTCCGTGTGCGGCCCTCAGTGGAAAAAGTTTGGACACCCCTGATTTAAGCAGATCCCAGATCAGCAGGTACCAGAAGGTAAGAAAAGTTGCTTTTGCAGAATATTGCGAAACAAAACGCCAGATAATATGACTTACCTTATACACGCACCATGTGTGTATAAGGTAAAACCATACTGTCCTGGGCATGATGCAACGAGAAAAAGTTCCATTGTTTACTCTAATAACACAATTTATTTGATAATTTCTCAAAAAATAATAATGAATCAAAATCAATGTTGCTATGAATTATTGACTGATTTAAGGACAAAAAGGACATTTTTACAACAAATATAAAAACATGAAAAATATAAAAATTATTTTAAAAAAAACATACTAATTATATACTAATACTCCATCCATCCATTTTCTACCGCTTATTCCCTTCGGGGTCGCGGGGGCGCTGGAGCCTATCTCAGCTACAATCGTAATTATGCTAATTATTCTATTGATTGTTATTATAAATATACTAAACTAATTACACTATATATTATCTGAAGCTGATATAGAGATTTAAGTGTTGAATGAAAAAAAAAAAAAGCATGACCTTTTTATGAGGGGCGTGGTTATTTACAGCTAGAATTCACCAACTCGAGTATTTCATATATATTTCATATATATATATATATATATATATATATATATATTTATTTATTTTATTTACATAGAAAAAAAACAACAACTTGAATTTCAGTGTTCCGTTGGCTATCCATTAGATGGCAGTATTGTCCTGTTTAATTTCTCCGTTCATTTGGCAGGCAGGCTGTTTATATTGTGGGAAAGCGGACGTGAGAACAGGCTGTCCCCACTCAGTCTCAGGTCCGCATTGAGCTGGAGGGGGGCGTGGCCTCCAGCTCCGGCTGAATACCGGCAGTTTGTCGGGAGAAAATCTCTGCCGGGAGGTTGTCGGGAGAGGCGCTGAATACCGGGATTCTCCCGCTAAAAACGGGAGGGTTGGCAAGTATGATATGGAATGCACTCCCAACAGGTGTAAAAGAAAGTGCATCTCTATCCTCCTTCAAAACCGCACTAAAAGAACACCTCCAGGCAACTTCAACCCTAAACTAACACCCTCCCTTCCACATCCCACCTCCCTGGATTGTAAATAATCAAATGTAGACACTTATTCTTATGCTTTCTGAACTCTCTCTCTCTCTCTATGTCCATTACTTGCTGTACATATCCTACCAAGTCAGTCCTACACTGTTCCAATGTCCATTTCTCTGATGATGCAATTGTTGATGACTGAAGTGCTGATATCAACCAAACCTAAACCCCCTTCACCCCCCTCCACCCCCCCCCCACCGGATTGTAAATAATGCAAATAATTCAATGTATATACTCTGATGATTATCTTGTGTGATGACTGTATTATGATGATAGTATATATCTGTATCATGAATCAATTTACGTGGACCCCGACATAAACAAATTGAAAAACTTATTCGGGTGTTACCATTTAGTGGTCAGTTGTACGGCAGTGTTTCCCACACATTCATTTATTTGTGGCGGCCCGCCACGAAAGAATTACGTCCGCCACAAAAAAAAATACAAAAAAAAAAATATATATATATATATATATATATTGTTTTTTTAATTTTATTTATTTATTTATTTTATTTTTTTCCTGTCCAGCTTCTCAGGCAAATCATATAGTTGATGTAGATGCCCATATAGGCTGTTCAGATTTACTTTACAAAAGAGAAGTGTAGGATACTTCTCTTGTTGCCTTATTTGTATTTGACCACTACTGTTTTCTGTTTATTTGTTACTGACTGTGGCAGGACACCTCTGCCTCTGTTTCACTTTATGTTGCTGGTAAATAATATGGTTGTAGTGGTAGGCTAAAGTTAAATTATTTAGTATGCACTAATTAAAGGGGCAGAGCTTTAAGAGACATTTTAGCTTTTATATTTTATAAGATATATTTTTTGTAAGAACCACAATTAATATATTTCAGTGAATAACTTATTGTTCAAATCTGTATATAAATATGTACATAAAGTGTTGTAATTATATTGTAAAATGGATGGATGGATGGACGTTTAAAACAAAACTGCTATTATTAATTAGTAAGTATACATTTTTTGAGCCTTTTTAGAGAAAATCATATCATTGTAGTAAATTATGCAAATTACTCAATGATGTCATGTTGACCACGCCCATAGCCACGCCCCCACCGCCACAGGTATCTTGGCAGTTTATGGGAAACACTGTACGGAATATGTAATCTACTAATAAAAGTTTCAATCAATCAATCAATCAATCTGGTGGTGTCAGAAGAGTATAACATACAATGGAATTTGGAGAAAAAATTAGAAGAATTAGCATGTCACTAAACATGAAGTACACGTTTGTGTACTTATGGACTAAGTACATCATATCAAAAGATGATTCTTAGTTTTTATTCTAATTAGGGTCCAATAAGCCCAAATAGCAAAGAGAAATACAAAAAGGCATGTAAACAAACAGCTTGGGCCTTAAGAGGTTAAGAGTTGACATAGTATAAAAGGCACACTCACTTCTTGCTGCTGGTCTGTTTGCCCTGAGCCGCACAGCTGTAATTGCCCAGCTGCGTGCCAAAGCGGAGCGACAGGGCCGTGTCGCAGTCGTCCACGCTCACCACCGCAATCTTCTCGTCTGATGGACCTTGGGCATCGCCGCTCATGCTGCGCTTGGGCTGACCACACACAAACAAGCGGTGAGAGTAAACGCGTGGTGCAAAAACAACAACAGCGTACACGAGCAGACGTGGGAAGGAACGCGGGATAAATGTCACAGGTTTTATTGAACAACACACAACGTAGGATGGTAAAGAGCGGCATTGTCAGGTGGGAATGCATGGTTGTAGACCACCACAATGTATCCCACTAGGTTCCAACGGGCGTTTCTAATGTATTAAGCAAAAACTACAATCCCCATCAGTTAGAACTGCTGTTGATGACAGGAAAGAGACTAATTTTATTCCAGCGGCAGCAAGAAAACATATTGCTGCAGCAAAGTATAATACTACATTATCCATAACTAATCGGCAATCTAATGTTAGCATGTGAGCTTATTTGTGTTGAATTTTTAACCATGAATCCTCTCCACACAACTGCCTTGTGTGTCATGACTGATGATACTTCTACAAAACCCAAAAACAGTGAAGTTGTCAGGTTGTGTAATTCGTAAATAAAAACGTAATACAATGATTTGCAAAAAATCCTTTTCAACTTATATTCAAGATATCTAATGTTCGAACTGAGAAACTTCATTTTATTTAGCAACGGATCATTAACTCAGAATTTAATGGCAGCAACACATTGCAAAAAAGTTGGCACGTGGGCGTGTTTACCACTGTGTTACGTGGCCTTTCCTTTTAACAACTGCTTTCAACTCTATTTGTTTACAAACACTGGACTCGATCGCTCCTTTCAAGTGCCGCCGCTCAGGCCTCACATGACTCACTACAGTCAATTGTTGCCCTTCTTAGAGGATAATGGTATCACTGAGCTGTTCCAGTCCGGTTTTAAAGCCCTCCACAGCACAGAGTCAGCGCTTTTAAAAGTTTTTAACGATATCCTCCTGTCAACTGATTCTGGTAAATATGTTGTCCTGGTGCTTTTAGATCTGTCTGCTGCTTTCGACACCGTCGACCACACCACCTTAATCACTCGTCTTGAGAACTGTGTGGGCATTAAGGGCGCCGCCCTCAACTGGTTCCGGTCGTACCTAACCGACAGGAGTTTTTGTGTAAAAATAGACAGTTTTATGTCTTCCACAGCTCCTTTACCACATGGGGTTCCCCAGGGCTCAATCCTTGCCCCAATCTTATTTGCGCTTTACCTTCTCCCCCTTGGTTCTATTTTTAGGAAGTACGATATCGCATTTCATTTTTATGCCGATGATTGCCAGATTTATTTTCTCATGGCACAAAATAACACGGTTCAACGCCTTATTGACTGCCTGCACGACATCAAAGCCTGGCTTTCAGCTAACTTCCTGAGCCTAAATGAAGACAAAACAGAAGTTATGTTGTTCGGTCCAAGTCGCTCCCCCTCCCCCAACGTTGACCTCGACACTCTGACCCCGTATCTCAGCGACTGTGTCACAAACCTGGGGGTAAAGTTCAACTCAGATTTTAAATTCGAAAAACAAATCAGCAGCGTCGTACAAAAAAGCTTTTATCAATTACGCCAAATAGCGAAAGTGAAACCGCTTCTATCAGGACATGATCTCGAGAAATTAATCCACGCCTTTATCTCGACTCGTTTAGACTACTGCAATGCCCTGTATGTAGGCATTAGCCAGGCCTGCAGCTCGTGCAGAACTCTGCTGCTCGTCTGCTAACACAGACCCGCAGACGTGAGCACATCACCCCTATATTAGCGTCCCTTCACTGGCTCCCTGTGCGTTACCGAATCAATTTTAAACTCCTTTTATTTGTTTTTAAATGTCTAAACAACCTCGCGCCAACATATCTCTCCGACCTCCTTCAGCCTTACTGCCCCACCCGATCCCTAAGATCAGCCGATCAGCCGCTACTGACGGTCCCTGACACAAGGCTGAAGCTTAGAGGTGACAGAGCTTTCGCCGCTGCTGCTCCCAAGCTCTGGAACGACCTACCTCTGAGTGTTAGACAAGCCTCCTCTCTTCCTGTTTTTAAATCTCTCTTAAAAACATACTTTTATTCCATGGCTTTTAACACTGAGTGATATCCATCCTGCAATGGTGCCCCATAATACACCTGCTGTGAACCTGTTTTTATGTTTTTATATTTTATTTATTTATTTTTTATCGTGTTCTGTTTGTGTTGTGTTGTGTTTGCTCGGTTCTCGTATTATCTTTTAACCTGCCCATTGTACAGCACTTTGGCTACCCCTGTCGTAAATTTTAAATGTGCTTTATAAATAAAGTTGATTTGATTTGATTTGAACAACACTCAGTAAACGTTTGGGAACTGAGGAGACCAATTTTTTAAGCTTTTTAGGTGGAATTATTTCCCATTCTTGCTACTTGTTCAACAGTTCAGGGTCTCCGTTGTGGTATTTTAGGCTTCATAATGCGCCACACATTTTCAATGGGAGACAGGTCTGGACTACAGGCAGGCCAGTCTAGTACCCGCACTCTTTTACTATGAAGCCACGTTGATGTAACACGTGGCTTGGCATTGTCTTGCTGAAATAAGCAGGGGCGTCCATGATAACGTTGCTTGGATAGCAACATAAGGAGTGCCGTAAAAATGGCTGCTCTGTTGGCGGTCTTGTAGTGGGACTGTGCCGAAAATGTACTTTTCAGTTCTTATGTGTCTTGTGCATGTTAAGAATTGACAAAAAATCATCTTGAATCTTGAACATATGTTGCTCCAAAACCTGTATGTATCTTTTAGCAATAATGGTGCCTTCACAGATGTGTAAGTTACCCATGTCTTGGGCACTAATACACCCCCATACCATCACACATGCTGGCTTTTCAACTTTGCGCCTAGAATAATCCGGATGGTTCTTTTCCTCTTTGGTCCGTAGGACACGACGTCCACAGTTTCCAAAAACAATTTGGAAATGATGGACTTTGCATCAGTCCATCTTAGATGAGCTCGGCGAGCCAAGCGAAGCCGGCAGTGTTTCTGGGTGTTGTTGATAAATGGCTTTCGCTTTGCATAGTTTTAACCTGCACTTACAGATGTAGCATTCCTCAACTTTCTCAGTCTTTAATGCCACTTGTGCCAGCTTTTTTGAAACATGTTGCAGGCATCAAATTCCAAATGGGCTAATATTTTCAAACGTTTTCCAGTTCGAACATGAAGTATCTTGTCTTTGCAGTGTATTGAATTGAATATAGATTGAAAAGGATTTGCAAATCATTGTATTTTGTTTTTATTTTATTTATCTATGTATTTTATTGACACAACGTGCCAACTTCACTTGTTTTGGGGTTTGTAGTAGGGGGAAAAAAATTGTCAAAATCGATGCAGAACATACAAGAGATATAATTTTTGGGCCCATGTTGAAATTTAAGATATTACAGTATAATAAAAAACACAATTACAAGATGTCTAAAACAATGCCGTGAGTTGGGTTTTGCACAAACAAATCCTGCATTGGATGAAGTGGACTTTGACTCCAATGCATAACAGTGGGATCTCTCATCGCATAGTTAGCAAGGAAAGGGGAAAAGAGTTAGTAAAGGCAACAAAAAACAATTATCGGGGGCTAATAAGAAGACAAAGACGCATGTGGGTTCATTCACATGACGCACGCTCATACTCACGTAGCGTATAGCTGGCTGAGGAAAATAAAAAGAACAAGGAAAATTAAAGGCGATGTGCATCCTTTGTGCACGGATAGAATGGCAAGCGATGGGAAGCACACGTTAGTGCTCTAATAAAAACAATTATGTGACAAGGACAAAGGCACAAAAAAGAATCGAATGAAAACCAACACTAATTCAAATAATTTCGCCACACCTAGTGTGTGTGTGACAATCATTGGTACTTTAACTTTAACTTTAAATAATATAAAATGTATAATGCAACTATTAGTAGTAGAGATGTCCGATAATATCGGACTGCCAATATTATCGGCCAATAAATGCTTAAAGGCCTACTGAAATGAAATGTTCTTACTTAAACGGGGATAGCAGATCCATTCTATGTGTCATACTTGATCATTTCGCGATATTGCCATATTTTTGCTGAAAGGATTTAGTAGAGAACATTGACGATAAAGTTCGCAACTTTTGGTCGCTGATAAAAAAAAAAGCCTTGCCTGTACCGGAAGTAGCGTGACGTCACAGGTTGAAAGGCTCCTCACATTTCCCCATTGTTTACACCAGCAGCGAGAGCCATTCGGACCGAGAAAGCGACGATTACCCCATTAATTTGAGCGAGGATGAAAGATTCGTGGATGAGGAACGTGAGAGCGAAGGACTAGAGTGCAGTGCAGGACGTATCTTTTTTCGCTCTGACCGTAACTTAGGTATTAGGGCTCATTGGATTCCACACTTTCTCCTTTTTCTATTGTGGATCACGGATTTGTATTTTAAACCACCTCGGATACTATATCCTCTTGAAAATGAGAGTCGAGAACGCGAAATGGACATTCACAGTGACTTTTATCTCCACGACAATACATCGGCGAAGCACTTTAGCTACGGAGCTAACGTGATACCATCATGCTTAAATGCAGATAGAAACAAAACAAATAAGCCCCTGACTGGAAGGATAGACAGAAGATCAACAATACTACCAAACCCTGGACCTGTAACCACACGGTTAATGCTGTACCGCCTGGCGAAGCCTAGCAATGCTGTTGCTAACGACGCCATTGAAGCTAACTTAGCTACGGGACCTCGACAGAGCTATGCTAAAAACATTAGCTCTCCACCTACGCCAGCCCTCATCTGCTCATCAACACCCGTGCTCACCTGCGTTCCAGCGATCGACGGCGCAACAAGTATGACAATTTGGTACCTTTCAGTATGGATTCCAGGGTACCAGGAATTGGTACCGTATCGCTTCAAATGTGAATGGTACGCATCCCTAACTATATACATATGCAAAAATAAAAGCCCAAACTCACCTTGTTGTAGTAGCGGATGTGAACCGTGTGCCATTCCCCATCACTCACACCTCCAGGCAGGTAGGGACTCACCAGGGTGGACGATTCACCTGCGGGGTATTGCGTAAAAAATCAAAATGAATGCAGCTCCACTGACTTTCTGGTCAACAAAATGTATTGACATGTACAGTGTAAGTGCGTATAGTGCACGCCGCACAGTGTTTTGCAGGAAAGGGAAAGGTACCTGTGGAATATTTCAGCACCACTTGGCCCTCTTGGATCTCCAAAGCCATGAAGTCGTGTTTCTCGTTGAAGCGGCCGTTGTAGAAAAGAAGGCCGTTGCTCTCAAGGGTTGCAAAACTAGAAAAGACACACAGACAAATAAACAAACGGTATTATTATCAATAATACAGCAGCACATCGGTTTTCAGGTGCCGGACTTTTCTTTCAATTCGGTTTTAAACGTTTGCCAAAATTTTGGTCAGTTTTTTTTTGCACAATTGTGATTTGGCTGCATATTATTTTGCGGAATGAAGTGTTCAAACAAATAATGCCAGGCGTTGGTGGTGATTTAGTTTCTGTGTTGTTGTTTTTATTGAAAATGTCTGAAAAATATACCACCATGGGGCCAAAGAAAGCTGCGAGTGCCAGTACTTTGATGAAGAAGGTGAGAAAAAACTCGTAGTATGAAGGGAGCGTCCAATTGGCTCTCCCTGCCCATTCTCCTTCGCCGTGTCTTCGTTCAATAAAGGTAAAATCTTTTTTTGTCAATTTCATTTGTCAATCATATGTATTTTTCAGTATTTTATGCATGTAAAACTATATTTATTCTCTAAAAAGGTGTTTTGTGTTTATATTTTGGGTGTCTGGAAACGAATAAAGTGCATGGAATCACATTATTTCTAACGAGAACATTTTTTTGCACGATTCAGTTCTACTAACAGAAACTGACGACATACTAAGGTTGTTAAAAAAATGTGTCCATATCCGAAATTGCGATTTTTATTTATCCCGATTGTAAAAGGATTCATCATTTCTGAGAATATATTTTAAAAATATATAATATTACTTGCAAAAAAACAAATTTTTAAAAGATCAATTTTTGGATTAATTAAAAACATTATAACAACTATTATTTATATTTGATTATATAATAATGATTAAAAAAAAAATATATATAATAATTATTATTATTGTTATTATTTATTATCATAGATACTGTTGCTTTTATTAACTGTATTTTATTGTATTTTTTAAAAATATTGTATTTGTATGTCTTCCCAATTACTTTGTTAATTTCTATTTGAGGTATTGTAAAGCTGGGATTGGTTTAGAGTTGGGGTTTATTTTAGTAAAATGATTAACATTCTGTGATTTTTGTAAAAATTTTTTAAAAAAAATAAATAAATAAATACATTTTTTGGCCAACACTGCTTGTATTTGTTGCACGTCAACAGCCAAGAGGATCTTTTGTAACCTGTAACCTGTTTTTAATTATAATTTATATACCAAATAATATATTACAAGAAATCGTGTTTAATCAAGAATCGATTCTGAATGCAACAATCTAACAATCGGAATGGAATCGAACCGTGAGGTGCCCAAAGATTTCCCACCTCGACTCGATAATGCTAAATCTGTGTAACCGCACTGTTAGAATAATTGTCACAAAACTTTGTGTTGAAATGAGTTCTCGGCGAGAAGACAAAAGCTGTCTTTGAACCTACCAAGAAAAAGGTTTTTAAATCTCCACTGTGTAGGATGGGAAGCAACATGTAGGTGTTCTGTTTCTGTCATGTATTGTAATCAACAGAAATATATTGTCTTGACAAAGCGGAGAGGAAGCAGGGCCTGACTCCCCTCAAGGCACCTCTTCGTTGAACTGTTTTACGGCCTCTTCTTTGAACTGTGGTAACCAAAGGCCATGGCTGTTTACGACCCCCGTCCCTTAGAAACCATGTAATCAGGGAAAGTCCAAATAAAAGAGGAGGCGTACAATTTTTCGCCAGAGCGTGGTGAGACACTGTGTCCAGGCGTCTCTCCTCAATTGAGCCAAATTTAATTCTGTCTCTGTTTAATTCTTTGCTTCTTGTCTTGTTTACTAAGTGTTTGAACCTGACACTTATGTGTGTTGCATTGGATATTTCAACACAAAATATGACTAAATATTGTAAAGGACACAGAGTAATTATTAAAATATTGCAAATAACGTGTTTCTAAATGTAAGAATTAGGTTTGTCTAGTTGTCTTTTACTTGGTGATACTCTTCTTACTAAAGCCAACTCAATCGCTATGATTAAGTATTGCATGCATTTCTCTGCAGGAGCCCAGCAGTGCGGCAACATGCTAGGCAGCACAATGCAGAGCTATCACATTTCTTCTACGCAACCGACAGTTGCACAATCGCCAGCAAAAACATAGCGGAACAGGCTGGAAAGGATCAACTAAATAGGTCTATTTCAAGTTGTCGCATGAAGTAATTGGACATTACATGAATATGTTGTACGTATTTATAAGAAAACATATTTAATGTATGACTCCCCCGAGGGCACAGCATATTGATGTTGTTTCCCTTCAAATCTGTTCACTCAGCTATTCATTTATCTTTGGAGCTTCCACTTCTCCTCCAGCTGGCCTGCGTACACACACACTAACTGCTGCAGCCCCCGTGGAGAAAGAATACAGCATACTGTATTTACCCGTCTGTCCTAAGGCAGAATGGCAAAGACAAATACTGTACCTCCAAAGGTGACTGATGAGAAAGGGATTGTTTTGGTTTTTTTTACAAGGAAATATATTAACATTTGGAGGAAACAAATGATTAGAGAAACTACATTTCTGCATTGCAGCGTTGTGTGAAATCAGGCCAAATATTTTCTGCTCGCAGCCAAGAAGGTAATGAATAAAATATTGAGTTGAGAGTGAGAATGTCATGGAGAAACCTCTTAGGTCAGCCAAGATTAGAGGTCAAAATTCAACAAATGAATTGTTGAAGTATATGCCTTAAGGGGGGGGGGGTACTGTGACTCCCTGAAGCAAGGCGCCATTGTGCCATGTGCAAAGGTGAACTCCCATGTGGCTATTTGTTTATGACCACCTGCAGAAAAAACAAAGAGGGCTTGTTCGGGGACTTTTGTCTATGTTTTAATAAAAGAACAGTAGCTTTCTCCTTTGGAGGCCATGACCTCATAACACAACACGCTTGACTCAAATAATGCATTGGCACACCCGACATAAGCCGACCTCGGCCCCACCAGATGTTTGCCTGTGTTAATGAATCATTAAATGTCCCGTACTGTATTATTTTAAACACAATTTAGTGTCAGAGGTCCCACAATATCGTATTAGAAGTGTGTTGGCCAAAATCTAACGTCGATGCTGGAATTGACACTGTTTCAAAGTTCTATGTAGTTTTTTTAGAGGGCTTTGAAGGCTACATAGGTCCAACGTTTCTTATCATCTTTAGACATGTGTTCTTGACTCTCGTAATGATTGTCTCCATGGAAATGCCCCCCCTCTACCCCAAAGAACTACTCACCCCCAAATCCTCCACACGACACCTCCGCTCCGGACAGGCTAACCTCCTCCAACCTCCGAGGACAAAGCTACGAACTATGGGAGACAGGGCTTTCTGCTCGACCGCTCCCAGTCTGTGGAACGCTCTCCCTGACCACTTGAGGGCACCGCAGACTGTGGATGCTTTTAAAAAAGGCTTACAAACCCTTCTTTTAAAAAAAAAAGCCTTTTTATAGATATATGCATACTAATGTAGCTATTAGGCTGTTCTAGTTTTTATTTGTATTTATTTTTATTATCTTTTTATTATTATTTTTTTTTAATACACTGTAGCACTTTGAGGTTGTTTGCTCAATGTTAGGTGCTTTTTACAAATAAAATCTATTATTATTATTATTATTATTGTGAATGATAGGCAAAATTCCCCAAAAAGTGCCTTTAAGTCAGGGTATTCCTAAGTTGAGGTACTACCACTTTATAGACAACAAAATAATAGCAGTTATTGGTAGAAACGATATTGAATGTTTATGGAATTGACTGTCGCTACCGAATTGTACAAATATAGCCGAGTAATACAGTTTAGAAGTGTTTTCTAGTCCTCTGTGTGTGCTACATAGAACAGGTATCTCCATCTTTTTGTAGTATCTTGTGACATACAGTAAGGTTTTCTCATAATCTGTCGTTTTTGTACCATTTCCTTTTCTTTTTTTTTTTGTCCTGTCCAGCTACTCAGGCAAATCATATAGTTGATGTAGATGCACATATTTGCTGTACAGATGTACTTTACAAAAGAGAAGTGTGGGATACTTCTCTTGTTGCCTTATTTGTATTTGACTTTATTAAATGTATTTATATTATTAATTGGTGCAGCCGGGTCGGAGCAGGAGGGGATAGAAAGAGAGAAAAAAAGAAGACAGAGGGGGAAAATTGCGGGGACAAGAGGGGGATAAGACAGAGAGACAACAACAACAACAACAACAAACATAACAATAACAACAACAACAGAACAACATCAGCAAATAGGATATGTACAAACATGATGGTAAAAGTGATAGCAAAGTTAGTGAAATAAATATTAATAACACAGAAATGACAATTAGCAATATTACACTACAAATGGAGCAATACAAATACCAATAGAAATAGCACTATTGATAATGAATAATAACAATAATTTACCTCTATTATCAACAATACAATTGTTTCAAATGCAACAATACATATATGTAATGATAACTTCAAAAAAAAAAGAAAACAGACAAACTGTATTAACCTTGTAGATTGTTATAGTAGCAATAGATTAAAGGCCTACTGAAAGCCACTACTACCGACCACGCAGTCTGATAGTTTAAATATCAATGACGAAATCTTAACATTGCAACACATGCCAATACGGCCGGGTTAGATTACTAAAGTGCAATTTTAAATTTTGCGCGAAATATCCTGCTGAAAACGTCTCGGTATGATGACGCCAACACGTGACGTCACGGATTGTAGAGGACATTTTGGGACAGCATGGTGGCCAGCTATTAAGTCGTCTGTTTTCATCGCAAAATTCCACAGTATTCTGGACATCTGTGTTGGGGAATCTTTTGCAATTTGTTCAATGAACAATGGAGACAGCAAAGAAGAAAGCTGTAGGTGGGAAGCGGTGTATTTCGGCCGGCTGCAGCAACACAAACACGTAGCCGTTGTTTCATTGTTTACATTCCCGAAAGATGACAGTCAAGCTTTACCATTGGCTTGTGGAGAACTGGGACAACAGAGACTCTTACCAGGAGGACTTTGAGTTGGATACGCAGACGCGGTACCGTGAGTACGCATGCAGCTGCGGCTTCCAAACATTTGATCGCTTGCCCGTACGTGCGTGCCGCTATGTGCATGTCACGTACGTAACTTTGGGGAAATATATGTGCTGTATGAACTTTGGGGAGGTGAACGGTACTTTGGGCTGTGGGATTGAGTGTGTTGTGCGGGTGTTTGATTTGTATTGGCGGGTTATATGGACGGGAGGGGGGAGGTGTTGGTTATGCGGGATTAATTTGTGGCTTATTAAATATAAGCCTGGTTGTGTTGTGCCTAATAGAGTATATATATGTCTTGTGTTTATTTACTGTTTTAGTCATTCCCAGCTGAATATCAGGTCCCACCCGCCTCTCACAGCATCTTCCCTATCTGAATCGCTTCCACTGCCCTCTAGTCCTTCACTCTCACTTTCCTCATCCACGAATCTTTCATCCTCGCTCAAATTAATGGGGAAATCGTCGCTTTCTCGGTCCGAATCGCTCTCGCTGCTGGTGGGCATGATTGTAAACAATGTGCAGATGTGAGGAGCTCCACAAACGGTGACATCACGCTACCTCCGGTACAGGCAAGGCTTTTTTATCAGCGACCAAAAGTTGCGAACTTTATCGTCGATGTTCTCTACTGAATCCTTTCAGCAAAAATATGGCAATATTGCGAAATGCTCAAGTATGACACATAGAATGGACCTGTTTAAATAAGAAAATCGCATTTCAGTAGGCCTTTAAGCTTTTTCAGTGTGCCGTGTGTTTTGTTTTGTTTTGTACCATTTCCACCCAAACTGCAATTAAAAATGACGAGATGAGGCCTGAAAATATTATTATTCAGAACTAAAATAACAAACTGAAGCTCAATATTTAAGATTAAACCTCAGTTCTTCTCACAAACTACATTTGAGTAGACAACTCGGCTTAAGACGTTCAAATATGACTTACTGGGCGAGAGCAAGGATCAGGTCAACTGAAAACTGGAGGGAAAAAAACAGACTGAGAGGAGACCACGGGGATGGAAAGGCTTTAAGATGGAAAGAAAAAGAGGGAAAGCAACGATGTGAATGAGAGCAGGAGATGGGCAGAATAAAGACGAGAGAAGGAACTGTACTTCTTCTAGAAGAAAGAGAAAACGAACAGCATCAATCTCTAAGATGGAGATGAACTAAAAAGAAGTTGCGAATGAAAGAGGCGTAATTATAACTCTCTGGATGAGGGAAATTGGATTTTCCGAGAAGAGACCCCAAAGAAACGAGTCATTTAAAAAAAAAACCTGGAGAGAAGAATTATTACTTACGTTAAAGAGATGGAGAGGTGGAATCTCTGCCTGAGGCCACGGAACATGGCGAAGGTCTTAGGCGGGAAGGAGCGGGCGGTGACGGTGCAATATGGCCGCTCGTACCCGCCGGCGGGACACTCGCAGCGGAAGCCGCCGCCTGGGAGCTCCCGGCACGTTCCTCCGTTGCGGCACACGCCCGGCACGCAGCCGCCATGACGCTGGTCAAACTCACAGCGGTCACCTGGGAAGAAGTTTACATTTTACCATAAGACGTTATTTATCATCTAAGTACATTTCTACAAAGAGAAAAGAAATATATAACACAGGTACACTATGTGCAGGTAAATAGATCCTTTTAAACTAGCATTGTCCAAAATGACATATACACACTACCGTTCAAAAGTTTGAGGTCACCCAAACAATTTTGTGGAATAGCCTTCATTTCTAAGAACAAGAATAGACTGTCGAGTTTCAGATGAAAGTTCTCTTTTTCTGGCCATTTTGAGCGTTTAATTGACCCCACAAATGTGATGCTCCAGAAAGTCAATCTGCTCAAAGGAAGGTCAGTTTTGTAGCTTCTGCAACGAGCTAAACTGTTTTCAGATGTATGAACATGATTGCACAAGGGTTTTCTAATCATCAATTAGCCTTCTGAGCCAATGAGCAAACACATTGTACCATTAGAACACTGGAGTGATAGTTGCTGGAAATGGGCCTCTATACACCTATGTAGATATTGCACCAAAAACCAGACATTTGCAGCTAGAATAGTCATTGACCACATTAGCAATGTATAGAGTGTATTTCTTTAAAGTTAAGACTAGTTTAAAGTTATCTTCATTGAAAAGTAAAGTGCTTTTCCTTCAAAAATAAGGACATTTCAATGTGACCCCAAACTTTTGAACGGTAGTGTATATATTAGCCTATAAGCATGACATCCTTAAAGGGGACCTAGTATGCAAAACCAACTTTTCTTACCTATTGGTACCTGTTTTGTGTATTTGTGATCTGCATAAGTCCCAAAAATTTGAAATCAACCCATGAAGGCATGGTGGAATATTTATAAAATAATCTTGTCTTCCTTTATATTGCTTCTAAACCAGCTGTTTGGAATTCGCCCAATTTGTGATGTTTTTGCCATTAGTGATGTCTATTATATATATATATACGTTTGTATAAGGAAAGGTGGAAACAGTTTAACTGTGAGATGGTTTGAAAGTACATCCCCACATCTGCGGTGCCCTCCGAGGTTTCTCATTGTGCCCATTGGGTTGAGTTTTGTTGTTGCCCTGATGTGGGATCTGAGCCGAGGATGTCGTTGTGGCTTGTGCAGCCCTTTGAGACACTTGTGATTAAGGGCTATATAAATACACTTTGATTGTTGAGTGATTGAAAATAAGTGGAATTAAACTATGAGACTCGCTGCAAAATTAGCCAAGGAAGTATGGATCCCAGAATGAACTTAGTAAATGAACCCTACTGGGTCAGTCCATGCTTTCAGGCGGTCTGGGATTTGATCTAGGTCCTCCTGCTTGAAAGTCAATCATGCTAAACACTGTACTAAGCAGCCAGGCTTTCAAAACAGGACTACCTTTTTGGCTAATTTTGGGTATAAATCAATCTTTTTTCTTTACAAATGTATGTATATATTTATATGACCCATAGATATAAACATTGTTTAAAGAAATATTAGATTTTTGGGCCCTGTCCAGGATTCGAACTCGCATCAGTGGGATGAAAGGGATGTGGATTGTCCTCTCAGCCAAACTGCCCAGCTGCTTGAGAACAATTCAGCAAAAGTATTCCTTTTTTGCTCATTTTAGACTAAATGTTGTTTTTTTACAACAACAAATATATTGTTGATAGTGTGGAATATCTACTTGCAGTCAAGGTCATTTTTAGGCGGGAAAAAAATGTCAACCGTAAGTGAGAATGGTGGGATGAGTACCTATTGTCCAATATTATTGAAAATCATAAATACTGTAAAAACCGTGAATTTTTTGGGTTTAAAAAAACAAAACAAAGTTTTATTGTCCTAATCAAGACGAATGTTACAATGGTGGAATGGTTGAAATTAGGGATGTCCGATAATGGCTTTTTGCCGATATCCGATATTCCGATATTGTCCAACTCTTTAATTACCGATACCGATATCAACCGATACCGATATCAACCGATATATGCAGTCATGGAATTAACACATTATTATGCCTAATTTGGACAACCGGGTATGGTGAAGATAAGGTACTTTTAAAAAAAAATAGTAAAATAAGATAAATAAATTAAAAACATTTTCTTGAATAAAAAAGAAAGTACAACAATATAAAAACAGTTACATAGAAACTAGTAATGAATGAAAATTAGTAAAATTAACTGTTAAAGGTTAGTACTATTAGTGGAGCAGCAGCACGCACAATCATGTGTGCTTACGGACTGTATCCCTTGCAGACTGTATTGATATATATTGATATATAATGTAGGAACCAGAATATTAATAACAGAAAGAAACAACCCTTTTGTGTGAATGAGTGTAAATGGGGGAGGGAGGTTTTTTGGGTTGGTGCACTAATTGTAAGTGTATCTTGTGTTTTTTATGTTGATTTAATAAAAAAAAAAAAAAAAAAAAACCCGATACCGATAATTTCCGATATTACATTTTAACGCATATATCGGCCGATAATATCGGCAGGCCGATATTATCGGACATCTCTAGTTGAAATTAGTTGAAAAATGTTGGAGGAGCGGCCGAAAGAAAAAAAGGGCAAAAAAAACGTGACATTTATGATGTCAGGCTCAAACACCAAACTACCTATTCAACAAAACAAGAAGCAAAGGAATCAAACAGAGACAGGATTCAATTTAGCTCATGAGGAGAAACGTCTGGGGCTGCACACTCAGCTACAGCCTCCCACCACGCTCTGAAGGCAGTCCCAAGGCGCTCCACCTTTATTTGGGCATTTTCTGATTACATTACATTACATTACGCAGCTGCTCCTAAGGGGAGGGGGTTCATAAACAGTTCAAAGAAAAGGTGCCTGGAGCGGCGTCAGGTCTGCTCCCTCTCCGCTTTGTAGATCTCGGGTCATGACAAGGTCTTCCTGTGGCTGTCCAATAGATCAAAGAAACTGACACCTCCACGTCGCATCCCATCGCGCACAGTGGAGTTTTACAAGCCTTTTGCTTGATAAGATCAAAGACAGCTTTTGTCTTATCGCAGAGCAGCCTGAACTCATGGGAAAACAAGTTGTGTGATAACTTATATACAATTATTCTGACATACCGTAAAACCGGCAATATTAGGGAACATTTGTTGAATGAGCCTACATGTCCTGAATGCACTGAACGTTTTGACGCTTTAACGGGACCAATCCGATGAACGGTCTGGTAGTTACAGGTGGACGAAAAAACGCTACAGAAAAATAATAATAAATTGATGAATTTTGGTGTAGGTTTTAGGCATTCACACTTAATGTCAGAAAAATGTTATGTAAATTATCAAAAAACTTTTCGTTCTCTGAGTTCCCAGTGAATAGACAAGAGGCTGTCTTTGTTGCACCAAGCCAAAGGCTTGTAAAATTCCGCTGTGTACGATGGGAGGAGACGGGAGGGGTTAGCTCTTTTGATCCAAGACCTGCCCAAGCTCGATCCAGGACCAGTCCAAGCCCGAGGCATCTTTTTATTTTGTGTTAATGTGACCAAAAACAATGGCGGTTTACATACCCCCCCCCCCATTCCTTTAGAAACAGCTGTTGTTATGTAAACAGGGAAAGTCCAAATAAAAAGAGGTGGCGTACAATCGTTCGCCAGAGCATGCTGGAAAACTGTCCAGAGAGTACAGTCGACGCGTCTCTCCTCAAATTGAGCCAAATTTTATTCTGTCTGTTTATTTCCTTGCTTCTTGTCTGTTTTAATAGATGTCATCGATGTTTAAACCTGACATATAATTATGTTTCTTTTATTGCACTTTAGCTTTACGTACACAAAAACCACCTAAAGGTTTTCTCTGAGACCACTCGACAAAATGACCTAAAAATGGCACAACTTTAGACTATATTCATACAGTAGGCGATGGTGTTTTTTATTTGCAATCAGTCTGTAGTTACTCTCATCTTTATGCAAATGACATCGTGACTGTGGAGTGTGAGCAACAGGGGGCTGACTCCTTCAGGGGAAATAAACGCTTCATTTGGTCTACAGTAAAGGTCAGTCCTCTACAATAGAAGCTAAAACAGAACATCATGGAGGGGGAAACAAATGGGGAACTGCACTTTTTTTGGCAATTTTCATGCATTCCAAATATTAAATAACTTTGATCAAAAGTCCGCTTAAAATGGAGCCTGTAGGAGCCGTTCAATTCTGCCTATAGAGCCCTTAAAAAAGCATCCAAACACCTCCATTAGGGTTTTATATACCGTATATAATGTAGCATTTAATATTTACGTATTTTGATCATTTTAAGCATAATTAAATTTCAAAAACGCATCACAACATTTGCTTTTTTGTTTCTTCATCGCTGATTATTACTCACTGCAGACTTTATGAGAGAAAACAAACATAATCCAACATCACCTACTATACGATGTCTGCTGTCATTAGGATGCCGACTGCTAGGATGTTCGTATATTCTCATTTAAATGAAAAATGTCTCATAATCCTTGCGAAGAAATGGGGGGGCGGGGGGTACGACAAAAAAGGTTTTTTGTGTCGTTCTCGCCAGTTCTGGGTCCTAAACGGCTGTCAAAGTGTCCCAACTTGTCGGATTACCTACTCAGATGTCTCATGTCCAGGGGAGATGGATGATTTATAATCTAGAATAAACTTGCAGGGAAGCAAGGAAGCAGCAGACCACTCGTTAATGTAAATGTAGGGAGACGCGGAAGTGATTACGTCGCTGCTATAGTTAGTCTGTGTTAGTGCTTATAATAACAATATCACAAATACTTGGTTGATATTCACGTCACGAAATGTAAATGGAGTATTGTTGGTGCTTTTTGAATGGCTATTTTTTAATATTTATCAGATTTTATGGGTGGAATAGTGGAGCTCCCATTGGCCCCGCTGTAAGCGGACTTTTATTTACGTTTATTTAATATCTTTATTTATATCTCCCTTAGAGATAGGGTGAGAAGCTCTGCCATCCGGGGGGAGCTCAAAGTAAAGCCGCAGCTCCTCTACATCGAGAGGAGCCAGATGAGGTGGTTCGGGCATCTGGTCAGGATGCCACCCGAATGCCTCCCTAGGGAGGTGTTTAGGGCACGTCCGACCGGTAGGAGGCCACGGGGAAGACCCAGGACACGTTGGGAAGACTATGTCTCCCGGCTGGCCTGGGAATGCCTCGGGATACCCCGGGAAGAGCTGGACGAAGTGGCTAGGGAGAGGGAAGTCTGGGTTTCCCTGCTTAGGCTTCTGCCCCCGCGACCCGACCTCGGATAAGCGGAAGAAGATGGATGGATGGGCAACTCTGCTTCACTATACAAACATTTCGATTTGCGAATTGTGTTGAAGAACCAATTAAGTTCGTAAATTAAAGGCCTACTGAAAGCCACTACTAGCGACCACGCAGTCTGATAGTTTATATATCAATGATGAAATCTTAACATTGCAACACATGCAATTTTAAATTTCCCGCTAAACTTCCGGTTCGAAACGCCTCTGAGGATGACGTATGCGCGTGACGTCAGTCATTGAAACGGAAGTATTCGGACACCAATGAAGTCAATACGAAATAGCTCTGTTTTCATGTCATTATTCCCCAGTATTCTGGACATCTGTGTTGGTGAATCTGTTGCAATTTGTTCATTGCATTATGGAGAAAGAAGCTGAGCAAGCAAAGAAGAAAGTTGTCGGTGTGAAGCGTCTATTTTGCGAGGGAAGTCAGCAGCAACACGTACACAGCCGGCGCTTCTTTGTTTACATTCCCGAAAGATGCAGTCAAGATGGAAGAACTCGGATAACAGAGACTCTAACCAGGAGGACCTTTGACTTCGATACACAGACGCCTGTAGAGAACTGGGACAACACAGACTCTTACCAGGATTACTTTGATTTGGATGACAAAGACGCAGACGTGCTACCGTGAGTATGCAGCTTTGGCTTCCAAACATTTGATCGCTTGACCGTACGTGCGCGTCACGTATGTAACTTTTTTTTAAATGTATAAGCTTTATGAACCTTGGGTTAGGTGAACGGTCTTTTGGGCTGAGTGATTGTGTGTGTTGTGCAGGTGTTTGAATTGTATTGGCGTGTTTTATGGAGCTAGTAGCTAGCAGAGGAGCTAGGAGCTAGCATAACAAACACGTAGGTGTTTTTATGCAGGATTAATTTGTGGCATATTAAATATAAACCTGGTTGTGTTGTGGCTAATAGAGTATATATATATGTCTTGTGTTTATTTACTGTTGTAGTCATTCCCAGCTGAATATCAGGTCACCCCCGGCTCTCACAGCATCTTCCCTATCTGAATAGCTTCAACTCCCCACTAGTCCTTCACTTGCACTTTCCTCATCCACAAATCTTTCATCCTCGCTCAAATTAATGGGGAAATTGTCGCTTTCTCGGTCCGAATCTCTCTCACTTCACGCGGCCATCATTGTAAACAATAGGGAACTTTGCGTATATGTTCAACTGACTACGTCACGCTACTTCCGGTAGGGGCAAGCCTTTTTTTTTAATCAGATACCAAAAGTTGCGATCTTTATCGTCGTTGTTCTATACTAAATCCTTTCAGCAAAAATATGGCAATATCGGGAAATGATCAAGTATGACACATAGAATGGATCTGCTATCCTTGTTTAAAGAAAAAAAATTCATTTCAGTAGGCCTTTAAGGTTCCACTGTAATGTGTGTTGATACATTCCAAACTGACTGAAAAAAAAAAAATGTGGTAGTGAAACAAACAAATATCAGCCATGAAAAGAAACACCCGTTGGAGCCATCCAGCACCACACACCACATCCAGTAAAGCACTGACTCACTTTTCCTAGAGCACATTTGGACACAAACGCAGTCTGGCAGAGCAGCTGCTCCCACTCGCACCCTCCCCTTGGCTTTACCATATAAAGTGAGCAGACAAGGGATTGAAACTAGCCCGGAGACAAATTGTTCCTAAAGGACCCACTTAAGAACCTGCAGACGGCCACGCACGCAAACAATAACACCAGCAGAAAACTGCAAACTGGCTACAACTGTGGATTTGTTCTTTCCAATACATAACCGCTACATGGAATATTTGTCTTATCTGCACTATTCATCTTTTTTTACAAACAAAAAGAAGCATTGCCCTTGTCCTCCAGGCTGTCAGGTTTTATCATGTAACCGTCTCTGTTGGCACTTTGTTTGTGCTGCTTTTAGCTGGTGCCCACTGGCAAAAAGTCCTCACATCACAGGAGCCAAATACACACAGACACACACACACACACACACACACACATGAACACACAGTTATAAATCGATGTGAGCCTTCAACTTCCCTCATGATGCTTTGGATGGAAATACCAGAAGACACATAAGACATGGAGCCACACAAGCAACATGTTTAGAGGCCAAGTAAGGACCACACAGCCTACAACGGAGAGGTTGGAAAAGCGCTACATGGAATCAAAGATGGGAACTTTCCTCATATAGTGACCCAATCACACGTTTTTAATGGATTCCTTTTTTGGCGACAATCATTTACATGTGCACTAAAATGCATCACAGCATGTCAGAGCAAGCCCAAGATACTAGTGAGCAGCATAAGACAGGATGTTGAACAAGGGCTGGGCGACATATCGATATACTCGATATATCGCGGGTTTGTCTCTGTGCGATATAGAAAATGACTCTATCGTGATATTCGAGTATACGTTCTCCTTCTCGCAGACAGCAAGCGCACCTTCTTACATACGTCACATACGTATACGCCCCTCGCGGAGCAGAGAGGTAGCAGCATGGGTGACGTTAGCTGCGGTGCGAGTGGCAATACGAGAGAAAGAAGGTGCGAAATCTGGTAACAAATGAAGGAAGAATGAATTCCCAAGAAAAACAGCAGGGGGTCCATCATATGGCGGTGGTTTGGCTTCAAGCGGGAATATGTCGAACAGACAACCGTAATTTGTCAAGTGTGGGGCAAAAGCGTTGCTACAAAAAGTAGCATTACTGCTAATATGTAGCATCATTTGAAAAGTCACCCGCTAGAGAATGAAGAGTGCTTACTCCGCATGTCAACATCTCCGTTCGGTGCCACACCAACAAAATGCCGAGGCAACCATTTCCACATCAACACCGTGTGCAAAAAATAGTGAACAACAGATGGAGATAACGTCCGCGGGAACCTACCACATAGCGATTTGATTTCCTATTATGCAGCTCATTTTTATTTGACACTTATTGAAATATCTTGTGTGACATCATGCACAAAAGTGCACTTTATTTGTTTTAAACTATTGTAGTGGCGTTCTGTACAAAAAGTGCACTTTAATTTAGTGTTGTTTTGATACGTCATCTTAGTGACATCATGCACAAAAGTGCACTCATAGCTTGTTTTAAAATGTCTCTGACAATCTTGCACTTTCTGTTTTGAAATGACATGAATGTTGGTGCCACTGCTTAATAACTGTTTAATAAATACACTTTTGCTAAATTGACTTAGTTGTGATTTCCCTCTCTGCATGAAAGTTTAAAAGTAGCATATATTAACGCAGTATGAAGAAGAATGTTTTAATGTAGACACATGGAATCATCATACTGCTGTGATTATATGCATCAAGTGTTCATTCAAGGCTAAGGCAAAATATCCAGATATATATCGTGTATCGTGACATGGCCTAAAAATATCGAGATATTAAAAAAAGGCCACATCGCCCAGCCCTACATTGAACTAAATTGTTTAGGCAGGCATATTTTCTAGTGAAGTGAATTAATTAACTCATATTACGTTTTGCATATGGTGAATGTTCATATTTATCTTGGAGAAAGCAAACCACCAAGTTTAAGTAAACAGTGGTATTTCAGTTTGAGCACATAATAAGATAAGGCCCCTTAGTTTGACATTCGCAGGTGGATTGGATCACTTCTCGTAGGAAAGAGGCCCTAGTTGGGACTTCGGAATGCAAAAGTGATAGCCCTATCCTTGAGAAGAGACTATCTGTCTAGCTCAACGCCAACATTTAAGTTATGACTTAAAACAGTTGTTTTCCAGACACTTACACACGAATATCTCTTTTTATGGTCAGGGTGTGCTCTCCTGACTTAGCACACACACACAGACAGGAAGGAGGAATATAAAACGGATGGTTTGGCTTCTCCAAGTTAGGAGTCCTTCATTTTTGACCTGCAGTCCTGTATAATGACGTTCACTTGTAATAAGGCAACTTTTGGTTCAGTACAGCGTCGCTGACGTCTCTTTTGATCATCCTTCTGTTCAGACGAGGAGGACAATACCAGAAATACACATCACTAGAACAAGGGTTCTTAACCTTTCTGACGTAGGGGCCCAACTATTCCACTACAGAGGGGCCCAGCGCCCAAACAAATATTAGCCCTGAATTTGTAGTCTTACTCTTGATTTTAAATGGTACTCAATAATAATATCTAACCTACTTTACAACCTTGTCAAATGATATGAAACTGTGTGTTAATCACAAAGATTATTATTTATTTAACACATAAAATTTAGGCTTAGGTCAGGCTGATTTGAAAAATAATTACTAACCAAATATACTGCATAGAAGGTGACTCAAATTACTGATGAAAAATTAATTTACATATTATTATGTCATGCTAAAATAAAGTAAATTAGTAATACAAGTGTTTCTTAAATAAATGGTCACTAAAATTTAAGTACAATGGAAAATACAGCTTCACCACTTTAGTCATAATTTTTGCGCTTAAAAACATTTTTTTTTTTTTTTAATTTAGCTTCAGTCTTCTGTTTGTTTGATATTGTCATTACTGCCACAAGTGGTGGAAAAGTGTATCCCAACTGAGTACCGCTGTGGCCCATGCGGAACAAAGCTGAGAAACAGATAACAATAAAAAGAAACCTGTTCCAGAAAGCAATGTAACAGTGGGTGATTGTCCGGTCTACTAAAATTGATTGATTATTACACAAATACGCCAATAGTCGAAGAGTGTCGATATATACCAGGGGCCGTACTTATCAAGCTTCTTAGAGTGCCATTTTACACTTAAGTCCTGAGAATTTGCGAAATTTAGTCCTACTCTCAAACTTAAGAATAAAAGCTTTTTATCAACGTTCTTAAGTCTAAGAATCACTCCTACTCTCCACGATATTTAAGAGACCTTCAGAGGTGTCTTAAGTGGTTAGGAGTTGCCAGCAGGGGATGGCACTGAGGCGAGAGAGACGTGCGCGAACGTTCAGGGAACGGAACAATGTTTTTGTTTTTTTTTGATGACGAGCAGCTGATCAAACAGTATCGTTTAGACAGAGCGGATATTATTTTTGTCACAGATTTAATACTTTTCGATTCCTTGTTGATTTCTGCATGTGTCTGCAGTGGGCTAGTATATATAGAGCCACCCACACCAGTTTCAAATTAGTTGCCTAATTAATGAATTGGAAAGAAAATGTTATGACAGTAGCGTATGTGTGTGGCCGTGAGGTGAGTGACGTCAGTGAGTGTGTGGGCGATAGAAGAGAGGGAGCGGTAGCGTGAGTGCCGGCGGGGACTAGTTTGTTTTGTATTATTTTGTAGTTTATTGTCAAAATATACACTCCCATTGTCCACTTAAATATTTCCAAGATATTTCTTTATTCTTAGACAACGGATTCCCTTCCGTGATTGGTCATTTCTATGGACACAGAAATTACGTCACCTAAAATTCCGTTTACGGCACATAGTAACGTCGTAATTCAGCTCTGAGTGTGACACTTAAGATTCAGTCCTACACTTCGCTGAAAGTGTGAGTAAGACGCTTGATAAGTAACTTTTAAGTGCAGCTTTCAGCGAAGAATTTATTTACTCTTAAGTCAACTCTTAGCAGACTTCTTAGGAGTAATTCTAAGAAGCTTGATAAGTACGGCCCCAGGAGTCTTGCTTTCTAGTGAGGTGCAATATTGTTCGCAAGAAGTAATTGTCTAACCCGTGAACTATTATATTTACTGTATATTTACAGGACTGGTAATCTATGTCAGGACTATCTGAACAAAACGTGCATTATTCTGTATGTCACAAAGTGAATTAGTGTAATAAGTAACAATGCAGTCCGTTATTGATGAATGTATTTATTTTGACAAGAAGGGTTAAAAAAATTTTTTAGCTCTGGGTTGACCTTGGCCGTCTAGATAAACCCCTTGTCCATATTAAAGGAATGTTGTCTTTACCGCAAATTTAAGCAAACTGCAAACAAAAAACTGCAAAAAATAATATGTTAGAATAATTTGATCTAAGTTATCAAAAAAACTTTGTTTCAATGAGTTCCCGAGAGGCAAAAACATGTCTTTGAACCTACCAAGAAGTCTTGTAAAACTCCACTGTGTAGGATGGAAAGCAACATGAAGGGGTTTCTGTTTTCTTTCATGTATCGTAATCAACAGAAAGATATTGTTTTAACTTGTTTTAAACTCCTTTTATTTGTTTTTAAATGTCTAAACAACCTCGCGCCAACATATCTCTCCGACCTCCTTCAGCCTTACTGCCCCACCCGATCCCTAAGATCAGCCGATCAGCCGCTACTGACGGCCCCTGACACAAGGCTGAAGCTTAGAGGTGACAGAGCTTTCGCCTCTGCTGCTCCCAAGCTCTGGAACGACCTACCTCTGAGTGTTAAGACAAGCCTCCTCTCTTCCTGTTTTTAAATCTCTCTTAAAAACATACTTTTATTCCATGGCTTTTAACACTGAGTGATATCCATCCTGCAATGGCGCCCCATAATACACCTGCTGTGAACCTGTTTTTTATGTTTTATTTATTTTATTTATTTATTTTTTATCGTGTTCTGTTTGTGTTGTGTTGTGTTTGCTCGGTACTCGTATTATCTTTTAACCTGCCCATTGTACAGCACTTTGGCTACCCCTGTGGTAAATTTTAAATGTGCTTTATAAATAAAGTTGATTTGATTTGATTTGATTTAACCCGTGGACTACAAAGCGGAGAGAAGGCAGGATCTGCCCGAGTTCCAGACGACCTCTTTTTGAACCTCCTTTTTCAACTGTTTTACGAACCTCTTTTTGAACTGTTTTACGAACCTCTTTTTGAACTCTTTTACGACCTCTTTTTTGAACCGACCTTTTCTGTGAGCTGTTTACGACCCTCGTCCCTTAGAAACAGCTGTGGCCATGTGGTCAGGGAAGGTCCCAATAATAATAGATATTGGGTTTCGCAATGTAAAGCGCTTTGAGTCACTTGAGAAAAAGCGCTATATAAATGTAATTCACTTCACTTCACAAAAGAAGGAGGCGTGCAATTTTTTGCTGAGACACCAAATTTAATTCTGTCTATGTTTAATTCCTTGCTTCTTGTCTCGTTTAATAGATGTCATCAGTATTTGAACCATACATGTTACTTTTAGCATTTCAATTTATTTTCAATTGTTTCTAGGATTTTATGAAGAAAAAAAAGTGTTTGTAAGAGTAAACAGAATCAACTTGTGGGTCATTTGATATTTCCTGCGGGCAGAAGTTGACCCGCGTTTACTGGGAATAGGAGAGGTCTCTCTCCTAAACATAGTTGACGCCCAAATAAGGGCACACAACAGGAAACCTTCTGTAGAATAACTGCTTTAGCACTTCAGCTTTTCCTGCCTTATGTCTTTTGCACCACCCGTCTCCTCACAGACTCATTAATATTAAAATAAATAAATAGACATTAATACTCATGAATAATGTATGTGGCGAGACTTAAACACACTCACACAAAAACACACTCACACACGCACACATGGAGTCTGGTTCAATTATGTACACCCTGTTGAGAACTGGAGGATGGAGGCTGAAAATATACTGGAGAATTTTTATTTTATTTATTTTCTAAATATACAGTTTACGTCTCCCTTTACTATTATTCTTGTTTATATATTACATTTTGAAGAACCAGCTTTCCTCAACAGCAGGCATTTGATTTTTATTTATTTATTCTATCAGCGTTGCAGGAGCGCTCTGCAGTTTTTAAGGACCTTCTGCAACAACAACAAAAAAGCTAGTCAAAGATCAGCACAAAAAATGTTAGTCCCTCACAAGTTTTGAAGTTGAATAGCACAAATGGTAAAAAAAAAAAAAAAAAGAGAGGACCTAAAATGGAACCCTGAGGAACACCACTATGTAACTTAAAGGCCTACTGAAATGAAATTGTGTTATTTAAACGGGGATAGCAGATCCATTCTATGTGTCATACTTGATCATTTCGCGATATTGCCATATTTATGCTGAAAGGATTTAGTAGAGAACATCGACGATAAAGTTCGCAACTTTTGGTCTCTGATTAAAAAAAAAGCCTTGCCCCTACCCGAAGTAGCGTGACGTAGTCAGCTGATCATCTATTGTTTTCAATGCAGCTAAAGTGATTCGGACCGAGAAAGCGATGATTACCCCATTAATTTGAGCCAGGATGAAAGATTTGTGGATGAGGAACGTGAGAGTGAAGGACTAGAGTGCAGTGCAGGACGCATCTTTTTTCGCTCTGACCGTAACTTAGGTACAAGGGTTCATTGGATGCCACACTTTCTCCTTTTTCTATTGTGGATCACGGATTTGTATTTTAAACCACCTCGGATACTATATCCTCTTGAAAATGAGAGTCGAGAACGCGAAATGGACATTCACAGTGACTTTTATCTCCACGACAATACATCGACGAAACACTTTAGCTACGGAGCTAACGTGATAGCATCATGCTTAAATGCAGATAGAAACAAAATAAATAAATCCCTGACTGGAAGGATAGACAAAAGATCAACAATACTATTAAACCGTGGACATGTAAATACACGGTTAATGCTTTCCAGCCTGGCGAAGCTTAACAATGCTGTTGCTAACGACGCCATTGAAGCTAACTTAGCAACCGGACCTCACAGAGCTATGCTAAAAACATTAGCTATCCACCTACGCCAGCCAGCCCTCATCTGCTCATCAACACCCGTGCTCACCTGCGTTCTAGCGATCGACGGTGCGACGAAGGACTTCAAGCGATCACAGATGCGGTCGGCGAGACAGAGGAAGTTAAGG
This sequence comes from Entelurus aequoreus, assembly GCF_033978785.1. NCBI lineage: Eukaryota > Metazoa > Chordata > Actinopteri > Syngnathiformes > Syngnathidae > Entelurus > Entelurus aequoreus. Next base: position 73,605,474 of record NC_084737.1, read on the forward strand.
TGAGTTCGCCGGCTAACGCGTCTGCTATCCATCTCTGTCTTCCTGGTTGTGTTGCTGTAGTCCGCCACTAATACACCGATGCCATCTACATCTTTCTTCTTTGCAGTCTCCATTGTTCATTAAACAAATTGCAAAAGATTCACCAACACAGATGTCCAGAATACTGTGGAATTATGAGATGAAAACAGAGCTATTTTGTATTGGATTCAATGGGGTACCGATACTTCTGTTTCACTGGCTACGTCACGCGCATACGTCATCATCCAAAGGCGTTTTCAACCGGAAGTGTGGCGGGAAATTTAAAATGTCACTTTATAAGTTAACCCGGCCGTATGGGCATGTGTTGCAATGTTAAGATTTCATCATTGATATATAAACTATCAGACTGCGTGGTCGCTAGTAGTGGCTTTCAGTAGGCCTTTAAGTTGAACAAATGCCTACGACTGACTGTATCTGAAGTAAAGCTGCAGCAACACCTTAGTTATATAAATCAGAAAATGAAAAAAATGTCAAAAATGAGAGGACTTAAAGAGGACCTATTATGTAAAACCAACTTTTCTCAACTATTGGTACCTGGTTTTGTGTATTTGGGGTCTGCATAAGTCTCAACATTTTGAAATCAAATCGTGGAGACAATGTGGAAATATTTATAAAACAATGCTGTCTTCCTTCATACTTCCTCCAAACGAGCCGTTTGGAATTTGCCCAATTTGTGACGTTTTTCCCCAAGTGTGACGTCAGCGGATATTTTTATATATGGTAGAGATACACACTACCGTTCAAAAGTTTGGGGTCACATTGAAATGTCCTTATTTTTGAAGGAAAAGCACTGTACTTTTCAATGAAGATAACTTGAAACTAGTCTTAACTTGAAAGAAATACACTCTATACATTGCTAATGTGGTAAATGACTATTCTAGCTGCAAATGTCTGCTTTTTGGTGCAATATCTACATAGGTGTATAGAGGCCCATTTCCAGCAACTATCACTCCAGTGTTCTAATGGTACAATGTGTTTGCTCATTGGCTCAGAAGGCTAATTGATGAGTAGAAAACCCTTGTGCAATCATGTTCACACATCTGAAAACAGTTTAGCTCGTTACAGAAGCTACAAAACGGACCTTCCTTTGAGCAGATTGAGTTTCTGGAGCATCACATTTGTGGGGTCAATTAAACGCTCAAAATGGCCAGAAAAAGAGAACTTTCATCTGAAACTCGACAGTCTATTCTTGTTCTTAGCAATGAAGGCTATTCCACAAAACTGTTTGGGTGACCCCAAACTTTTGAACGGTGGTGTACCTAAAGAGCTCTGCACAAGTCTGCTATTATAGTTTGATGTTGTAGTTAATAAGCTCCTTCATTTGTCCATCCTCTTGTTGTGGGGCGGACTGGCTTGTACATGCTTGGTTGATTGATTGAAACTTTTATTAGTAGATTGCACAGTACAGTACATATTCCGTACAATTGACCACTAAATGGTAACACCCCAATAAGTTTTTCAACTTGTTTAAGTCGGGGTCCACGTTAATCAATTCATGGTAATGGCACATGCATCCTTTGCTGTTGCCATTTCTAATACCAAGTAGATTATAGTTCGAACTTACATCTGTCAGTAGATTCAATATGGAAGCACTAAAAACTACAACATGGCATGGGAAGTAGAGGCACGTAAATAAGACTTTAATAAAGTTTGGTTCTTTTATGAATTTTTTATGGGTCTACTGAAAATGTGAGCAAATGTGCTGGGTCAAAAGTATACATACAGCAATGTTAATATTTGCTTACATGTCCCTTGGCAAGTTTCACTGCAATAAGGCGCTTTTGGTAGCCATCCACAAGCTTCTGCTTGAATTTTTGACCACTCCTCTTGACAAAATTGGTGCAGTTCAGCTAAATGTGTTGGTTTTCTGACTTGGACTTGTTTCTTCAGCATTGTCCACACGTCTTGTTAAGTCAGGACTTTGGGAAGGCCATTCTAAAACCTCAACTCTAGCCTGATTTAGCCATTCCTTTACCACTTTTGGGGTGTGTTTGGGGTCATTGTCCTGTTGGAACACCCAACTGCGCCCAAGACCCAACCTCCGGGCTGATGAGTTTAGGTTGTCCTGAAGAATTTGGAGGTAATCCTCCTTTTTCATTGTCCCATTTAAAGCACCAGTTCCATTGGCAGCAAAACGGGCCCAGAGCATAATACTACCACCACCATGCTTGACGGTGGTCATGGTGTTCCTGGGATTAAAGACCTCACCTTTTCTCCTCCAAACATATTTCTGGGTATTGTGGCCAAACAGTTACATTTTAGTTTTATCTGACATCACATCATACTTGCCAACCCTCCCGTTTTTAGCAGGAGACTCCCGGTATTCAGCGCCTCTCCCGATAACCTCCCGGCAGAAATTTTCTCCCGACAAACTCCCGGTATTCAGCCGGAGCTGGAGACCACGCCCCCTCCAGCTCAATGCGGACCTGAGTGGGGACAGCCTGTTCTCACGTCCGCTTTCCCACAATATAAACAGCGTGCCTGCCCAATGACGTCATAACTGTAGAACGATGGAGGGCGAGTTCTTGGTTTCTTATGTGGGTTTATTGTTAGGCAGTTTCATTAACGTCCTCCCAGCGCGGTAACAACACACAACAACAGCAGTCACGTTTAGTCTACCGTAAAGCAGTTCGTCTGCCGTAAACAGCAATGTTGTGACACTCTTAAACAGGACAATACTGCCATCTACTGGATAGCCTCCAGAACACTGAAATTCAAGTATTTATTTTATTTATATGTATAATAAATAAAATAAAATAAAAAAAAATATATATATATATATATACATATATAGAATTCACTGAAAGTCAAGTATTTCATACATATATATATATAATATATATATATATATATGAAATACTTGAGTTGGTGAATTCTAGCTTAAATATATTCCCCTCTTAACCACGCCCCAAGAACAAGAATAGACTGTCGAGTTTCAGATGAAAGTTCTCTTTTTCTGGCCATTTTGAGCGTTTAATTGACCCCACAAATGTGATGCTCCAGAAACTCAATCTGCTCAAAGGAAGGTCCGTTTTGTAGCTTTTGTAACGAGCTAAACTGTTTTCAGATGTGTGAACATGATTGCACAAGGGTTTTCTAATCATCAATTAGCCTTCTGAGCCAATGAGCAAACACATTGTACCATTAGAACTAGGGATGTCCGATAATGGCTTTTTGCCGATATCCGATATTACGATATTGTCCAACTCTTTAATTACCTATACCGATATCAACCGATACCGATATCAACCGATATATGCAGTCGTGGAATTAACACATTATTATGCCTAATTTGGACAACCAGGTATGGTGAAGATAAGGTACTTTTTAAAAAAATTAGTAAAATAAGATAAATAAATTAAAAACATTTTCTTGAATAAAAAAGAAAGTACAACAATATAAAAACAGTTACATATAAACTAGTAATGAATGAAAATGAGTAAAATTAACTGTTAAAGGTTAGTACTATTAGTGGAGCAGCAGCACGCACAATCATGTGTGCTTACGGACTGTATCCCTTGCAGACTGTATTGATATATACTGATATATAATGTAGGAACCAGAATATTAATAACAGAAAGAAACAACCCTTTTGTGTGAATGAGTGTAAATGGGGGAGGGAGGTTTTTTGGGTTGGTGCACTAATTGTAAGTGTATCTTGTGTTTTTTATGTTGATTTAATAAAAAAACAAAAAAAAACAAAAAAAACAAAAAACGATACCGATGATAAAAAAAAACGATACCGATAATTTCCGATATTACATTTTAACGCATATATCGGCCGATAATATCGGCAGGCCGATATCATCGGACATCTCTAATTAGAACACTGGAGTGATAGTTGCTGGAAATGGGCCTCTATACATCTATGTAGATATTGCACCAAAAACCAGACATTTGCAGCTAGAATAGTCATTTACCACATTAGCAATGTATGGAGTGTATTTCTTTAAAGTTAAGACTTGTTTCAAGTTATCTTCATTGAAAATAAGGACATTTCAATGTGACCCCAAACTTTTGAACGGTAGTGTACATGCACACAAAGGCCACATGGCTTCCTCACAAATATTATGCCTGCAAATACAAACAAGACACACACAAGCCGAAGGTTTTTATTGATCTACACAACAATTCAGTACACTAACTCAAATTAGGCAGAACGCTTTTTGCTATTTTCTACCTGAACTCTGTTATTTTCTACAAGCAACTATCCATCAAATGACCAATACCTGTACTACGTCATACTACTTTTACCAGAACCATTGCAATATTACACTCCAAAAGCACTACAATAGCCGCTTTTCCACCTTTTCTCATTTACCCAGGATTGTGCAAGACTGTGCCACACATTACCAGGAATTGTGTAAACATTTCTGGAAAAGCTCATGACAGAAGAGGCTAATGATTCATTAACTCTGTGGTGACATCATAAGTGGTGCTTAGAGAATGATTGACATTTAGTGAAGCAACAACCAGCTATTGGCGGTACTCCAACAGAAATGCAAGTCCCATCATAGTGGAAGAATACATTGGGTAATGAGGTAATGGAATTCAGCTTGTACAAGGAAAATGTAGTAGGTATAAGGCAGACCTGGGCAAATTAAGGCCTGGGGGTCGCATGCGGCCTGTTAAGCTTTTTAATTAGGTCCGCCGGACTTTCCCAAATAATTATTTTAGATCTTTAAGATGGAAAGTGTAGCTGCCATTATGATGTGCAGTGATGTTTTCTAATGACCGTAAGTCTTCAACTATACTAAGTATTTACATGGTTGGAATCTGCGCTTTTGCATGATATAATAGTTACTATGGTAATCTAATTAGTTACTATGGCCATCTAATTAGTTACTATGGCCATCTAATTATTTACTATGTTCATCTAATTAGTTACTATGGTCATCTAATTAGTTACTATGGCCATCTAATTCGTTACTATGGTCATCTAATTAGTTACTATGGTCATCTAATTAGTTACTATGGCCATCTAATTCGTTACTATGGCCATCTAATTATTTACTATGTTCATCTAATTAGTTACTATGGTCATCTAATTAGTTACTATGGTCATCTAATTAGTTACTATGGCCATCTAATTCGTTACTATGGCCATCTAATTATTTACTATGTTAATCTAATTAGTTACTATGGCCATCTAATTAGTTACTATTAGGGATGTCCGATAATATCGGCCTGCCGATATTATCGGCCGATAAATGCGTTAAAATGTAATATCGGAAATTATCTGTATCGTTTTTTTTATTATCTGTATCGTTTTGTTTTTTTTGTTGTTTTTTTTGTTTTTTTATTAAATCAACATAAAAAACACAAGATACACTTACAATTAGTGCACCAACCCAAAAAACCTCCCTCCCCCCATTTCTTTCTGTTATCAATATTCTGCTTCCTACATTATATATCAATATATATCAATACAGTCTGCAAGGGATACAGTCCGTAAGCACACATGATTGTGCGTGCTGCTGGTCCACTAATAGTACTAACCTTTAACAGTTAATTTTACTCATTTTCATTAATTACTAGTTTCTATGTAACTGTTTTTATATTGTTTTACTTTCTTTTTTATTCAAGAAAATGTTTTTAATTTAGTTATCTTATTTTATTTATTTTTTTTAAAAAGTACCTTATCTTCACCATACATGGTTGTCCAAATTAGGCATAATAATGTGTTAATTCCACGACTGCATATATCGGTTGATATCGGTATCGGTTGATATCGGTATCGGTAATTAAAGAGTTGGACAATATCGGAATATCGGATATCGGCAAAAATCCATTATCGGACATCCCTAGTTACTATGTTAATCTAATTAGTTACTATGGTCATCTAATTAGTTACTATCATACTTGCCAACCTTGAGACCTCCAATATCGGGAGGTGGGGGGTAGGGGGTGGGGGGGTGCTTGGTCGGGGGTGGGGGGCGTGGTTATTTACAGCTAGAATTCACCAACTCGAGTATTTCATATATATTTCATATATATATATATATATATATATATATATATATATATATATATATATATATATATATATATATATATATATATATATATATATATATATATGAAATACTTGACTTTCAGGGAATTCTAGCTATATATATATATATATATATATATATATATACATGTATATATATATATATATATATATATATATTTATTTATTTTATTTACATAAAAGAAATACTTGAATTTCAGTGTTCCGGTGGCTATCCATTAGATGGCAGTATTGTCCTGTTTAACTTCTCCGTTCATGATGAGTATATCATTTCGGCCACCGTGTTCAATGGAGAAGTCTGTTCTACATATTTACAGGCAACATACACCTTCCCCTTCGAACTGTCCTGGATGAACTGAAATTCTTGTTTCCATTCGTTTGAATTCGTTAGGCAAGCTGTTTATATTGCGTGAGAACAGGCTGTCCCCACTCAGTCTCAGGTCCGCATTGAGCTGGAGGGGGCGTGGCCTCCAGCTCCGGCTGAATACCGGGAGTTTGTCGGGAGAAAATCTCTGCCGGGAGGTTGTCGGGAGAGGCGCTGAATACCGGGATTCTCCCGCTAAAAACGGGAGGGTTGGCAAGTATGGTTACTATGGTCATCTAATTAGTTACTATGGTCATCTAATTAATTACTATGGTCATCTAAGTCAGTGGTCCCCAACCTTTTTGTAGCTGGGGACCGGTCAACGCTTGAAAATTTGTCCCACGGACCGTGAAGGGGGTGGATTTTTTTTATTTTTTTTATTTATTCATTTATTTTTCCCATAAAGAAATACAATCATGTGTGCTTACGGACTGTATCCCTGCAGACTGTATTGATATATATTGATATATAATGTATATATTGTGTTTTTTATGTTGATTTAATTAAAAAAAAAAAAAAATTATTATTTATTTTATTTTTTTTAATTTCTTGCGCGACCCGGTACCAATCGGTCCGCGGCCCGGTGGTTGGGAACCACTGATCTAAGTCACAGCAGCTCAGACGAGGCACCAAGCAGTGTGGGTGGGGAGCGTTTCCACAGAGTGTTTCCAGAGCGGCCAGCCTGAAATGCGGGTGTCAGGGACAGACGCGGAAGGAGATTTTTACAACAAAGTTCTAAAGCTTCGTGATATATCAGATTGTAGGTGGGTTTTTTTGCGTACATATTTCGCTGCATTTGTTGCATTTTTGTTGCGTTTTTGCTTGATTGTAAAATATGTCTATCAAGACGGGGTGTGACGTTCATATGTTGTCAATATTCAGTGTTTTATCGTCCATAGTTAATATTGTAAATCCCATAAAAATGTCGAATTCCATCCCGTTTTTTAAGGCGGTCTGTCATAACGTTTTTAGCATTCAATCAGACATTATTGTGAGGTTGCTTCAAAGTTGGGCTCTCCTGGGATATCCATTTCCTAGTAATGGTCTTTTTACAAGCCACCAGTAGGATATTCATTAAGTGTTTATTAGGGATGTCCGATAATGGCTTTTTGCCGATATCCGATATTCCGATATTGTCCAACTCTTTAATTACCGTTACCGATATCAACCGATACCGATATCAACCGATATATACAGTCGTGGAATTAACACATGATTATGCCTAATTTGGACAACCAGGTATGGTGAAGATAAGGTCCTTTTTAAAAATAATAATAAAATAAAATAAGATCAATAAATTAAAAACATGTTCTTGAATAAAAAAGAAAGTAAAACAATATAAAAACAGTTACATATAAACTAGTAATTCTTGAAAATGAGTCAAATTAACTGTTAAAGGTTAGTACTATTAGTGGACCAGCAGCACGCAAAATCATGTGTGCTTACGGACTGTATCCCTTGCAGACTGTATTGATATATATTGATATATAATGTAGGAAGCAGAATATTAATAACAGAAAGAAACAACCCTTTTGTGTGAATGAGTGTAAATGGGGGAGGGAGGTCTTTTGGGTTGGTGCACTAATTGTAAGTGTATCTTGTGTTTTTTATGTTGATTTAATAAAAAGAAAAAATAATAATAATAATAATTTTAAAAAAACATACAGATAATTTCCGATATTACATTTTTTTAGCGCATTTATCGACATCTCTGGTATTTATGATACTCTAACGTCCAAAATACACGAATGAAAGAAAATTCAGCAAAAATATGTACATTTTGAGACATTTATGAATCGGGATTTCCGATTATGGCTTTTTGCCGATATCCAATATTCCGATATTGTCCAACTATTTAATTACCGATACCGATATCAACCGATACTGATATATACAGACGTGGAATTAACACATTATTATGCCTAATTTGGACAACCAGGTATGGTGAAGATAAGGTCCTTTTTAAAAATAATAATAAAATAAAATAAGATAAATAAATTAAAAACATGTTCTTGAATAAAAAAGAAAGTAAAACAATATAAAAACAGTTACATAGAAACTAGTAATTAATGAAAATGAGTAAAATTAACTGTTAAAGGTTAGTACTATTAGTGGAGCAGCAGCATGCACAATGATGTGTGCTTACGGACTGTATCTCTTGCAGACTGTATTGATATATATTGATATATAATGTAGGAAGCAGAATATTAATAACAGAAAGAAACAACCCTTTTGTGTGAATGAGTGTAAATGGGGGAGGGAGGTTTTTTGGGTTGGTGCACTAATTGTAAGTGTATCTTGTGTTTTTTATGTTGATTTAATAAAAAAATAAAATAAAAAAAAATAAACCGATACCGATAATTTCCGATATTACATTTTAAAGCATTTATCGGACATCTCTAATAATAATAATAATGCAAGTAACCATTTAAAAGAGAATAAACTTTAATTTCTCATTACTGTAGAATTGTTTATCGTTGTACTGTAATTGGAAGGTAAATGACTGTTATCCCAAATGAATAAACAAACATAACAATTAAATGAAATAAGATGGAAAATAAATAATAATAATGAAGTAAAAATGAAGGCTCAACAATTCTGATTGGCAAACATGTCTGCCACTCAAATGCTGGTTAACGGCGGAGAAGATAAATCTCCACCTTTTGTGCTTACGTTATCGCACTAATTAAAACCTCAGTGTCGATTCGATGTCAAATAATGGAGCAGCCCTAGTAGGTGTAATATATAACACTTTATTAGTACAGTAACGCCTTCAATTACTGCATTACAGCAACGACTCATTTTGTTTTTCATCTGCAAGTGAAGTTAACTTTTTGGTACTAATAAAGTGTGACAATATTCTAATTGTGTCGCCCACTCATTCGTACTGTCGACGATACACAAAAAAGTTGACATGAAGAAACTTTGCACCTCTGCCTGACTCTCTTTTTTTTACCTCCATTGCCTATTGCTCCTTCCTCCCTCGTCTTACCTTCCTGTTCATCATCATCCCTTCTTCCTCCTGCATGCTTTATGTATACACGCCCTCCCTTCATTCATGCAGATGTTTTATTCATCAAAGCCAGCATATTCTTCAACCACCCCTCGGCATCTTAGTTTGCTCCGCCTTGCCTCCCACCACCTAATGCCCCCCCCAACCTCCTCCTCCACAACACATGGTACATCCCTGGAGGCCAATATACTCCCAGCAGCATCCCTCCATCTTCCCTCTTGTCTTCCCTCTGTAGGTCTTGCTCCCTTTTAAAGCCTTTTCTCTCCTCTACAGCGCCTAAAGAAATGCATAATGAGCCCCAAATCTCCCAATTTGCTTAATCCGCGACTTTTTCCGCATGCATAAACTAGCTGTTCTGTCATCAATTAATGTTAGGCAGTTAATCGCTGTATCCTGAACGGCACTTCCCAATTGCAGAGTTCTCCTGCTTGCTAGTAGCTGTTGCATGAAAAACTAAAACACAGGAAATCCTGTAATTGTACTATTTTACAGCGACACTGATCACAGCTTTTATCTACAATTTAGCTGTCGGTTGGCCTTTCAAAAGCTAATTGGAAATGATTAAATAATACATTGAAGATTATTTAGCAGCAAACAAGCAGCTGAAAAAAGTATGCAAGGCTACATGCTACACTCATATGGAAACGGGGTAACAGAACAAATACCCAGAACCCCTTGCAGCACTAACTCTTCCGGGACGCTACAATATACACCCCCCGCTACCTCTTACCCCCCACCTCCCAACTCCGCCCACCTCAACCTCCTCATGCTCTCTCAGCATGTCCCAAATTCCAAGCTGCTGTTTTGAGGCATGTTAAAAAAAATAATGCACTTTGTGACTTCAATAATAAATATGGCAGTGCCATGTTGGCATTTTTTTTCCATAACTTGAGTTGATTTATTTTGGAAATATCTTGTTTACAAACCCCGTTTCCATATGAGTTGGGAAATTGTGTTAGATGTAAATATAAACAGAATACAATGATTTGCGAATCCTTTTCAACCCATATTCAGTTGAATATGCTACAAAGACAACATATTTGATGTTCAAACTGATAAACTTTTTTTTTTTTTTTTTTGCAAATAATCATTAACTTTAGAATTTGATGCCAGCAACACGTGACAAAGAAGTTGGGAAAGGTGGCAATAAATACTGATAAAGTTGAGGAATGCTCATCAAACACTTATTTGGAACATCCCACAGGTGAACAGGCAAATTGGGAACAGGTGGGTGCCATGATTGGGTGTAAAAGTAGATTCCATAAAATGCTCAGTCATTCACAAACAAGGATGGGGCGAGGGTCACCACTTTGTCAACAAATGCGTGAGCAAATTGTTGAACAGTTTAAGAAAACCCTTTCTCAACCAGCTATTGCAAGGAATTTAGGGATTTCACCATCTACGCTCCGTAATATCATCAAAGGGTTCAGAGAATCTGGAGAAATCACTGCACGTAAGCAGCTAAGCCTGTGACCTTCCATCCCTCAGGCTGCACTGCATCAACAAGCGACATCAGTGTGTAAAGGATATCACCACATGGGCTCAGGAACACTTCAGAAACCCACTGTCAGTAACTACAGTTGGTCGCTACATCTGTAAGTGCGAGTTAAAACTCTCCTATGCAAGGCGAAAACCGTTTATCAACAACACCCAGAAACGCCGTCGGCTTCGCTGGGCCTGAGCTCATCTAAGATGGACTGATACAAAGTGGAAAAGTGTTCTGTGGTCTGACGAGTCCACATTTCAAATTGTTTTTGGAAACTGTGGCCGTCGTGTCCTCCGGACCAAAGAGGAAAAGAACCACTTGGATTGTTATAGGCGCAAAGTTGAAAAGCCAGCATCTGTGATGGTATGGGGGTGTATTAGTGCCCAAGAAATGGGTAACTTACACATCTGTGAAGGCGCCATTAATGCTGAAAGGTACATACAGGTTTTGGAGCAACATATGTTGCCATCCAAGCAACGTTACCATGGACGCCCCTGCTTATTTCAGCAAGACAATGCCAAGCCACGTGTTACATCAACGTGGCTTCATAGTAAAAGAGTGCGGGTACTAGACTGGCCTGCCTGTAGTCCAGACCTGTCTCCCATTGAAAATGTGTGAAGCCTAAAATAGCACAAGGAAGACCCCCGGACTGTTGAACAACTTAAGCTGTACATCAAGCAAGAATGGGAAAGAATTCCACCTGAGAAGCTTCAAAAATGTGTCTCCTCAGTTCCCAAACCTTTACTGAGTGTTGTTAAAAGGAAAGGCCATGTAACACAGTGGTGAACATGCCCTTTCCCAACTACTTTGGCACGTGTTGCAGCCATGAAATTCTAAGTTAATTATTATTTGCAAAAAAAAATAAAGTTTATGAGTTTGAACATCAAATATGTTGTCTTTGTAGCATATTCAACTGAATATGGGTTGAAAAGGATTTGCAAATCATTGTATTCCGTTTATATTTACATCCAACACAATTTCCCAACTCATATGGAAACGGGGTTTGTACATTGTTTAATGCATCCAGCGGGGCATCACAACAAAATTAGGCATAATAATGTGTTAATTCCACGACTGTATATATCGGTATCGGTTGATATCGGTATCGGTAATTAAGAGTTGGACCATATCGGAATATCGGATATCGGCAAAAAAGCCATTATCGGACATCTCGATTTAAAACAATGTTGGATCGATATCCATCTTCCGGAAGGCACACATGCCGAGCACAGATCGATGTAGTTAAATCTAAGGAATATACTGTAAATTGATATATCGATTAATCGTCACACCCCAAGCAAAAAACAATCATCCCAATATTTTTTAACAGCCAACAGCACAAGTATGTCACTTTTCTGAACTGGTATGATTTTTTTCCCTCCGTCTCCACCAACTGTATTACATTTCTCACTTTAACATCCATAGCTAATCTGATCTTCTCCTTTACCGCATTTCCTCGCCCGTCTCTTTAAGCTTTGTCTCAGCTCGGCTCTGTACGAAATAAAACCTGCAGCATAACCGTCGAGAGATTTCATTTTCGTGTCCCTTCCACCCTCCTGTTTCGTGTTCTCACTAACTCAATCGAGACTGCCTCTCATCTCCTCTTTCCGTCTCCCCGCTCTGCCTTGGAGGGGCATTTACCTTATTAAAGCGTCCCGCATTGAGTGTCTAAGCGGACAATTACTGGGAGACGTATCGGCTCTCACGACATCGACGCCACTGCACGCTGAACACACTGCAAAAAGTCAGTGTTCAAAAGCAAGAAAAAACTCAACAAAAATGAGGGGTATTTTATTTGACCCAAGCAAAATGATCTGCCAATAGAACAAGAAAATGTGGCTTGTCAAGACTTTCCAAAACAAGTAAAATTAAAGCTGCAAGCAGCGTTGGTCGGGTCCGCATTTTGGCAGGTGCTAGTCCTAGGTGTCCCAATACTTCTGTCCAGTGGTAGTCCTGAGTGAGACCTACATAGAGGTATTTGTTTCATGTCTCTAAGACGTTCCTACCGGAAGTTACAAGCAGTTTTGTCTGAGTTTTCCTCTGAGGAGCAGTTTTTTCTCTGTTTTTTTCAAAAATTGTGTAGAGCACAATTTTGAGTTTTGGGGTTCGGTTTTTTTTTAGATGGCAATTTCCACCAGTCCCGATTTTGGTGAGTTTTGAAGTATTTTAAGGGGGTCAAATTACAGCTCAAAGAGGCAAAAATTTGTGTTTTTAGTACATTTTTGTCTTAAATGGGAAATTGCCAACTTCCTGTTGGTTTTCGCCCGAGAATGTGTCATTATGAGTTGTAGGTCTAAGTGAGGTCTAAGGTTTTTGTTTCATGTCTCTACGACCTTCCTAGTGGGAGTTACAGGCAGTTTGTTTTTGTTTTTTCCTAGGGGGCGCTAGAGCGCAATTTAGATTTTTGGGGTTTGGTTTTTTGACTAAAGTGTGCTGGACCACTTTTTGTATGTGTGTAAAAAATTTGGTGAGTTTGGAAGCATGTTAAGGGGGGCAAAGTAGTGCGCAAAGCTGCGGAAGAATAATAATAATAAAGAATAATAATAATAATAATAAAACCTTACAATTTCAATAGGGTCCTTTCGTCCCATTGCAAAAGGACTCCCTTTGGGATTCCTTTGACAATGGTCCTGTGCGGACCCTAATTAGCTAACCTCAATGAACCCAAAAATACCTTAAAATAAGTATATTCTCAATAATAACAAGTGCACATTTCTTGGTGTAAAAAAAGAGACCTTTTTGCTCAATATGTTGAAAAATATTCTTAAATGAAGTAAACGCTAGTGCCATTATCTTGACATAATGATATGCGCTCGGCATTACATTTCTTGAAACCAGCAAACTTATACTAAAAACTAATTTATTGTTCTTAATGGAAAGGCAACAAGTTTCCTAGCCACTCAAGCAAATCCTATTGTCTAAAAATGCATTTTTCCATGGATAACATGACATCATCGCGCCAAGTGTGTGCTCTTTCAGTCAATCAGTGCGCATATATACAGCCCGGCCCCCGGCCAACATTTTTTTAATTGTAATTTTGAGGAATTTATCTGAATGTGCATGAACTATTTCTGTTTGAAATTGTTTGAAATGTCAAATGTTTAAATATTAACTGTCAGTTTACTGTACTGTGCCAACTGTACTACTATATGAGTACGTGTTTTCTATTGTTTCATTGAAAATATGTCATGTCTGTGTTCATGTTTTTGTTTGGCCATGTGCTGTTTTGTTTTTTGGACACTTCCTTAGTTCCTGGTTTCACTTCCTGGTTTTGTTTTGTTTTGTTTCCATGGTTACTCATTAGTTTCACCTGTTCCACGTTTGGACTCACACACACCTGTCTCACGTTTTCACATTGTCATGTCACGCACCGGTTCACAGTTAGTCACGCACCTGTTTTCACTTATCATGTCACTATATAGGCTTTTCTGTTTCTGTTGTTCGTCCTGGCGACATCACACATTCATGCCATGTCCACAGTTCCTTGTCACGTTAGTTCTTGTTGCATTTCTTGTCACGTAAGTTTTTGTTTAAATGTTCATAGTTCTCCGCCATTGTGCGCGCCTTTTGTTTTTTCCTAGTGAAGTTTTTTTTACCTCCGCTGTGAGCGCCTTTTGTTTGTACCCTTTTGTTTGTACTTTGTAGTTTATAGTTATAATTAAACTATGTCTTTACCTGCACGCCACGTCCGTTCCATTTCTTTTGCACCACGGGAGAGCAAACCACGCCAAAGACCGAGTATTGACAGATGTCGCCAGCACGAGAGCTCTCCCGCAAAAAAATGGGACAATTTTGACGAGGTAACGTGGGAGGTCCTGCGCGCCATGGAAGCCGAGACACTCCGCCATTCCCCCATGGAGCGCAAGGATCTCATGTGGGGTCCGACCGGCAAACTGGTGCCGATCAGCTCCCTTTGGTCCGAGGATGGCGCTGCGTCACCGCAGTCCCGGAAGCGCCGCTCCCAACGAAGGACGTCAGGGAGGGCTTCCACAAGCATTGGAAAGGACGCATCGTTCCCGCAAGCTCCTCCCCCTCCGGGCGGAAACGAGCTGCAGCCAGCCCGGCTTCCCCAGGACGACGTCACGCCGCTGCCAGTGGGTGACGTCATGGATTTTTTTCCCCTGAACTCTTTTTCTTGTCAGCCACATCCAACCAAAGACTCTAAATCCATGATTAAATATTACCAAGACATGTTTTTAGAAATCAGATCCTGTCAATCACAGTCACCCAAATTCCATGCCCCGCCCCCCAGGACTCATGCCACGCCTAAGTCAGAAATTTTTTTTTCACCCACAAAAGCCCAGGTGGGGGGGAAAGAAAGACTTTTTGGACAGTTTGGAAGGGAGGATTCTGCCCCCCTCCTGACCACCCTCCACCCACCCAAAGAAACGATTCCAGACCGCAGGGCGCGCGTCTGGTATCCGCTCCTTGAGGGGGGGGCTAGGGCTGGGAATTGTTCAGGTGGGGCGGGTCAGCTTCGTCACGCCAAGCCACAGCCACCAGCACGACCCCCACCACCTGTCTTTCGACCTGCCAAGCCACAGCCACCAGCACGACCCCCACCACCTGTCTTTCGACCTGCCAAGCCACAGCCACCAGCACGACCCCCACCACCAGTCTTTCGTCACGCCAAGCCACAGCCACCAGCACGACCACCACCACCAGTTTTTCGACCATGCCAAGATCCACCTGCTCCACGCCCAGCTCCACGCCAAGCGCCGCCAGTACCTGCTCCACGCCAAGTGCCGCCAGTGGCTGCCCCACGCCGCCAAGTGCCGCCAGTGGCTGCCCCACGCCGCCAAGTGCCGCCCGTGGCTTCCCCACGCCGCCAAGTGCCGCCCGTGGCTTCCCCACGCCGCCAAGTGCCGCCCGTGGCTTCCCCACGCCGCCAAGTGCCGCCCGTGGCTGCCCCACGCCGCCAAGTGCCGCCCGTGGCTGCCCCACGCCGCCAAGTGCCGCCCGTGGCTGCCCCACGCCGCCAAGTGCCACCCGTGGCTGCCCCACGCCGCCAAGTGCCGCCCGTGGCTGCCCCACGCCAAGACCAAAGCCAAGACCAAGACCCGCCAAGTGACCAAGACCAAGAACCGCCAAGTGACCAAGAACCGCCAAGTGACCAAGACCCACCAAGTGACCAAGACCAAGAACCGCCAAGTGACCAAGAACCGCCAAGTGACCTAGACCAAGACCCGCCAAGTGACCAAGACCAAGACCCTCGCCAAGACCCAGACCCTCGCCAAGACCAAGACCCAGACCCTCGCCAAGACCAAGACCCACGCCAAGACCAAGACCCACGCCAAGACCAAGACCAACCACGCCAAGTCCAAGTCCAAGACCAACCACGCCAAGACCAAGACCAAGACCCACGCTGCCAGGACCATGACCCACGCTGCCAAGACCAAGACCGCCAAGGCCAAGACCACCCACGCCAAGACAAAGACCCCCCACGCCAAGCTTCGCCGCCTGACGCACCACGCCAAGCTTCGCCGCCTGACGCACCACGCCAAGCTTCGCCGCCTGCCACGACAACGCGCCCACCTCCTCGTCGGCCAAGGATGTGGCCATTCCATGGGCGTCCGCCACGCCAGGTGCGCCGACCTCCTCGTCTGCCACGAATGTGGCCATTCCCAGGTCGCCCACCTCGTCAGGTTCAGCGGCGGTCTACCCGCCGTCGCCACCTGACTCTGCCCCGGTGGATTCGGGGACACCTGGTCTGGCGACCCACCGCCATGTCCCCCTCCCCCCCTCCCATGACTCTTGATCCTGTTTTTTGTTTTTGGCCATCTGGGATCTGTCCGTAAGGGGGGGGTTCTGTCATGTCTGTGTTCATGTTTTTGTTTGGCCATGTGCTGTTTTGTTTTTTGGACACTTCCTTAGTTCCTGGTTTCACTTCCTGGTTTTGTTTTGTTTTGTTTCCATGGTTACTCATTAGTTTCACCTGTTCCACGTTTGGACTCACACACACCTGTCTCACGTTTTCACATTGTCATGTCACGCACCGGTTCACAGTTAGTCACGCACCTGTTTTCACTTATCATGTCACTATATAGGCTTTTCTGTTTCTGTTGTTCGTCCTGGCGACATCACACATTCATGCCATGTCCACAGTTCCTTGTCACGTTAGTTCTTGTTGCATTTCTTGTCACGTAAGTTTTTGTTTAAATGTTCATAGTTCTCCGCCATTGTGCGCGCCTTTTGTTTTTTCCTAGTGAAGTTTTTTTTACCTCCGCTGTGAGCGCCTTTTGTTTGTACCCTTTTGTTTGTACTTTGTAGTTTATAGTTATAATTAAACTATGTCTTTACCTGCACGCCACGTCCGTTCCATTTCTTTTGCACCACGGGAGAGCAAACCACGCCAAAGACCGAGTATTGACAAAATAAAACAGCAAAGTCCATTTGGCCGTCATCTGTTTTAATTATGAGACACAATTGTGTCAAAATCATGATTTATTTTTTTTCATGCTTGAAATAAGAAATTATTACTTAAAAAAAAGTAGTTTTATACTTGTGAGTGTTGATGACACAGCTTTGCAACAGTTGATATTCTAGTTTCAAGCATGTTTTACTCAATATAGGTCATCAAATCTCAGCAACAAGCTGTAATATCTTACTGAGATCATTTAGGACCAAAACCCTTAAAGGCCTACTGAAAGCCACTACTAGCGACCACGCAGTCTGATAGTTTATATATCAATGATGAAATCTTAACATTGCAACACAATTAACTTATAAAGTGCAATTTTAAATTTCCCGCTAAACTTCCGGTTGAAAACGTCTATGTATGATGACGTATGCGCGTGACGTCAATCGTTGAAACGGAAGTATTGGGACACATTGTATCCAATACAAAAAGCTCGGTTTTCATCGCAAAATTCCACAGTATTCTGGACATCTGTGTTGGTGAATCTTTTGCAATTTGTTCAATGAACAATGGAGACTGCAAAGAAGAAAGTTGTAGGTGGGATCGGTGTATTAGCGGCTGGCTGCAGCAACACAACCAGGAGGACTTTGACTTGGATAGCAGACGCGCTATCCGACGCTAGCTGCCGACCGCATCTATGATCGGGTGAAGTCCGTCGTTGCTCCGTCGATCGCTGGAACGCAGGTGAGCACGGGTGTTGATGAGCAGATGAAGGCTGGCGTAGGTGGATAGCTAATGTTTTTAGCATAGCTCTGTGAGGTCCCGTTGCTAAGTTAGCTTCAATGGCGTCGTTAGCAACAGCATTGTTAAGCTCCGCCAGGTTGGAAAGCATTAACCGTGTATTTACAGGTCCATGGTTTAATAGTATTGTTGATCTTCTGTCTATCCTTCCAGTCTGGGGTTTATTTCCTTTGTTTCTATCTGCCGTTAAGCCCGATGCTATCACATTAGCTCCGTAGCTAAAGTGCTTCGCCGCTGTATTGTCGTGGAGATAAAAGTCACTGTGAATGTCCATTTCGCGTTGTCGACTCTCATTTTCAAGAGGATATAGTATCCGAGGTGGTTTAAAATACAAATCCGTGATCCACAATAGAAAAAGGAGAGTGTAGAATCCAATGAGCCAGCTTGTACCTAAGTTACGGTCAGAGCGAAAAAAGATGCGTCCTGCACTGCACTCTAGTCCTTCACTCTCACGTTCCTCATCCACAAATCTTTCATCCTCGCTCAAATTAATGGGGTAATCGTCGCTTTCTCAATCCGAATCGCTCTCGCTGCTGGTGTAAACAATGGGGAAATGTGAGGAGCCTTTCAACCTGTGACGTCACGCTACTTCCGGTACAGGCAAGGCTTTTTTTTATCAGCGACCAAAAGTTGCAAACTTTATCGTCGATGTTCTCTACTAAATCCTTTCAGCAAAAATATGGCAATATCGCGAAATGATCAAGTATGACACATAGAATGGATCTGCCATCCCCGTTTAAATAAAAAAAATTCATTTCAGTAGGCCTTTAAAACAAGTAAAAGACTAACATAAAATTTGTTTAGTGAGAAGAATTATCTTATCAGACAGAAAATAAGCAAATATCACCCTTATTTGAGATATTTCATCTTACTTAGATTTCAGTTTTTGCAGTGCACCTTCACACACATCCCAAAGTGGTGCATGCTGGAGGTTCGGAGTGTTCACTTTCGCTGAGTTCAGCAGAAACATGCGATCAATACATTTAAAACAGGCTCAGTGCCTGAGCTAAAAAAAATAAAAAAAAATAAAATAAAAAGTGAACTGAAAGTCCAGAGGCATAAAGGATTAAAAAAAAGGGTTTTCTGGTAGTGAGAATGGTTGTGTGAATAAATGAGTAAGCACGCTGGTCTGGAGATTTCAGTGTAGCACAATCAATTGCCCCGTTTGTTCGTGCTCCGCCTCTTTGCCCCCAGGCTTTGACAAAAGACAGACACACACACACACACACACACACACACACACACACACACACACACACACACACACACACACACACACACACACACACACACACACAAACCACCCAGAAGCCAGTGGATTTCCTTCGCTCCAATCGAGGACATCACTCATCCCATTTCCCCTGCAGTGCCCACCCCATATAACATCCTCTGTAAATGTATCCTTCCCCACTCTACTTTTGATCCCTTTTGTGTTCGCTCGCCCTCGTATCGCTCTATTTTTACACCTCCGCGCTGGCAACAGCCAGGGTCACGGGCTGCCCCACTTTTGGAAAAAAAAGGGGCTTCAAACAGCCATTGTCGAGTCCATCTTGAGGGATTCTATAGTCTCAAAAGATAAGGAAAAGGTATTCTTCCAGAATGTCCATCTCAAACCTAAATTTAGATTGCTTCCCTGAGGTGCTCTGCATTTTTTTTATTTTTTATTTTATTTTATTTTTTAAATTTTTTTTTTATTTATTTATTTTTTTTTTTTAAATGCAAAGCACCTCAGGGAAGCAATCTAAATTTCGTTGGACCTGTACCTGTACATGCACAATGACAATAAAGATCATTCATTCATTCATATGGATGGAGCCTTTACTAGGGGTGTAACGGTACACAAAAATTTCGGTTCGGTTTAGAGGTCCCGGTTCGGTTAATTTTCGGTACAGTAAGAAAACAACTAAATATACAATTTTTGGTTATTTATTTACCAAATTTGTAAACAATGGCTTTATCCTTTTAACATTGGGAACACTATAATAATTCTGCCCACGTTAATCATCAATAAAATGCCAAAACTTTTCTTCTACATATAAAATGTGCAACATTAAACAGTTTCAAGTCAGTTATTACAGCATTTGGGAAGCCTGTAGTTGATTTTTATTATGTAAATGTTATATTTTTATCAACATGTGATAGCAGGGACCCTGCCATTCACAACTAGGCTGCTCCATTACTAATGATTAATGTAACTAGAGCTGAAAAAATAGTACAATAGCAATAGGAGAGACTATTCATCCCTGAACACCATGGAGTTCATGTAGGCTTAATGCATACTTGCCAACCCTCCCGGATTTTCCGGGAGACTCCCGGAATTCAGCGCCTCTCCCGAAAACCTCCCGGAAGAAATTTTCTCCCGGAATTCAGCCGGAGCTGGAGGCCACGACCCCTCCAGCTCCATGCGGACCTGAGTGGGGACAGCGGCGACAGCCTGTTTTCGCGTCCGCTTTCCCACGATATAAACAGCGTGCCTGCCCAATCACGTTATAACTGTAGAATGATCGAGGGCGAGTTCTTGGTTTCTTATGTGGGTTTATTGTTAGGCAGTTTCATTAACGTCCTCCCAGCGCGGTAACAACACACAACAACAGCAGTCACGTTTTCGTCTACCGTAAAGCAGTTCGTCTGCCGTAAACATCAATGTTGTGACACTCTTAAACAGGACAATACTGCCATCTATTGGATAGCCTCCGGAACACTGAAATTCAAGTATTTATTTTATTTATATGTACAATAAAATTAAAATAAAAAAATATATATATAGCTAGAATTCACTGAAAGTCAAGTATTTCATATATATATATATATATATATATATATATATATATATATATATATATATATATATATATATATATATATATATATATATATATATACATGAAATATATATGAAATACTCAGTTGGTGAATTCTAGCTGTAAATATACTCATCACCTCTTAACCACGCCCCCAACCACGCCCCCCAAATCTGTACTCATATAGTAGTACAGTTGTTACTAGTGAGAATATACTTATTTTAAGGTATTTTTGGGTTCATTGAGGTTAGCTAATTAGGGACCGAATGTCCCTTTGGGACAGAGGACCCTATTGTATTTGTAAGGTTTTATTATTATTATACCGCCGCCTCTTTGAGCTGTAATTTGACCCCCTTAACATGCTTCAAAACTCACCATATTTGACACACATCAGGACTTGCGAAAATTGCGATCTAATCAAAAAACCTAGCCCCAAAACTCAAAATTGCGCTCTAGCGCCCCCTAGGAAGAAAACACAGACAAAACTGTAACTTCCAGTAGGAATGTCGTAGAGACATGAAACAAAAAACTCTATGTAGGTCTCACTTAGACCTAGATTTCATTCACTGAAAACCCCCAGCAAAAATCAACAGGAAGTTTGCAATTCCCCCTTCAAAACAAAAGTTTTGTAAAAACAGTCACCTTTGCCCTCTTGGAGCTATAATTTGACCCCCTTAACATGCTTCAAAACTCACCAAACTGGACACACACATCAGGACTGGCAAAAATTGCGATCTAATAAAAAAACCCAACCCCAAAACTCAAAATTGCACTCTAGCGCCCCCTTGGAAGAAAACACAGACAAAACTGCTCCCAGGAAGAAAACACAGACAAAACTGCCTGTAACTTCCAGTAGAAATGTCAGAGACATGAAACAAAAACCTCTATGTAGGTTTCACTTAGACCTAAATTTTATACACTGACAACGCCCAGCAAAAATCAACAGGAAGTTTGCAATTCCCCCTTCAAAACAAAAGTTTTGTAAAAACCGGTCACCTTTTTTCAAACAATATCTCCTCTGAGCGCGTTTGTCGTGTCGGCTTCAAACTAGCACAGGAGAGAGATTGAACCCTTCTGATTAAAAGTTGACCAAAGAGTTTTAATTACTGCTCCGGTTTGGATTTTATGAGCCCTCAAAGTCGGTCCCGTCCATCGCTGCTTGCAGCTTTAATTTTACCTGTTTTGGAAAGTCTCGACAAGCCAAATTTTCTTGTTCTATTGGAAGATAATTTTGCTTAGTTCAAGTAAAATACCCCTAATTTTTGTATTTTTTTTTCTTGTTTTTGAACACTGACTTTTTGTAGTGCACGCTGGAAATTACTGAGAGCGGCCTATTCTTTCACAAATGTTTGTAGAAACCGTCTCCATGCCTAAGTGCTTGATTTTATACACCGGGCCAAGTGATTTGGGCACCTAATTCTCATCATTTGGATGGGTGGCCAAATACTTTTGGCAATATAGTGTATGTGCTCCAATCACTCTATCACAAAAAAAATAAGAGTTGTAGATATTATTGGAAACTCAAGACAGCCATGACTAGGGATGATGCTCGAACCCGGTTTTCCTGGTTGTTCGATAAGAAAAGAACCGAGTCCTCTGACTCGAATCCCTTTTTGAGAACCGGTACCCGTTATCGAGACCATTATAGTAAAGAAAAAGAGTTGGTTCTTTATTCGAATCCCTGAGAACGAATCCCAAATGATTTTGATTGATTGTAGACTCTTACTGACACCTTGTGGCGATATGAAAATACTACGCGTCATTAGTCTGGCCACTTCCGGGTTGGCGAGTCAGTTCAGTTCATGAGACAATTGAGAAGTAGACAAGTTGTGTTAGCTCCTACAAGCCTTGGAAAAGAAAAGTCTGTAAGTAAACTGTTTAACTTGTTTATGTAACTCAATATTAAGGTGGAAAGTGGTTACATTTAAAACTAAGATGTTTATTGAAAAACGATTTTTGTGCACTGTTTCAATGGGTGATTTGAGGACTTAAAGTCGTATATTTCTACCATCGAAATAGTTTCAACACTCAGAAGTATTTGTTTGATGATAGTACTGTATATTTGTGTGAAGATAATATTTACATATTGTGTATTAAATTTGAGTATGTTAATTGAATCACATAGCTTATACATTTGTCATTGTGTGTATTTCAGTTTGAAAAAAATTAAAATAACAGTCCAGTGCAAGACAAAAGTAAAGATAGGAAAAGACAATGTATTGTATTCTGTTTTTATATGTTTAAATGGATCTTAAGGTCTGCAATAAAGATTGATGATGATGACAAAGCAAGATCAACAACAATAAAGAGCCTAAATGGATTAATCTGCTTTGGAACTTTATTAGACGTCTTGGATTGTTTGTTAGCTGTCTGCCTGTGTGTGTAGTTAGTATGTTCCAATAGCAGCAGAAGTGCACTTTTTGGAGAGCTGTATTATTTTCAGTTTTGTGCCCAAGGGACTGAAAATCCCACTTAATATACTTTGGGTAACAACAGTCAATATTTATTAATTAAATTTTTTTAGGAGGGTAACAGTCAATTTTTTTTTTTATTTTATTTTATCTTTTTTTCTTATAAAAAAAAAGTGAGCTTTTGTTAAACCAAATATTGTGTTTTTTTCCATATACAACAACCTGTCTGGATTCGATAAGAGAATCGATAAGGAATCGGTTCGATAAGAGAATTCGATAATAGGCTCGAACTCGATAATTTCTTATCAAACATTATCCCTACCCATGACATTATGTTCTTTACAAGTGTATGTAAACTTTTGACCACGACTGTATGTGTTTACATCACCACTCACCAGTGTAGTCCTCCCGGCAGATACACGTGTACCCTCCCTCTTTCCGGGCGCACACCCCTCCGTTGAGGCACGGGTTGGAGTAGCAAAGGTTGATCTCCGTCTCGCAGTAGTCGCCAGTGAAGCCCACCGGGCAGCGGCAACGCAGGCCGGCGATGGGGTGGATGGGCCGGAACAGGATGGAGGGCGAGGAGATGAAGGGGGCGGAGCTATTGAAGCGCAGCACCGAGATGCACTTCATGTAGTTCTGGCACGGCTCGCGTAGACACACGTTGTCGTCGAATGGGAGGACCTGAGAGGACAGGGGGAGGGAATACGCCGTTAGTAACGTAAAATACGACAAATATCGATAGTTAAACGTTTTAATGATACTTGCTGCAGTGCAACAGTTTGGAAAATGAATAATACTCGACCAATATCAGCGGTCAAATTTTAAAACACCATTATTAAATATTTGTATGCTTAGATGGTTGATGAAGAGCGATTTTTAAATAAACACGCTTTTATTCCATGGCCTTTAAAGGCCTACTGAAAGCCACTACTACCGACCACGCAGTCTGATAGTTTATATATCAATGATGAAATCTTAACATTGCAACACATGCCAATACGGCCGGGTTAACTTATAAAGTGCAATTTTAAATTTCCCGCGAAATATCCTGCTGAAAACGTCTCTGTATGATGACGTTTGCGCGTGACGTCACGGATTGTAGCGGACATTTTGGGACAGCATTGTGGCCAGCTATTAAGTCGTCTGTTTTCATCGCAAAATTCCACAGTATTCTGGACATCTGTGTTGGTGAATCTTTTGCAATTTGTTTAATGAACAATGGAGACAGCAAAGAAGAAAGCTGTAGGTGGGAAGTGGTGTATTAGCGGCCGGCTGCAGCAACACAAACACGTAGCCGGTGTTTCATTGTTTACATTCCGGAAATATGACAGTCAAGCTTTACCACTGGCCTGTGGAGAACTGGGACAACAGAGACTCTTACCAGGAGGACTTTGAGTTGGATACGCAGACGCGGTACCGTGAGTACGCAGCTGCGGCTTCCAAACATTTGATCGCTTGCCCATACGTGCGTGCCGCTATGTGCATGTCAGGTACGTAACTTTGGGGACTTTGGGGAAATATAAGGGCTGTATGAACTTTGCGGAGGTGAACGGTACTTTGGGCTGTGGGATTGAGTGTGTTGTGCGGGTGTTTGATTTGTATTGGCGGGTTATATGGACGGGAGGGGGGAGGTGTTTGTTATGCGGGATTAATTTGTGGCATATTAAATATAAGCCTGGTTGTGTTGTGGCTAATAGAGTATATATATGTCTTGTGTTTATTTACTGTTTTAGTCATTCCCAGCTGAATATCAGGTCCCACCCGCCTCTCACAGCATCTTCCCTATCTGAATCGCTTCCACTGCCCTCTAATCCTTCACTCTCACTTTCCTCATCCACAAATCTTTCATCCTCGCTCAAATTAATGGGGTAATCGTCGCTTTCTCGGTCCGAATCGCTCTCGCTGCTGGTGGCCATGATTGTAAACAATGTGCAGATGTGAGGAGCTCCACAACCTGTGACGTCACGCTACTTCCGGTACAGGCAAGGCTTTTTTTATCAGCGACCAAAACTTGCAAACTTTATCGTCGATGTTCTCTACTAAATCCTTTCAGCAAAAATATGGCAATATCTCGAAATGATCAAGTATGACACATAGAATGGACATGCTATCCCCGTTTAAATAAGAAAATCTCATTTCAGTAGGCCTTTAACACTCTGTGATCTCCATCCTGCTATGGCGTCCCATAATGCACCTGCTGTGAACCTGTTTCTAAGTTTTATTTTTTTTAATTTTTTTTATTATGCTCTGTTTGTGTTGTGTTTGCTCGTTTTTCTTGTGTTATCTTTTAACCTGCCTATTGTACAGCACTTTGGCTACCCCTGTGGTAAATTTTAAATGTGCTTTATCAATAAAGTTGATTTGATTTGATTTGATTAACTGTTTTTTTTAAATCAAATTGTACTAGACCAGGGGTGTCAAAGTCATTTCAGCTCAGGGGCCGCATGGAGGAAAATCTGTGCACACGCGGCCCAGACTATTCAAATCGTGGCATTAAAACTAAAAAAATAAAGACAACTTCAGATTGTTTTCTTTGTCTTACTTTGGCCAAAAATAGAACAAATACATTCTGAAAATATATACAATAAAAATATAGAAAAAAATACAGGCAGCAGTCAAGTTTAGATCCATGAAGGAAAGAAGAAAGTGAATGAATGTTTATACCTGAATATTATTTTTTATTGTTTTTATGAATCAACTAACGTTTATGACAACCTTTTTCCAAAACTAGGGATGTCCGATAATGGCTTTTTGCCGATATCCGATATTCCGATATTGTCCAACTCTTTAATTACCGATACCAACCGATACTGATATATACAGTCGTGGAATTAACACATTATTATGCCTAATTTGGACAACCAGGTATGGTGAAGATAAGGTCCTTTTTTTAAAAATTAAAAAAATAAAATAAGATAAATAAATTAAAAACATTTTCTTGAATAAAAAAGAAAGTAGAAGATTAAGATTAAAGATTAAAGTACCAATGATTGTCACACACACACTAGATGTGGTGAAATTTGTCCTCTGCATTTGACCCATCCCCTTGGGGAGCAGTGAGCAGCAGCGGCGCCGCGCCCGGGAATCACTTTTGGTGATTTAACCCCCAACTCCAACCCTTGATGCTGAGTGCCAAGCAGGGAGGTAATGGCTCCCATTTTTATAGTCTTTGGTATGACTCGGCTGGGATTTGAACTCCAACCTACCGATCTCAGGGCGGAACAATATAAAAACAGTTACATAGAAACTAGTAATTAACGAAAATGAGTAAAATTAACTGTTAAAGGTTAGTACTATTAGTGGACCAGCAGCACGCACAATCATGTGTGCTTACGGACTGTATCCCTTGCAGACTGTATTGATATATATTGATATATAATGTAGGAACCAGAATATTAATAACAGAAAGAAACAACCCTTTTGTGTGAATGAGTGTAAATGGGGGTGGGAGGTTTTTTGGGTTGGTGCACTAATTGTAAGTGTATCTTGTGTTTTTTATGTGGATTTAATTTTAAAAAAAAAGAAAAAAAAGAAACGATACTGATAATAAAAAAACCGATACAGATAATTCCGATATTACATTTTAAAGCATTCATCGACATCTCTATCCAAAACACAATATAGAATGTGAGATATAACAGGATAATGCATAGATTTATCATTTGTTTTCAAAACGGTCACAAAAAAGTGGGACCCTGAAAAATTTACTGTGGGACCCCATTCTTATGACTTGATGGGGTCCCTTGGACCCCATTGTGAAAATTCCTAGCACCAATACTGAGATGGAGTATCGGTGCGTGCAAAACAGCAGCAGGCGGCAAATATCATCCCGGGGGCCATAGATAATTAATTCGGATCTGGCCCGCGGGCCGTGACTTTGACACATACTGTAGGTACTAGACAATACTTGGCCAACAAGTACACTAAAGTATATTCCCTGTGATTAGTTGTTGTTTCTGTCGTGTTCCTCTATTTTTAGACACAGGTTGCTACGTTACTATTAACCGGGTCAATATAGACACATAACACATACCTGCCCCAAATATGTCAGAATATCAAGATTGTAAATATGAAAATGATACAAATATCTTTATAGTATTGATATGTTGGCATCAACCCACCCATTCACCTACTGGTATTAAGCAGTTTCAAATTCAATCAGACTATGATTCATATCTGATTAGAGTTTTTGTGGTGACATCATCATGACATCATTACTTGTGGTTATCCAGCAGAAAAAACAGATAATATTCAAACAATAACTGTTAACGCTGACAAAAGTTACACATTTCTAGTCACAAATGAGCTGCACATCCCAGTTTAAATTAGAGATGTCCGATAATATCGGACTGCCGATATTATCGGCCGATAAATGCTTTAAAATGTAACATTGGAAATTATCGGTATCGGTTTCAAAAAGTAAAATGTATGACTTTTTCAAATGCCGCTGTGTACACGGACGTAGGGAGAAGTACAGAGCGACAATAAACCTTAAAGGTACTGCCTTTGCGTGCCGGCCCAATCACATAATATTTACAGCTTTTTACACAGACAAGTGAATGCAATGCATACTTGGTCAACAGCCATACAGGTCACACTGAGGGTGGACGTATAAACAACTTTAACACTGTTACAAATATGCGCCACACTGTGAACCCACACCAAACAAGAATGACAAACACATTTCGGGAGAACATCCGCACCGTAACACAACATAAACACAACAGCACAAATACCCAGAACCCCTTGCAGCACTAACTCTTCCGGGACGCTACAATATACACACCCTGCTTCCCCTTACCCCCCCCCCCCCACCTCAAACCCGCCCCTCCCCCAAACCCGCCCACCTCAACCTCCTCATGCTCTCTCAGGGAGAGCATGTCCCAAATTACAAGCTGCTGTTTTGAGGCATGTTAAAAAAAAATAATGCACTTTGTGACTTCAATAATAAATATGGCAGTGCCATGTTGGCATTTTTTTCCATAACTTGAGTTGATTTATTTTGAAAAAACCTTGTTACATTGTTTAATGCATCCAGCGGGGCATCACAACAAAATTAGGCATAAAAAAGTGTTAATTCCACGACTGTATATATCGGTATCGGTTGATATCGGAATCGGTAATTAAGAGTTGGACAATATCGGAATATCGGATATCGGCAAAAAAGCCATTATCGGACGTCTCTAGTTATGACAGACCACCTCATAAAACCGGAATGGAATTTTACAGTTTTTTACTGTATGAGACACCAAAAATGTACATTAAAATAAAGAAAGTGGGATTTACAATATTAACTATGAACAATAAAAGACTGAATATTAACAACATATGAACATCGCTCCTCTTTTTACTTCTCAGACCAGCTCCTCGATAGTTGTGTATCTTTTACAATCAAGCAAAACACAACAAAAATGTAACAAACAGCAAAATATGAATGCAAAGGGTAATACACACCTACAATATGATATATAATCACGTATAAATCTGCTTCCCCGTCTTTTTCTGACACACGCTTTTGGGGCTAGCTGCTCTGAAAACAAATATGCGCCACACTGTGAGCCCACACCAAACAAGAATGACAAACACATTTCGGGAGAACATCCGCACCGTAACACAACATAAACACAACAGAACAAATACCCAGAACCCCTTGCAGCACTAACTCTTCCGGGACGCTACAATATACACCCCCCGCTACTCCCTACCCCCCCACCACCTCAACCTCCTCATGCTCTCTCAGGGAGAGCATGTCCCAAATTACAAGCTGCTGTTTTGAGGCATGTTAAAAAAAATAATGCACTTTGTGACTTCAATAATAAATATGGCAGTGCCATGTTGGCATTTTGTTCCATAACTTGAGTTGATTTATTTTGAAAAAACCTTGTTACATTG
Source organism: Entelurus aequoreus (assembly GCF_033978785.1). Lineage (NCBI taxonomy): Eukaryota > Metazoa > Chordata > Actinopteri > Syngnathiformes > Syngnathidae > Entelurus > Entelurus aequoreus. The sequence goes on from NC_084737.1 coordinate 73,634,658, forward strand.
TTTAATGCAGGGGTCACCAACGCGGTGCCCGCGGGCACCAGGTCGCCCGTAAGGACCAGATGAGTAGCCCGCTGGCCTGTTCTAAAAATAGCTCAAATAGCAGCACTTACCAGTGAGCTGCCTCTATTTTTTTAAATTGTATTTATTTACTAGCAAGCTGGTCTCGCTTTGCCCGACATTTTTAATTCTAAGAGAGACAAAACTCAAATAGAATTTGAAAATCCAAGAAAATATTTTAAAGACTTGGTCTTCACTTGTTTAAATAAATTCATTTATTTTTTTACTTTGCTTCTTATAACTTTCAGAAAGACAATTTTAGAGAAAAAATACAACCTTAAAAATGATTTTAGGATTTTTAAACACATATACCTTTTTACCTTTTAAATTCCTTCCTCTTCTTTCCTGACAATTTAAATCAATGTTCAAGTAAATTATTTCTTTTTATTGTAAAGAATAATAAATACATTTTAATTTAATTCTTCATTTTAGCTTCTGTTTTTTCGACGAAGAATATTT